>NC_138303.1:26985000-27490000 GCF_965601325.2 Salmo salar | reverse complement strand
GGACTCTAGACCAAAGGACAGATTTCCACCGGTCTAATGTCCATTGCTCGTGTTTATTGGCCCAAGCAAGTCTCTTCTTATTATTGGTGTCCTTTAGTAGTGGTTTATTTACAGCAATTCGACCATGAAGGCCAGATTCGACCATGAAGGTCTCCTCTGAACAGCTGATGTTGAGATGTGTCTGTTACTTGAACTCTGTGAAGCATTTATTTGGGCTGCAATTTCTTAGGCTGGTAACTCTAATGAACTTATCCTCTGCAGCAGAGGTAACTCTGGGTCTTTCATTCCTGTGGCGGTCCTCATGAGAGCCAGTTTCATCATAGCGCATGATGGTTTTTGTGACTATGCTTGAAAGAAAATTCAATGTTCTTGACATTTTCATATTGACTGACCATCATGTCTTAAAGTAATGATGGACTGTCATTTCTCTTTGCTTATTTGAGCTGTTCTTGCCATAACATGGACTTGGACTTTTACCAAATAGGGCTATCATTTGTATGCAGATGTCACAACACAACTGATTGGCTCAAATGCATTAAGAAGGAAAGAAATTCCACAAATTAACTTTTAAGAAGGCACACCAGTTAATTGAAATGCATTCCAGGTGACTACCTCATAAAGCTGGTTGAGAGAATGGCAAGATTGTGCAAAGCTGTCATCATGGGAAAGGGTGGCTATTTGATGAATCTCAAATATAAAATGTATTTTTATTTGTTTAACACTTTTTTGGTTACTACATGATTCCTTATGTATTATTTCATAGTATTGATGTCTTCACTAATATTCTACAATGTAGAAAATAGTAAAATAAAGAAAAACCCTTGAAGAGTAGATGTTCTAAAATCTTTGACCGGTAGTGTAACTCTGGGTCTTCCTTTCCGGTGGCGGTCCTCATGAGAGACAGTTTAATTATAGCGCTTGATGGTTTTTGCGACTGCACTTGAAGGATTGACTGACCATCATGTCTTAATCTTAAGGATCGGACCCAAATCTAACTGCCTGTAACTCGGGACCTGAAACAAGGAAATGCATATTCTTGATAACATTTGAAAGGAAACACTTTGAAGTTTGTGGAAATGTGAAATTAATGTAGGAGAATATAACACATTAGATCTGGTAAAAGAAAATACAAAGAAAAAAAATGTATATTTTTTTTGTACCATCATCTTTGAAATGCAAGAGAAAGGCCATAATGTATTATTCCAGCCCAGGCGCAATTTAGATTTTGGCCACTAGATGGCAGCAGTTTATGTGCAAAGTTTTAGAGTGATCCAATGAACCATTGCATATCTGTTGTGCCTAACTAGTTTATTAATACATTTTCAAGTTCATAATTGTGCACTCTCCTCAAACAATAGCATGGTATTATTTCACTGTAATAGCTACTGTAAATTGGACAGTGCAGTTAGATTAAAAATAATTTAAGCTTTCTGGCTCATATCAGATATGTCTATGTCCTGGGAAATGTTCATGTTACTTACAACCTCATGCTAATCACGTTAGCCTACGTTAGCTTAACCATCCCATGGGGGACACACCGATCCTGTAGAGGTTTTAAAGTAATGATGGACTGTTGTTTCTCTTTGACTGGTACTGTATGTCTGTGAAAGAGAAAGGCTGCCTTAGTAAATAATATTTCAGGCTTTTACCTCACCTCTGACTCCTGTCCTGAAGTCAACCACAACCACATCTATATTTGTTTCACAACGAATTTACCCTCTCTCTCCTTTCCACCTCTCCTCTCCCTCTCCAGGGGTCGGTTGATTCGTACACCAGTAGACCGTCGGATTCCGACCTGCCAGCGGAGGAGGACCGTGAGGCGTATCGGCATGAAGCTTAGCTCCAGCTCGACAGAGCTAAGGTGAGTTTTGTTATGACACACACACACGAATATACATACTTCAGGAACGCATGCACACACACACACACACACTGTTAATACTAATTCAAAACCACACACTCACATTATTGGCAACACTAATTGAAACATTGTTGTTTGCTGTGCTTGCAGTCTAAACTTGTAGTGTTTGCGGTGAAGACCAATGTGAGTTACTGTGGAGCTCTAGATGGCGCCTGTCCTGTTGAAGGAGCTGCAATCAACTACGAAGCCAAAGACTTCCTGCACATTGAGGAGGTGAGGAACAACACTCCTCAAGAGGGAAGAACCCTCCTTTCTCCCCTCTTCCTCTCACTCCTTTTCCTCTCGCCCCTGTTCATCTCACTCCTCTTCTGTTTTCCCCCCTTCATCTCACTCCTCTTCCTCTCTACCCTCTTCCTCTCACTCCTTTTCCGCTCGCTCCTCTTCATCTCACTCCTCTTCCATTCTCCCCTCGTCATTTCACTCCTCTTCCTCTTCCTCTCACTCCTCTTCTTCTCTCCCCTCGTCCTCTCACTCCTCCTTCTTCTCTCCCCTCATCTTCTCATTTCTCTTCCTCTCTCCCCTCATCCTCTCACTCCTCTTCCTCTCTCCCCTCATCTTCTCACTCCTCTTCCTCTCTCCCCTCGTCCTCTCACTCCTCTTCTTCTCTCCCCTCATCTTCTCATTCCTCTTCCTCTCATTCCTCTTCCTCTCTCCCCTCATCTTCTCATTCCTCTTCCTCTCTCCCATCTTCCTCTCATTCCTCTTCCTCTCTCCCCTCATCTTCTCACTCCTCTTCCTCTCTCCCCACATCCTCTCACTCCTCTTCTTCTCTCCCCTCATCTTCTTACTCCTCTTCCTCTCTCCCCACATCCTCTCACTCCTCTTCTTCTCTCCCCTCATCTTCTCATTCCTCTTCTTCTCTCCCCTCAGCTTCTCATTCCTCTTCCTCTCTCCCATCTTCCTCTCATTCCTCTTCCCCTCTCCCCTCGTCCTCTCACTCCTCTTCCTCTCTCCCATCTTCCTCTCACTCCTCTTTCTCTCTCTCCTCTTACCCAAGGGAACAACACAGCTGTAGAAAGCATCCATGTTGTGGTTATAACTACTTGCGCTGGATTAGTTAGGGTAATATTCATATTGTTGTATTTCCAGAAGTAGTTACCATACAGTTGCTACAATAATGACATGGATCAGGCAGTGATGTGTTTCATTGTGTAATGTTGCATTATGTTGTATTGTAACAGAAGTACAATAATGACTGGTGGATTGGTCGTTTGGTGAAGGAGGGAGCAGATATCACCTTCATCCCCAGCCCTCTGCACCTGGAAGATGTAAGACTCGTGCAGAAACAAAGGTGAACTAACACTAACACTAAAGTTACATTTTACACAATATTTGCCACAAATTATTTTGTTCAGACTATGTCCTGATGTTTGTAAGAATTTGGGACATCAAGGGAATATTGGGGGCACAATTTAATATTGTATTGTGTCCTCACACTAACATTGAACTGGCCTTCTTTACACTTAAGCCTTAACACCATAACCATAACAGTAACCTTAAACCCCAACTATGACCCAGGCTGTAACCCCTGACCTTTGTTCTGATTTGTCTGTTGTCAAAGATTGTCTATTATATTGACAAGATAGTCAAGTGACTGCTCTAATTATGGAAATACATGTCCTCAAAGATGAAAGGCAGGCAGGAGGAGGTGAGATCAGGACAACTCAAATCAAATTGTATTTGTCACATGCTTCATAAACAACAGGTGTAGAATAACAGTGAAGTGCTTACGGGCCTTTCCCAACAGTGCAGAGAGACATTTTTTTTTAAATAATAGAAAGATAATAACATGAATAAATACACAATGAGTAATGATAACTTGGCTATATACACAGGGTACCTGTACCGAGTCTACGTCCCTAAACTGGGACATGCTTAACACCCCGGCCATCCTACAATCTAAGCTTGATGACCTCAATCTCACACAAATTATCAATGAACCTACCAGGTACAACCCCAAATCCGTAAACACGGGCACCCTCATAGATACCATCCGAACCAACCTGCCCTCCAAATACACCTCTGCTGTTTTCAACCAAGATCTCAGCGATCACTGCCTCATTGCCTGCATCCGTAATGGGTCTGCGGTCAAACGACCACCCCTCATCACTGTCAAACGCTCCCTAAAAAACTTCAGCGAGCAGGGCTGTCTAATCGACCTGGCCCGGGTATCCTGGAATGATACTGACGTCATCCCGTCAGTAGAGGATGCCTGGTTATTCTTTAAAAAAGCCTTCCTCACCATCTTAAATAAGCATGCTCCATTCAAAAAATGTAGAACCAGGAACAGATATAGCCCTTGGTTCACTCCAGACCTGACTGCCCTTGACCAGCACAAAAGCATCCTGTGGCGTACTGCATTAGCATCGAATAGCCCCTGTGATAGGGAAATTAGGAACCAATATACACAAGCAGTTAGGAAAGCAAAGGCTAGCTTTTTCAAACAGAAATTTTCATCCTGTTGCACAAACTCAAAAAAGTTCTGGGACACTGTAAAGTCCATGGAGAATAAGAGCACCTCCTCCCAGCTGCCCACTGCACTGAGGCTAGGAAACAATTTCACCAACGATAAATCCACTATAATTGAGAATTTCAATAAGCATTTTTCTATGGCTGGCCATGCTTTCCACCCAGCTACCCCTACCCCGGTCAACTGCCCGGCACCCCCCACAGCAGCTCGCCCAAGCCTCCCCCATTTCTCCTTCACCCAAATTCAGATAGCTGATGTTCTGAAAGAGCTGCAAAATCTGGACCCCTACAAATCAGCCGGGCTAGACAATCTGGACCCTCTCTTTCTAAAATTATCTGCCGAAATTGTTGCAACCCCTATTACTAGCCCATTCAACCTCTCTTTCGTATCGTCTGAGATTCCCAAAGATTGGAAAGCTGCCCAGATCACCCCCCTCTTCTAAGGGGGAGACACTCTAGACCCAAACTGCTACAGACCTATATCTATCCTACCCTGCCTTTCTAAGGTCTTTGAAAGCCAAGTTAACAAACAGATTACCAACCATTTCGAATCCCACCGTACCTTCTCCGCTATGCAATCTGGTTTCAGAGCTGGTCATGGGTGCACCTCAGCCACGCTCAAGTTCCTAAACGATATCATAACCGCCATCGATAAGAGACATTACTGTGCAGCCGTATTCATCAACCTGGTCAAGGCTTTCGACTCTGTCAATCACCACATTCTTATCGGCAGACTAAAAAGCCTTGGTTTCTCAAATGACTGCCTCGCCTGGTTCACTACTTCTCTGATAGAGTTCAGTGTGTCAAATCGGAGGCCCTGTTGTCCGGACCTCTGGCAGTCTCTATGGGGGTGCCACAGGGTTCAATTCTCGGTCCAACTCTCTTCTCTGTATACATCAATGATGTCACTCTTGCTGCTGGTGATTCTCTGATCCACCTCTACGCAGACGACACCATTCTGTATACTTCTGGCCCTTCTTTGGACACTGTGTTAACTAACCTCCAGACGAGCTTCAATGCCATACAACTCTCCTTCCGTTGCCTCCAACTGCTTTTAAATGCAAGTAAAACTAAATGCATGCTCTTCAACCGATCGCTGCCCTTCAAATGCCCACCCGTCCAGCATCACTACTCTGGACGGTTCTGACTTAGAATATGTGGACAACTACAAATACCTAGGTGTCTGGTTAGACTGTAAACTCTCCTTCCAGACTCACATTAAGCATCTCCAATCCAAAATTAAATCTAGAATTGGCTTCATATTTCGCAACAAAGCATCCTTCACTCATGCTGCCAAACATACCCTCGTAAAACTGACCATCCTGACCACTGAACATTCGGCAAAATACAAAATAGCCTCCAACACTTTACTCAACAAATTGGATGCAGTCTATCACAGTGCCATCCGTTTTGTCACCAAAGCCCCATATACTACCCACCATTGCGACCTGTACGCTCTCCTTGGCTGGCCCTCGCTTCATACTCGTCGCCAAACCCACTGGCTCCAGGTCATCTACAAGTCTCTGCTAGGTAAAGCCCCGCCTTATCTCAGCTCACTGGTCACCATAGCAGCACCCACCAGTAGCACGCACTCCAGCAGGTATATCTCACTAGTCACCTCCAAAGCCAATTCCTCCTTTGGCCGCCTTTCCTTCCAGTTCTCTGCTGCCAATGACTGGAATGAACTGCAAAAATCACTGAAGCTGGAGACTCATATCTCCCTCACTAGCTTTAAGCACCAGCTGTCAGAGCAGCTCACAGATCACTGCACCTGTACATAGCCCATCTGTAATATAGCCCATCCTACTAACTCATCCCCATACTGTATTTATTTATTTATCTTGCTCCTTTGCACCCCAGTATCTCTACTTGCACATTCATCTTCTGCACATCAATCACTCCAGTGTTTAATTGGTATATTGGAATTACTTCGCCACTGTATATAGATTTTTTCTACTGTATTATTGACTGTATGTTTGTTTATTCCATATGTAACTCTGTGTTGTTGTATGTGTCGAACAGCTTTGCTTTATTCTTGGCCAGGTTGCAGTTGTAAATGAGAACTTGTTCTCCACTAGCCTACCTGGTTAAATAAAGGTGAAATAAAAAATACAAAAAATAAAAATGTGCATGTGTATGAGGTAATTGTGGTAGATATGTACATATAGGTAGGGTAAAGTGACTAGGCAACAGGATAGATAATAAGCAGCAGCAGCGTATGTGATGAGGCAAAAGACTGCAAAAGGTGGGTCAATTTGGTTAACTATTTAGCAGTCTTATGGCTTGGGGGTAGAAGCTGTTCAGGGTCCTGTTGGTTTCAGACTTGGTGCATCGTTACCACTTGCTGTGCGGTAGCAGAGAGAACAGTCTATGAGAGAAGCTGGAGTCTTTGACAATTTTGACACGAGTGTCTACTTAAATCAGTGCATTCGTTACAATGTAAACATTACAAAACTTCTATTAAATCAAATAAGCCTCAGGAGGCAAATTAGCAATTACATTTTTTGTTGACCATTTTTCAACACTCTCTCATTGATCTCCATACAAAAATGCCTTACTTCGTGGGCTTATATTCGTGGACAGATTTTGGGCAGAGTAAATAACACCTCTTGCTTCACCTCTTCCTCTCTGCTGTTGTGCAGGAAAAGAGTGGGGAACTCTCCCTCTAGCCTGGGTGACATGGTGTCTGGGAGCTGGAGGACCATGTCGCCATCTGGTGGTAAATATACGAATTACAACATCAGACCTTGTACTTAATTTGTTTTCAAAAGACAAACAGAAGCAAAAGCAGATAGGTTTTTATAATGTAGTTTTCTCTGATACAAGCATGAACCTGTTTTACAGGGTGTAATTTTTCACCAATTATAGGAACTTCTAGCTTTGATTAACACTCTTTCCCTTGGTATCTCGCTCTTCTTTCATACAGGAACACATTCCTCCATATGACGTCGTCCCATCTATGAGGCCATTGGTCTTAGTAGGACCGTCCCTGAAGGGCTATGAGGTAAACGTCTCTCTCTCTGTCTCCCTTCCAGTAAGGCTTAAAACAGTTTCTCTACCAGGAGCAGGCAAGCTATGCATCTTCTTCCTTGGGGGACCGAATTACACCGGAGATTTGACTAAATGGGTGCCAGTTAAGCTAACCATCTGAGGTAACGGTTGGTTGAAAAACACTTTCCTAGAACCAGTTAAGCGCAACCTCTAGTCTGCTCCAACTAGTGATACGGATTAACATTCTCATTTCTCTCTCTGCGCCACAGCTGAATAATATCTAATTCAGACAGTGGAATTAATAACACCAAGTTTGGCTAATTCATTGATCTACAGTTGAAGTCAGAAGTTTACATACACCTTAGCCAAATACATTTAAACTCAGTTCTTCACAATTCCTGACATTTAATCCAAATAAAATGTCCCTGTTTTAGGTCAGTTAAGATCACCACTTTATTTTAATAATGTGAAATGTCAGAATAATAGTAGAGAGAATGATTTATTTCAGCTTTTATTTCTTTCATCACATTCCCAGTGGGTCAGAAGTTTTCATACACTCAATTAGTATTTGGTAGCATTGCCTTTAAATTGTTTAACCTGGGTCAAACGTTTTGGGTAGCCTTCCACAAGCTTCCCACAATAAGTTGAGTGAACTTTGGCCCATTCCTCCTGACAGAGCTGGTGTAACTGACTCAGGTTTGTAGGCCACCTTGCTCGCACACATTTTTTCAGTTCTGCCCACAAATAGGATTGAGGTCAGGGCTTTGTGATGGCCACTCCAATACCTTGACTTTGTTGTCCTTAAGCCATTTTGCCACAACTTTGGAAGTATGCTTGGAGTCATTGTCCATTTGGAAGACCCATTTGCAACCAAGCTTTGACTTCCTGACTGATGTCTTGAGCTGTTGCTTCAATATATCCACATAACTTTACTTCCTCATGATGCCATCTATTTTGTGACGTGCACCAGTCCCTCCTGCAGCAAAGCACCACCACAACATGATGCTTCCACCCCCGTGCTTCACGGTTGGGATGGTGTTCTTCGACTTCCAAGCCTCCACCTTTTTCCTCCAAACATAACCATGGTCATTATGGCCAAACAGATCTGTTTTTGTTTCATCAGACCAGAGGACATTTCTCCAAAAAGTATGATTTTTGTCCCCATGTGCAGTTGCAAACCGTAGTCTGGCTTTTTTATGGTGGTTTTGGAGCAGTGGCTTCTTCCTTGCTGAGCGGCCTTTCAGGTTATGTCAATATAGGACTAGTTTTACTGTGGATATAGATACTTTTGTACGTGTTTCCTCCAGCATCTTCACAAGATCCTTTGCTGTTGTTCTGTGATTTATTTGCACTTTTCGCACCAAAGTACGTTCATCTCTAGGAGAAAGAACGCGTCTCATTCCTGAGCAGTATGACGGCTGCGTGGTCCCATGGTGTTTATACTTGCGTACTATTGTTTGTACAGATGAACGTGGTACCTTCAGGCGTTTGGAAATTGCTGCCAAGGATGAACCAGACTTGTGGAGGTCTACAATTTTCTTTCTGAGGTCTTGGCTGATTTCTTTTGCTTTTCCCATGATGTCAAGCAAAGAGGCACTGAGTTTGAAGGTAGGCCTTGAAATACATCCACAGGTACACCTCCAATTGACTCAAATGATGTCAATTAGCCTATCAGAAGCTTCTAAAGCCATGACATAATCTTCTGGAATTTTCCAAGCTGTTTAAAGGCACAGTCAACTTAGTGTATGTAAACTTCTGACCCACTGGAATTGTGATACAGTGAATTATAAGTGAAATAATCTGTCTGTAAACAATTGTTAGAAAAATTACTTGTGTCATGCACAAAGTAGATGTTCTAACCAACTTGCCAAAACTATAGTTTGTTAACAATACATTTGTGGAGTGGTTGAAAAACTAGTTTTAATGACTCCAACCTAAGTGTATGTAAACTTCCTACTTCAACTGTTAATGCTGTGTGATGTTTATTTGATCTGGGGTTCAAATTCAATGAATTTCAAAGTATGCTTCTTTAGGGAAGAGGATTTCTCACGTACTGTACACATTTTGCCAAAGGTGCATGGTGAAGCTGGATGCTTAGACTTAGAGATACTGGGGTAAAGTTGTATGTTTTTTATCCTGATGCTTAGCTAGTTTCTTTGAAAATGATATGTGTGTATCCAAGATCTTTCTCTCCCTTTGTCTTTCTCTACCCTCTCTCAGGTGACATATATGATGCAGAAATCTCTGTTTGACTTCCTGAAACACAGGTTTGATGGAAGGTTAGTATAGACAGGCATCATAATTAACCTACAGCTGCAGATTCATGTAGTTAATTGTTTACTTCTCTATTGTATGTGTAGCGTGGTTCGTTCTGCGTTGTGTACTTTTAATTAGGACACTGCCACAACTGGAGGTCTGCTGGTTGGATTCTTTTTATTTGCCCTGCACACGAAGAGACAACACACAATATTTTAGCCCTTGGCGCAGTCACAGCTCTCAGGCACCTGCACAAGCACATGGACACTCACTCAACCACTGTCCCAAGTACTCACAAGTTAACATAGGTACCCTAGTTAGCGAGCTCGGTGAAACTTGTTAACATAAATCTTTATATTGTCCACATTGTAACAAACGTATAGTTGCATAACAGCACATTGTGTAACATTACCACGGTTTTATATCGAACAATTTCGGAGCCAAGGACAACATACCTTGCTAGCCAAAGGTCAGGCAAGAGAGAACAATAAGGAGGTACGGAAATACAGATAACCCGCGATTGGCCAAACCAAAATATACAAAACTTTTACAATAACGTGTATGTACAATATTGATATGAAAAACTGTTTGTACACCAAAAACTAACATTAGTTATGCAGCTGTAATTAAATTTAAAAAACACACTGAATTATTATTATCATTATCAAATTATTAACATCCCCTCTTGACCTGGACTATTTGAATTGGTCCTTGTGTGCAACTTGGTGCATAATCTAGGGGAACAACATCCCACTGATTGTCACGACTTCTACCGAAGTCGGCTCCTCTCCTTGTTCGGGCGGCGTTCGGCGGTCAACGTCACCGTTCTAGCCATCACCGCTCCATTTTTCATTGATCCATTTGTTTTGTCTTGTTCCCTGCACACCTGGTTTTCATTCCCCAATCACACTGCATGTATTTATTCCTCTGTTCCCCCTCATGTCTTTGTGTGAAATTGTTTGTTACATGTTAATTGTTGACGCGCCAGACTGGTTTACTTATACCGTGTTGTTCAGGAAGATGTTTATTGTTAAACATAAATTACTGTGCACTTTTGCCTATGGGCTGGAGGTTTTTGGCGCAGTTGCGTCTGTCTGCTGGTTTCTCCTGTCTCAATAAAGAGTGCGCCTGTTCATAACTCTCTGCTCTCCTGTACCTGACTTCGCTACCAGTACGCACACACCTGACACTGCTACATATGCACATCTATGACACAATTGTTATTTTGTTTGCTTTCTCTCTGTTTGGTCCCTTTCTGAATCACCATCACAACTGTGGTCTTCTATCTGTAGTGTGTATTAGCAGCGTATTTGTGTTATTTGTGTTTATCATGTTTTGTTTTTGACACCTGCAGAATCTCCATTACACGCATCACGGCAGACCTTTCTCTAGCCAAGAGATCTGTCCTCAACAAGAGGCCCATCATGGAGAGATCCAATACTCGCTCCAGCCTGGGTGAGTACTCACACACACGCACGCACGCACGCACGCACACACACACACACACACACACACACACACACACACACACACAGATGTAGTGTAAGTGGGCCTCATTGAGGATATATGACGATATCTTTTCATCTTTTGAATTTCTCTTGTTTATTAAGCCTTTATAAATCCTTCTTTATAAAGCTACCTTCTCCTCTATCTCCCTCTCTCCCTGTCTCTCCTCCCCACTCTCTCCCAGGTGCTCCAGAGGCTGATCAAGTCCCGGGGGAAGTCTCAGAGCAAACATCTGAACGTGCAGATGATGCCTGGGGACAAGCTGTCTCAATGCCCCCCTGTACGCGGACACATTTTACATTTCAGTCATTTATCAGACGCTCATATCTAGAGCAAGTTACAGAAGCAATTAGGGTTAAGTGCCTTGCTCAAGGGGCACATCGACAGGTTTTTAATTTTTGGTTACTGGCCCAACACTTTTAACCACTAGGCTACCTGCTTACCCACCATACAGTACTATTCACAATTGCAACCCAACCAACTGTCTGGCTTTGATTACCCTCCCACTGTTCCCTAATAGGAGATTTTTGATGTTATTCTGGATGAGAACCAATTGGAGGATGCATGTGAGCACTTAGCTGAATACTTAGAAGTCTACTGGCGTGCCACTCATCTTCCCCGCACCACCCCTATCAACAGGCGATTGGAGCAGAACATCATGATCCCGCCCTCAGCCGTCTCTAGCCTACAGGTGAGATGCTTTCATATGGAAGGAGGAGGGAAGGTGGAGAGGAACAGAGATAGTTGGAGAAGGGAGAATGGAAAGAGGACAGATTATGGGAGGGGTTTCTTTATTAGGGTAGGGGAGGTCTTTATGTGGTTGTTGTGTTGCAGCTCTTACAGTACTATGCCAGATTCACCCTCTCCCCTCCCTCTCTCATGTCTGTCTGTCTGTCTGTCTGTCTGTCTGTCCATCCGTCTTCTCACTCATCCCTCATTAACGTTTTTGCAGTTTTCTGTAACACAGGAATTAATTGAATGAATGAAGAACAATTTTTAAAAGGGTTACAGTTTCCTCTGTCTTACATTCTGTATGCAATACAAAGCCTAAGATTGAAAGACTTAAAACGCCTTAGCCTATTTGGACTTCCACTGTGTGTAAGTCGAAAAAATTGCACAAATGTATTTGTTGATGGTTGCTTTGTAATGCAATAACTGCACTAAATATAACCATGTATTATCTATCACAGTGTGCTAGCGTGAACCAAAACGCTCCTTTCCTCAATTTCTGAGAACAAAACAAAAAATGTAAAAGACATTTCCTGCCTGATGCTCTGTAGAATGCGTTCCATTTAAGAATTCCTTTTAAAAATGCTTAGTAAGATACGACTAAGTGAAATAAACATGACATTTTATGTACTTTTACATACTGCTGTTGTGCTTTCTGGAACGTTATCGTTGTTAGGACACCAATCTTGTCCATGAGGTTGATTTCAGAACCTTTGTTGGGTTATGAACTATGTTTGTTTTTAGGGTGTCGAAGTTGGTTTTATTCACTTCATATATATGTCAATGTAGCAAACATCACATTCCAATATACTCATCATACCCAGCTGAAGAAAGAACACATCACATCTACCAGGTATTTAATGTATCTCTTTACCCATTATTCTTTACTGGCTTAACATGGTTAACTCAAATGAATTAAAAAATAATTCTATACACAACGACATCACACTACCACTTTTCTCTGTTGGTGTTTAGGGCCAGTTTTTGTTTGGTTATAGTGGCTCTTTGAAATATGTGTAGACTTGGAGCTCACATGATGATCCATACCTTCCCTCCCCAGACAGACATCAGAACCCCTCTATTCTCCTGTAGTTAAAGCAGACAGCTATATGATCCCCATGCCCTAACGTCAGCCTAACATTTCATACAGCAGCCGGACTACAGAAGAGAAAGCAGAACTATGGAGTTATGAGAAGGGTCGAGGACTGGAGATGGTGGCAAGAGGGATGCAGAAAAGCAAAAGAAAGAGGATGAGAACAGTATAGAAGAAACCGAGGGAAGGAGGGGAATACAGTACATGTTGAGCCGGCAAAAGAGAGACAAAAAGACTGAAAACCCAGTGTGTGTACAGGGTGGCAGTTCCAAGCGAGGTGTATACATATAACTTGATCTGGCACTTTAGGCAAAGATGGTCTCTTCTTGGTGAGGATGGTCCCAGGCTTGTGCTGGGCGTCGGGGTGGTTGGACAGCTCAGGGGAACAGGTGGACACTGGGCTCTCCAGGAAGGCCTGCTTCAGGTCGTAGAACACCGATGAGTCCTCCTTAGTGAGGAAGGTCAGGGCCACACCGCTCTTCCCAGCACGACCCGTACGACCAATACGATGGATGTAGTCTGGAGGGGAGGGGGCAATGTCACAATATGTAAAAAGAATGTCTACAAATATGGAGGGACGTGCAATGGCAGCCTGTGCAAAGTTGCTATGATGTAACAAAAACCTGACAGGTGAGTGACCCCAGGAGCAAAGGTTCTGGAGGTGGTCTTACCCTCGATGTTCTTGGCCATGTCGTAGTTGAGCACCATGGAGACATCGTGGATGTCGATACCTCTCCCAGCCTCGTCGGTGGCCACCAGGATGTCCTTGGCTCCAGCCTTCAGGTTGGACAGGGCAAACTCTCTCTGCTCCTGGCCCTTGCCACTGTGCAACGTGCAAGCATTGTACTGAGAGAGACCAGGTGAGAGAGAGAAAGTAGAGAGACGTATTTGACCCAGGTCAGACTGGTAAACATATCCCAGAATAATAACGCCGGAGGTCTCACCCCCATCTTCTCCAGAGACTTGGCAAGCACGTCAACACCCTTCTTCTGGTTGACGAAGATGATGATGTGCGGCTCGAATCCGCGCGCCAACACTTCCAGGAGCCTCTTCCTGGAAGACGAGAAAACAAGGGAGACTCAGCATTAGCTACAGCTTCAGGGATAGCAGTGTGTGTGTGTGTGTGTGTGTGTGTGTGTGTGTGTGTGTTACCTCTTCTCTCCCTCTCCCATGAGCAGGACCTTTTGTTCCACTCTCTCGTGGGGTTTTCCAGCTGAGCCAATGTACACCACAGCTGGACGACGCAGGTAATTACGCAGGTAATCGCTCTACCGCTGCAGGCATGGTAGCTGTGAACATGACTGTCTGAAAAAGAGAGAGACGGATGGAGGAAGGAAGGGAGAGCGAGCAAGAGAGAGGGATAGGAGGAAGGGCAGGGGAACGAGAATTATCTTCTTAAGCTGACATTTTCTACAGTGTGTGAGTTTCTGTTTAGGCTTCTGTCATACATACATCACCTACTGTAGCTGAATGTGTGTAACAATCTGTTACCTGTCTGTACTTGTGTTTTCCCATCTCCAAGTTCATCTTCATTTTCTCTGGGTCCTCTGCCTCGTCCGTGTCTGGTTTCTGATTGGTCACAGGGATGTACTCCAGGATCTTCTGGACGTCAGGCTCGAAGCCCATGTCTATCATGCGGTCAGCCTCGTCCAGTACCACGTAGGTACAGCGGCCCAGGACCAGGTATCTGTTCTCCAACACGTCTATCAGACGACCCGGGGTGGCTATCACTATCTGAAACACACACACAAAAATACGTTTACTCAGACTTCACATGCATGCGTCTTCATATTGGCATTATTATTGCGTGTGTGTGTGTGCGCGCGCGTTTTCTAGTGTCTGACCTCGCAGCCCATCCGGAGGCGGAAGCCCTGGTCCTCCCAGGAGATACCTCCAATGACGGCCACGGTGCGGATCCCCAGAGGTTTACCAAACTTAAGGGTCTCCTCCTCGATCTGCTGGGCCAGCTCACGGGTGGGGGCCAGGATCACTGCATACGGACCCTGGTCCGAGTCCTACATTAACAGGGGAAAGATGAGTTGAGAAGATGTGGTTCGATAGAAGGACATGCAACTCTTGACAGAGTAGTGAGGGATAACCCTCTGGCTGGGGAGGTGGCCTCACCTTTCATCCTTGGGCAGGGTAGTGATCCAGACCAATAGGGGGATGAGGAAAGCAGCTGTTTTACCGCTACCAGTCACAGCCATGCCGATGATGTCACGGTTCTGTAACCAATGGGTATAGCTTGCCTCTGGATAGGCGTTGGATCCTGGGTAACAAGGGAAACATTTTAATACAGCAAGTAATGGCTTCAGTGCTGATCAGGGGAAGACCCAAAGGTGGCATGTGTGCACACATCAAATCAAGTTTTATTGGTCACATACACATATTTAGCAGATGTTATTGCGGGTGTAGCAAAATGCTTGTGTTCCTAGCTCCAACAGTGCAGTAATATCTAACAATACACAACAATACACACAAATCTAAAAAGTAAAATAATGGAATTAATATAGAAATATTAGGACGAGCAATGTCAGAGTCCGGAATATAAATATATATGTATATGATGGGATGTAGAGACATTGCAGTACATGGATAGAATATGTACTATAGCTGTAGAATAAGTGGATCGAATAGTATATATATATCTACAGCAATAGTTGAATAGGATGGACTTGACTAGAAAACAGTATATATGTATGAAATGGGTAAAACACTATGTAAACATTATTAAAGTGACCAGTGTTCCATGTCTACGTACATAGGGCAGCAGTCTAAGGTGCAGGGTTGAGTAACCGGGTGGTAGCCGGCTAGCGGCACTAACTAGTTCAGGGCTGGGTACTGGGCACGTGTGTGTCTGTATCTGAAGTCTTCACAGCTGACCTTGTAGCCACAGTTGTCAATGACCTCCACGATGTGTGGGGGCAGGTTGTACTCCTTCCAGTTCCTGATGGGGTGGGGGGGATCTTGCCACCCTTTGTGGTGATACTGTAATCCTCCCTGAAGATACGCCAGTCCCTGTCCGCCATCTCCTCCAGCTTCTTCTGGGACCAGTGTCTGTCATCCCACCGCTGCTTGGCCTCCTTCTTACGCACCTTCTTCAGCAGCACCCTGAGAAGCAGGAGGGGAGGGCAGAGATTAGAGGGCGACAATGAACCGTTTTTAGCTGTTTCTGTAAATTAAAGACATAGATTTGAAGTGTTAGAGAGCATGGTAGTTTGTCAGGTGTGTTATTGTGTGTGTGACTCACTCCTCCTGCTCCTTCAGTGTGCGTCTCGTCTCCATCATGTCCACGTAGAAATGTGACTGATCTCTCTTCTGCTGCTTCAGGTCTATACCAGCTATGAAGCCGCGCCCATACAGCTGGACCTGGTGCTTCTCCTTATAACTGAGACAGAGGCAGAGAAGTTGGGGAGAGAGAAGAGAGTAGTTGAAAGCAAAATGTCTATTTAAGGAGCAAAGTGATTGAAGGTTGTAACCAGGTGTTACCCCACCATGGACGTAACCAAAAAATGATATCTACAACACCATGTTTGTGAAACTGTGACTTTATCGTCCCAGCGTTTATATGCAGAATCACATGGGGTTGTAGTCGGTAGAAGTGTCTTCAGAGGCGTCCCACTCAAAGACAAACTTTCTGTCGTTCAGGTCACGTGTCCGCCGGCGCTTCTTAGTCCCGCCCAGGTAACGCTCCTGGTTGGACAGAGACAGACAGATGTGAGAAGGCACAGTACACCTGCTCATACACTTAGTTCAACCAATCATATCAAAGCTTGTGATTTAACTAAATCAGAGAATCCCCACTGAGCATGCTTTTTAGTCCAGGGTCGTATTCACTAGGCACCCAACACATGAAAAAAGACAAACAGGGTGGGACTAAATTACGTTGTTCAATAAGAAACTTTGTTTTAAAATTTTGTTGCAAAATGTTTTTCTAGTGTGCACAAATGAATACAACCAAGAAATGGGCTTAGCCTGTGTTCCTGAAGCCGGCCCAAGGTAGAACCTCAATCTCCAGACTAACCTTGATGGCCTGGAGCTCCTTGCCCTTATTCTTCTCCTCTCTGATCTTCTGTCTTCCGTTGTCCGCTTGGTCCCCGTTGTTCTCACTCCATCCGCTCTCGTCTGTCCCTTTCCTGGGGGTTCTCTGGGAAACGGACAGACAAACCTCTGGGCTCACAATAAGTGTCTAACAGAGTGATACCAGAGACCTATGCTGTGTTCAGTGGAGTGCAACATTACTGAACGTTCAGATAGAAATACATGATGTAGAATAGACATGCTTCTCTGTCATGTAGAATAGGGAATCATTTAAGCTCTTTAGAAGACATTTCTGTCAGCAACTTTCAGAATGTTGCAACCTGACTTACCAACTCCCACTCACCTTCCTCCTGACTAACCCCAAGCTCCTCCTACTCACCCATCATCTTCCTCCCGATGTCCTGGAACATCCTCCTCTTTTTTCCTGTCCTCATCGATAGTGTTCTTCCTCTCCTCAGTCTGCTGCTGCCTCCTTTTCAGAGCCTCCGCCTCACGCTCTGCCTTGGACAGGAACTTGGGCTGAGAGAAAAAAAGAAAGAGGGGGAGAGAAATAAAGGGAAAGAGATTTTAAACTACAAACCCATTTTGTGTGGAGAAACATACCTTAAGATTCTTGATTGTTACACTCCCATCTTGCTCCTCACTGCAACACCAAACACAGAGACTACTAAATGGGTACTCTTATGGTCTCACCTTCGCCTCGGCCTCCTCCTCCGCTTTCTTCTTGGCTAGAAGCTCTTCTAGAGAGAGTGGCTGTACCTAAGAGAGAGTCACCATCACAACTCAAGATACATAACTAAGTGGTAGCTAGCTGGGCTTTGGAGAGACTATTCCCTTGTCTAACCTTTCCTTTCTTCTTTTTCTCATCATCTTCCTCTTTTTTCAAATCCTTCTCCCTCTTTATCCTGTCCTTGGACTTGGGGGAGACGCTTCTGTAAGGAGAAGCAACCACTCAAGTTGAAAAGGTAAAGAAAAAATCTCTGATAATGGCTCTGCATATTACGTGAGGGATGTTTTAAAGACACAAAGCGGGCGCGTTCCAGATGTTCCACACACATTCTGCTGAGAATATCAGATCTTTATAATGCCTACAGAAGTTAACGTCTCTGGGTGGAACCATATCAATAGGACACAATGATCTTGTAATCTGCTCAGGCCTGCACCCAATAGTCACCCTGTGACTAAAACAGCAGTCTGACTCAAGCCTACACACCTGGATTTCTTACTGTGGTCTTTGTCTCTGCGGTGAATGTTCTTGTCCTTGCGACCCCCCTCTCTGTCCTTGTCCCGGTCGCGCTCCTTGTCCTCTGGAGGGGAAGGAAAGGTCAGATACATAGAAATATTACCAACTTGTGATACACATTTTTAGAAACCCACTGGACACCTTTCACATACAGTGGGAAGATAGAGTCAGATACCAGATCTTGTTCGCTAGACAGAATAGTTGACAGTTTTTCCAAGCCATATCGTAGTGAATATCTACTCACTTCAACCAAAAGGTCGAAATGATTCTGGCTACTTGTTCGCATGCACCCACTACCAGCAATGCATCATTCAAACCTTTCTGCCGATTTGGATCGGTTGCGTTCACGAGAGCGTTGGCGTGGTTTCCGGTCCTTGGATGGGGAGCCTTTGCATTTCCGCTCCTTATCCTTGACTCCTGAGGTCTCTGCTGCATGGTTCTTGTCGGTTGATTCACCAGCCATCTGTGAGAACAGAAGGAGTTCTGAGTTGTAGGTCCTCAAGTCCATGTTGCCATTGTCTCAGTGTATTAGGTCACCAACCCCCATAAACTTCTTATTGTCTTCCTTTAATCGATTTCATGTTCAACACCTAATGGTGTTACCATCATCCTATCAACTAGCTAATCATCAAATACAATGATAATTCTAGTTAAGTGTTTAGTGATGGAATAAATCACACTCCACAACTAGCACTTGATCATGACTCTCAGTTCCATTACGGTACACATACGAGTCATTGGACAAAGGAGTCTTCTGTAGGGAGTTATGTTAAAGCCGTGATGCTTGGTCTGAACAATAGCATGCATCGCTTGTGATATGGGTTTGGAAGCATAAGGGACCTTATCTTTCATATCGGCTAGAAATTATTTCCAAAAAAACAAAAGGTTAAATTGATACACAGCTTTATAGGGTTAGGGTTCACACACGGCCATATTTACATATTGCAGCGCTTGTTTAGGGAAAACTGACCATGTGGACTACCTGTGTTAATTAGCTATATGCGTCTCCGAACACCTGTGTGTAAACGGAAGAGACGCCACAAACACGTTGTGACTGAAAAATAGTCGGCTGCAACGGTTTTAAAACAATGGACACAGTAAGTGTGTATTTTGCATTTGTGAAAATGTTTTTGTGATATGAAAGTAGATGGATTTATGTTTCTAGAACCGTAGCACAATTGAGAATCGGTTCACGTTTAGATGGCATTTTTTGGTTTCCAGAGCTAATTCACCCTTCAAACAGAAGGCTAAGGTCCTTAGACTAAAGTCATTTTAGCGAGGCTCCTTTTGTCCAATATTGGGCTCTCCATAACTATACTGAACAAAAATGTAAAAGCAACATGCAACAATCAACATTTTTACTGAGTTACAGTTTATATAAGGAAATCAATCAATTGAAATTAATTAATTAATCTATGGATTTCTCATGACTGGGAATACAGATATGCATCGGTTGATCACAGATACCTTAAGAAAAAGGTAGGGGTGTGGATCAGAATACCGTCAGTATCTGGTGTGACCCCCCATTTGCCTCATGCATCGCGACACATCTCCTTCACATAGAGTTGATAAGGCTGTTAATTGTGGCCTGTGGAATGTTGTCCCACTTCTTTTCAATGGCAGTGCAAAGTTGCTGGATATTGGCGGGAACTGGAACATGCTGTCGTACACATCGATCCAGAGCATCCCAAATATGCTCAATGGGTGACATGTCTGGTGAGTATGCAGGTCATGGAAGAACTGGGACATTTTCAGCTTCCAGGAATTGTGTACAGAGCCTTGCAACATGGGCCATGCATTATCATGCTGAAATATGAAGTGATGGCGGCGGATGAATGGCACGACAATGGGCCTCAGGATCTCGTCATGGTATCCCTGTCCATTTAAATTGCCAACAATAAAATAGAATTGTGTTTGTTGTCCGTAACTTATGCCTGCCCATACCATAACCCCACCATGGGGTGCTCTGTTCACAACGTCGACATCAGAAAACCACTCGCCTACAAAATGCTATTCACATGGTCCGCGGTTGTGAGGGCGGTTGGACGTACTGGCAAATTCTCTAAAATGACGTGGGAGGCGGCTTATGGTAGAGAAATTAACAAAATTCTGGCAACAGCTGGTGGACTTTCCTGCACTCTGCATGCCAATTGCATGCTCCCTCAAAACTTAAGACATCTGTGGCATTTTGTCTAACAAAATGGCACATTTTAGAGTGGCCTTTTATTGTCCCCGCACAAGGTGCACCTGTGTAATGATCATGTTTAATCAGCTTCTTGATATGCCAAACTTGTAAAGTGGATGGATTATCTTGACAAAGGAGAAATGCTCACAAACAGGGATTTAAACTAATTTGTGCACAAAATGAGAGAAATACGTTTATTGTGCAGATGGAACATTTGTTTACATTTTATTACAGCTCATTAAACCAACACTTTAAATGTTGCGTTTATATGTTTGTTCAGTATAACTAACGGTAGCTAGTTAGCAAGCTCTCTTGAATTAGTTGTTGTCCCCTGGCTTACATGGTTGGCTAGTGAACTACCTAAATGTCAAGTAATTAGCAAGAATGATATGATTATTATTGCAAGATTAACTCGCTAATTAACTAACGTTAGCTACCTAGCAAGCAAGCTTGTTTACAATGACTACCTGACAGACTACGTTTCGTGGATTCAAGTCCAAACATTATTTATAAATACTGCACCTTTAGGTTTTTACAGCACACAGAGGTAAAATACATGTATAAAACTTTAATTACGAACCTTTGCCACTTGAAAACTAAATGCCTCCCAACTATCTTCCCTTTAACAGTACCAAGCCGCCTTCTTGCACGACGCCACAGGAAATTAACAGCGGATTCAGATTTTGGGAATTGTAGTTTCTGAGTTTAGCGCACAGGTATAAAATAACCAGGGTCGTTGAACAGTGGAGTTTAATCCATACCTCATACAGTAGTTTCAAATTTCAATGTCGCATGCACAAGTACAAGTACAGTGAAATGCCTTTCTTGCAACAATGCAATAATCAATAACAATATTACTAGAAAAAAAACATGAGAAATAAGATTAATAAATACACAATAAAGTAAGTAGGTAAGCATACTATTTACAGGAAATATTTAAAAAGTCAGTTCTAATACCATATTTACATGGGAAAGGATACTGAAGTGATGGAGTTAGATACAATACCGTTCAAAGTTTGGAGTCACTTAGAAATGTCCTTGTTTAAAAAAAAAAAATGTGTCCATTAAAATAACATCAAATTGATCAGAAATACAGTGTAGACATTGTTAATGTTGTAAATGACTATTGTAGCTGGAAACGGCTGATTTTTAATGGAATATCTACATAGGCGTACAGAGGCCCATTATCAGCAACCATCACTCCTGTTTTCCAATGACACGTTGGCTTAGCTAATCCAAGTTCATCATTTTGCAAAGTTAACAAACAGATCACCGACCATTTCGAATCTCACCGTATCTTCTCCGCTATGCAATCTGGTTTCAGAGCTGGTCATGGATGCACCTCAGCCACGCTCAAGGTCCTAAATGATATCATAACCGCCATCGATAAGAGACATTACTGTGCAGCCGTATTCATCGACCTGGCCAAGGCTTTCGACTCTGTCAATCATCACATTCTTATCGACAGATTCATCAGCCTTGGTTTCTCAAATGATTGCCTCGCCTGGTTTACCAACTACTTCTCTGATAGAGTTCAGTGTGTCAAATCGGAGGCCCTGTTGTCCGGACCTCTGGCAGTCTCAATGGGGGTGCCACAGGGTTCAATTCTCGGGCCGACTCGCTTCTCTGTATACATCAATGGTGTCGCTCTTGTTGCTGGTGATTCTCTGATCCACCTCTACGCAGACGACACCATTCTGTATACTTCTGGCCCTTCGTTGGACACTGTGTTAACTAACCTCCAGACGAGCTTCAATGCCATACAACTCTCCTTCCGTTGCCTCCAACTGCTTTTAAATGCAAGTAAAACCAAATGCATGCTCTTCAACCGATCACTGCCCGCACCTGCCCACCCGTCCAGCATCACTACTCTGGACGGTTCTGACTTAGAATATGGACAACTACAAATACCTAGGTGGACAACTACAAATACCTAGGTGTCAGGTTAGACTGTAAACTCTCCTTCCAGACTCACATTAAGCATCTCAAATACAAAATTAAATTTCGCAACAAAGCATCCTTCACTCATGCTGCCAAACATACCCTCGTAAAACTGACCATGCTAAGAATCGAGATCTTCGGCGATGTCATTTATAAAATAGCCTCCAACACTCTACTCAACAAATTGGATGCAGTCTATCACAGTGCCATCCGTTTTGTCACCAAAGCCCCATATTCTACCCACCACTGCGACCTGTACGCTCTCGTTGGCTGGCCCTCGCTTCACTCTCATCGCCAAACCCACTGGCTCCAGGTCATGTATAAGTCTCTGCTAGGTAAAGCCCCGCCTTATCTCAGCTCACTGGTCACCATAGGAGCACCCACTCGTAGCACCCACTCTAGCAGGTATATCTCACTGGTCACCCCCAAAGCCAATTCCTCCTTTGGCCGCCTTTCCTTCCAGTTCTCTGCTGCCAATGACTGGAACGAACTGCAAAAATCACTGAAGCTGGAGACTCATATCTCCCTCACTAGCTTTAAGCACCAGCTGTCAGAGCAGCTCACAGATCACTGCACCTGTACATAGCCCATCTGTAATATAGCCCATCCTACTAACTCATCCCCATACTGTATTTATTTATTTATCTTGCTCCTTTGCACCCCAGTATCTCTACTTGCACATTCATCTTCTGCACATCAATCACTCCAGTGTTTAATTGGTATATTGGAATTACTTCGCCACTGTATATAGATTTTTTCTACTGTATTATTGACTGTATGTTTGTTTATTCCATATGTAACTCTGTGTTGTTGTATGTGTCGAACAGCTTTGCTTTATTCTTGGCCAGGTTGCAGTTGTAAATGAGAACTTGTTCTCCACTAGCCTACCTGGTTAAATAAAGGTGAAATAAAAAATACAAAAAATAAAAATGTGCATGTGTATGAGGTAATTGTGGTAGATATGTACATATAGGTAGGGTAAAGTGACTAGGCAACAGGATAGATAATAAGCAGCAGCAGCGTATGTGATGAGGCAAAAGACTGCAAAAGGTGGGTCAATTTGGTTAACTATTTAGCAGTCTTATGGCTTGGGGGTAGAAGCTGTTCAGGGTCCTGTTGGTTTCAGACTTGGTGCATCGTTACCACTTGCTGTGCGGTAGCAGAGAGAACAGTCTATGAGAGAAGCTGGAGTCTTTGACAATTTTGACACGAGTGTCTACTTAAATCAGTGCATTCGTTACAATGTAAACATTACAAAACTTCTATTAAATCAAATAAGCCTCAGGAGGCAAATTAGCAATTACATTTTTTGTTGACCATTTTTCAACACTCTCTCATTGATCTCCATACAAAAATGCCTTACTTCGTGGGCTTATATTCGTGGACAGATTTTGGGCAGAGTAAATAACACCTCTTGCTTCACCTCTTCCTCTCTGCTGTTGTGCAGGAAAAGAGTGGGGAACTCTCCCTCTAGCCTGGGTGACATGGTGTCTGGGAGCTGGAGGACCATGTCGCCATCTGGTGGTAAATATACGAATTACAACATCAGACCTTGTACTTAATTTGTTTTCAAAAGACAAACAGAAGCAAAAGCAGATAGGTTTTTATAATGTAGTTTTCTCTGATACAAGCATGAACCTGTTTTACAGGGTGTAATTTTTCACCAATTATAGGAACTTCTAGCTTTGATTAACACTCTTTCCCTTGGTATCTCGCTCTTCTTTCATACAGGAACACATTCCTCCATATGACGTCGTCCCATCTATGAGGCCATTGGTCTTAGTAGGACCGTCCCTGAAGGGCTATGAGGTAAACGTCTCTCTCTCTGTCTCCCTTCCAGTAAGGCTTAAAACAGTTTCTCTACCAGGAGCAGGCAAGCTATGCATCTTCTTCCTTGGGGGACCGAATTACACCGGAGATTTGACTAAATGGGTGCCAGTTAAGCTAACCATCTGAGGTAACGGTTGGTTGAAAAACACTTTCCTAGAACCAGTTAAGCGCAACCTCTAGTCTGCTCCAACTAGTGATACGGATTAACATTCTCATTTCTCTCTCTGCGCCACAGCTGAATAATATCTAATTCAGACAGTGGAATTAATAACACCAAGTTTGGCTAATTCATTGATCTACAGTTGAAGTCAGAAGTTTACATACACCTTAGCCAAATACATTTAAACTCAGTTCTTCACAATTCCTGACATTTAATCCAAATAAAATGTCCCTGTTTTAGGTCAGTTAAGATCACCACTTTATTTTAATAATGTGAAATGTCAGAATAATAGTAGAGAGAATGATTTATTTCAGCTTTTATTTCTTTCATCACATTCCCAGTGGGTCAGAAGTTTTCATACACTCAATTAGTATTTGGTAGCATTGCCTTTAAATTGTTTAACCTGGGTCAAACGTTTTGGGTAGCCTTCCACAAGCTTCCCACAATAAGTTGAGTGAACTTTGGCCCATTCCTCCTGACAGAGCTGGTGTAACTGACTCAGGTTTGTAGGCCACCTTGCTCGCACACATTTTTTCAGTTCTGCCCACAAATAGGATTGAGGTCAGGGCTTTGTGATGGCCACTCCAATACCTTGACTTTGTTGTCCTTAAGCCATTTTGCCACAACTTTGGAAGTATGCTTGGAGTCATTGTCCATTTGGAAGACCCATTTGCAACCAAGCTTTGACTTCCTGACTGATGTCTTGAGCTGTTGCTTCAATATATCCACATAACTTTACTTCCTCATGATGCCATCTATTTTGTGACGTGCACCAGTCCCTCCTGCAGCAAAGCACCACCACAACATGATGCTTCCACCCCCGTGCTTCACGGTTGGGATGGTGTTCTTCGACTTCCAAGCCTCCACCTTTTTCCTCCAAACATAACCATGGTCATTATGGCCAAACAGATCTGTTTTTGTTTCATCAGACCAGAGGACATTTCTCCAAAAAGTATGATTTTTGTCCCCATGTGCAGTTGCAAACCGTAGTCTGGCTTTTTTATGGTGGTTTTGGAGCAGTGGCTTCTTCCTTGCTGAGCGGCCTTTCAGGTTATGTCAATATAGGACTAGTTTTACTGTGGATATAGATACTTTTGTACGTGTTTCCTCCAGCATCTTCACAAGATCCTTTGCTGTTGTTCTGTGATTTATTTGCACTTTTCGCACCAAAGTACGTTCATCTCTAGGAGAAAGAACGCGTCTCATTCCTGAGCAGTATGACGGCTGCGTGGTCCCATGGTGTTTATACTTGCGTACTATTGTTTGTACAGATGAACGTGGTACCTTCAGGCGTTTGGAAATTGCTGCCAAGGATGAACCAGACTTGTGGAGGTCTACAATTTTCTTTCTGAGGTCTTGGCTGATTTCTTTTGCTTTTCCCATGATGTCAAGCAAAGAGGCACTGAGTTTGAAGGTAGGCCTTGAAATACATCCACAGGTACACCTCCAATTGACTCAAATGATGTCAATTAGCCTATCAGAAGCTTCTAAAGCCATGACATAATCTTCTGGAATTTTCCAAGCTGTTTAAAGGCACAGTCAACTTAGTGTATGTAAACTTCTGACCCACTGGAATTGTGATACAGTGAATTATAAGTGAAATAATCTGTCTGTAAACAATTGTTAGAAAAATTACTTGTGTCATGCACAAAGTAGATGTTCTAACCAACTTGCCAAAACTATAGTTTGTTAACAATACATTTGTGGAGTGGTTGAAAAACTAGTTTTAATGACTCCAACCTAAGTGTATGTAAACTTCCTACTTCAACTGTTAATGCTGTCTGATGTTTATTTGATCTGGGGTTCAAATTCAATGAATTTCAAAGTATGCTTCTTTAGGGAAGAGGATTTCTCACGTACTGTACACATTTTGCCAAAGGTGCATGGTGAAGCTGGATGCTTAGACTTAGAGATACTGGGGTAAAGTTGTATGTTTTTTATCCTGATGCTTAGCTAGTTTCTTTGAAAATGATATGTGTGTATCCAAGATCTTTCTCTCCCTTTGTCTTTCTCTACCCTCTCTCAGGTGACATATATGATGCAGAAATCTCTGTTTGACTTCCTGAAACACAGGTTTGATGGAAGGTTAGTATAGACAGGCATCATAATTAACCTACAGCTGCAGATTCATGTAGTTAATTGTTTACTTCTCTATTGTATGTGTAGCGTGGTTCGTTCTGCGTTGTGTACTTTTAATTAGGACACTGCCACAACTGGAGGTCTGCTGGTTGGATTCTTTTTATTTGCCCTGCACACGAAGAGACAACACACAATATTTTAGCCCTTGGCGCAGTCACAGCTCTCAGGCACCTGCACAAGCACATGGACACTCACTCAACCACTGTCCCAAGTACTCACAAGTTAACATAGGTACCCTAGTTAGCGAGCTCGGTGAAACTTGTTAACATAAATCTTTATATTGTCCACATTGTAACAAACGTATAGTTGCATAACAGCACATTGTGTAACATTACCACGGTTTTATATCGAACAATTTCGGAGCCAAGGACAACATACCTTGCTAGCCAAAGGTCAGGCAAGAGAGAACAATAAGGAGGTACGGAAATACAGATAACCCGCGATTGGCCAAACCAAAATATACAAAACTTTTACAATAACGTGTATGTACAATATTGATATGAAAAACTGTTTGTACACCAAAAACTAACATTAGTTATGCAGCTGTAATTAAATTTAAAAAACACACTGAATTATTATTATCATTATCAAATTATTAACATCCCCTCTTGACCTGGACTATTTGAATTGGTCCTTGTGTGCAACTTGGTGCATAATCTAGGGGAACAACATCCCACTGATTGTCACGACTTCTACCGAAGTCGGCTCCTCTCCTTGTTCGGGCGGCGTTCGGCGGTCAACGTCACCGTTCTAGCCATCACCGCTCCATTTTTCATTGATCCATTTGTTTTGTCTTGTTCCCTGCACACCTGGTTTTCATTCCCCAATCACACTGCATGTATTTATTCCTCTGTTCCCCCTCATGTCTTTGTGTGAAATTGTTTGTTACATGTTAATTGTTGACGCGCCAGACTGGTTTACTTATACCGTGTTGTTCAGGAAGATGTTTATTGTTAAACATAAATTACTGTGCACTTTTGCCTATGGGCTGGAGGTTTTTGGCGCAGTTGCGTCTGTCTGCTGGTTTCTCCTGTCTCAATAAAGAGTGCGCCTGTTCATAACTCTCTGCTCTCCTGTACCTGACTTCGCTACCAGTACGCACACACCTGACACTGCTACATATGCACATCTATGACACAATTGTTATTTTGTTTGCTTTCTCTCTGTTTGGTCCCTTTCTGAATCACCATCACAACTGTGGTCTTCTATCTGTAGTGTGTATTAGCAGCGTATTTGTGTTATTTGTGTTTATCATGTTTTGTTTTTGACACCTGCAGAATCTCCATTACACGCATCACGGCAGACCTTTCTCTAGCCAAGAGATCTGTCCTCAACAAGAGGCCCATCATGGAGAGATCCAATACTCGCTCCAGCCTGGGTGAGTACTCACACACACGCACGCACGCACGCACGCACGCACACACACACACACACACACACACACACACACAGATGTAGTGTAAGTGGGCCTCATTGAGGATATATGACGATATCTTTTCATCTTTTGAATTTCTCTTGTTTATTAAGCCTTTATAAATCCTTCTTTATAAAGCTACCTTCTCCTCTATCTCCCTCTCTCCCTGTCTCTCCTCCCCACTCTCTCCCAGGTGCTCCAGAGGCTGATCAAGTCCCGGGGGAAGTCTCAGAGCAAACATCTGAACGTGCAGATGATGCCTGGGGACAAGCTGTCTCAATGCCCCCCTGTACGCGGACACATTTTACATTTCAGTCATTTATCAGACGCTCATATCTAGAGCAAGTTACAGAAGCAATTAGGGTTAAGTGCCTTGCTCAAGGGGCACATCGACAGGTTTTTAATTTTTGGTTACTGGCCCAACACTTTTAACCACTAGGCTACCTGCTTACCCACCATACAGTACTATTCACAATTGCAACCCAACCAACTGTCTGGCTTTGATTACCCTCCCACTGTTCCCTAATAGGAGATTTTTGATGTTATTCTGGATGAGAACCAATTGGAGGATGCATGTGAGCACTTAGCTGAATACTTAGAAGTCTACTGGCGTGCCACTCATCTTCCCCGCACCACCCCTATCAACAGGCTATTGGAGCAGAACATCATGATCCCGCCCTCAGCCGTCTCTAGCCTACAGGTGAGATGCTTTCATATGGAAGGAGGAGGGAAGGTGGAGAGGAACAGAGATAGTTGGAGAAGGGAGAATGGAAAGAGGACAGATTATGGGAGGGGTTTCTTTATTAGGGTAGGGGAGGTCTTTATGTGGTTGTTGTGTTGCAGCTCTTACAGTACTATGCCAGATTCACCCTCTCCCCTCCCTCTCTCATGTCTGTCTGTCTGTCTGTCTGTCTGTCTGTCTGTCCATCCGTCTTCTCACTCATCCCTCATTAACGTTTTTGCAGTTTTCTGTAACACAGGAATTAATTGAATGAATGAAGAACAATTTTTAAAAGGGTTACAGTTTCCTCTGTCTTACATTCTGTATGCAATACAAAGCCTAAGATTGAAAGACTTAAAACGCCTTAGCCTATTTGGACTTCCACTGTGTGTAAGTCGAAAAAATTGCACAAATGTATTTGTTGATGGTTGCTTTGTAATGCAATAACTGCACTAAATATAACCATGTATTATCTATCACAGTGTGCTAGCGTGAACCAAAACGCTCCTTTCCTCAATTTCTGAGAACAAAACAAAAAATGTAAAAGACATTTCCTGCCTGATGCTCTGTAGAATGCGTTCCATTTAAGAATTCCTTTTAAAAATGCTTAGTAAGATACGACTAAGTGAAATAAACATGACATTTTATGTACTTTTACATACTGCTGTTGTGCTTTCTGGAACGTTATCGTTGTTAGGACACCAATCTTGTCCATGAGGTTGATTTCAGAACCTTTGTTGGGTTATGAACTATGTTTGTTTTTAGGGTGTCGAAGTTGGTTTTATTCACTTCATATATATGTCAATGTAGCAAACATCACATTCCAATATACTCATCATACCCAGCTGAAGAAAGAACACATCACATCTACCAGGTATTTAATGTATCTCTTTACCCATTATTCTTTACTGGCTTAACATGGTTAACTCAAATGAATTAAAAAATAATTCTATACACAACGACATCACACTACCACTTTTCTCTGTTGGTGTTTAGGGCCAGTTTTTGTTTGGTTATAGTGGCTCTTTGAAATATGTGTAGACTTGGAGCTCACATGATGATCCATACCTTCCCTCCCCAGACAGACATCAGAACCCCTCTATTCTCCTGTAGTTAAAGCAGACAGCTATATGATCCCCATGCCCTAACGTCAGCCTAACATTTCATACAGCAGCCGGACTACAGAAGAGAAAGCAGAACTATGGAGTTATGAGAAGGGTCGAGGACTGGAGATGGTGGCAAGAGGGATGCAGAAAAGCAAAAGAAAGAGGATGAGAACAGTATAGAAGAAACCGAGGGAAGGAGGGGAATACAGTACATGTTGAGCCGGCAAAAGAGAGACAAAAAGACTGAAAACCCAGTGTGTGTACAGGGTGGCAGTTCCAAGCGAGGTGTATACATATAACTTGATCTGGCACTTTAGGCAAAGATGGTCTCTTCTTGGTGAGGATGGTCCCAGGCTTGTGCTGGGCGTCGGGGTGGTTGGACAGCTCAGGGGAACAGGTGGACACTGGGCTCTCCAGGAAGGCCTGCTTCAGGTCGTAGAACACCGATGAGTCCTCCTTAGTGAGGAAGGTCAGGGCCACACCGCTCTTCCCAGCACGACCCGTACGACCAATACGATGGATGTAGTCTGGAGGGGAGGGGGCAATGTCACAATATGTAAAAAGAATGTCTACAAATATGGAGGGACGTGCAATGGCAGCCTGTGCAAAGTTGCTATGATGTAACAAAAACCTGACAGGTGAGTGACCCCAGGAGCAAAGGTTCTGGAGGTGGTCTTACCCTCGATGTTCTTGGCCATGTCGTAGTTGAGCACCATGGAGACATCGTGGATGTCGATACCTCTCCCAGCCTCGTCGGTGGCCACCAGGATGTCCTTGGCTCCAGCCTTCAGGTTGGACAGGGCAAACTCTCTCTGCTCCTGGCCCTTGCCACTGTGCAACGTGCAAGCATTGTACTGAGAGAGACCAGGTGAGAGAGAGAAAGTAGAGAGACGTATTTGACCCAGGTCAGACTGGTAAACATATCCCAGAATAATAACGCCGGAGGTCTCACCCCCATCTTCTCCAGAGACTTGGCAAGCACGTCAACACCCTTCTTCTGGTTGACGAAGATGATGATGTGCGGCTCGAATCCGCGCGCCAACACTTCCAGGAGCCTCTTCCTGGAAGACGAGAAAACAAGGGAGACTCAGCATTAGCTACAGCTTCAGGGATAGCAGTGTGTGTGTGTGTGTGTGTGTGTGTGTGTGTGTGTTACCTCTTCTCTCCCTCTCCCATGAGCAGGACCTTTTGTTCCACTCTCTCGTGGGGTTTTCCAGCTGAGCCAATGTACACCACAGCTGGACGACGCAGGTAATTACGCAGGTAATCGCTCTACCGCTGCAGGCATGGTAGCTGTGAACATGACTGTCTGAAAAAGAGAGAGACGGATGGAGGAAGGAAGGGAGAGCGAGCAAGAGAGAGGGATAGGAGGAAGGGCAGGGGAACGAGAATTATCTTCTTAAGCTGACATTTTCTACAGTGTGTGAGTTTCTGTTTAGGCTTCTGTCATACATACATCACCTACTGTAGCTGAATGTGTGTAACAATCTGTTACCTGTCTGTACTTGTGTTTTCCCATCTCCAAGTTCATCTTCATTTTCTCTGGGTCCTCTGCCTCGTCCGTGTCTGGTTTCTGATTGGTCACAGGGATGTACTCCAGGATCTTCTGGACGTCAGGCTCGAAGCCCATGTCTATCATGCGGTCAGCCTCGTCCAGTACCACGTAGGTACAGCGGCCCAGGACCAGGTATCTGTTCTCCAACACGTCTATCAGACGACCCGGGGTGGCTATCACTATCTGAAACACACACACAAAAATACGTTTACTCAGACTTCACATGCATGCGTCTTCATATTGGCATTATTATTGCGTGTGTGTGTGTGCGCGCGCGTTTTCTAGTGTCTGACCTCGCAGCCCATCCGGAGGCGGAAGCCCTGGTCCTCCCAGGAGATACCTCCAATGACGGCCACGGTGCGGATCCCCAGAGGTTTACCAAACTTAAGGGTCTCCTCCTCGATCTGCTGGGCCAGCTCACGGGTGGGGGCCAGGATCACTGCATACGGACCCTGGTCCGAGTCCTACATTAACAGGGGAAAGATGAGTTGAGAAGATGTGGTTCGATAGAAGGACATGCAACTCTTGACAGAGTAGTGAGGGATAACCCTCTGGCTGGGGAGGTGGCCTCACCTTTCATCCTTGGGCAGGGTAGTGATCCAGACCAATAGGGGGATGAGGAAAGCAGCTGTTTTACCGCTACCAGTCACAGCCATGCCGATGATGTCACGGTTCTGTAACCAATGGGTATAGCTTGCCTCTGGATAGGCGTTGGATCCTGGGTAACAAGGGAAACATTTTAATACAGCAAGTAATGGCTTCAGTGCTGATCAGGGGAAGACCCAAAGGTGGCATGTGTGCACACATCAAATCAAGTTTTATTGGTCACATACACATATTTAGCAGATGTTATTGCGGGTGTAGCAAAATGCTTGTGTTCCTAGCTCCAACAGTGCAGTAATATCTAACAATACACAACAATACACACAAATCTAAAAAGTAAAATAATGGAATTAATATAGAAATATTAGGACGAGCAATGTCAGAGTCCGGAATATAAATATATATGTATATGATGGGATGTAGAGACATTGCAGTACATGGATAGAATATGTACTATAGCTGTAGAATAAGTGGATCGAATAGTATATATATATCTACAGCAATAGTTGAATAGGATGGACTTGACTAGAAAACAGTATATATGTATGAAATGGGTAAAACACTATGTAAACATTATTAAAGTGACCAGTGTTCCATGTCTACGTACATAGGGCAGCAGTCTAAGGTGCAGGGTTGAGTAACCGGGTGGTAGCCGGCTAGCGGCACTAACTAGTTCAGGGCTGGGTACTGGGCACGTGTGTGTCTGTATCTGAAGTCTTCACAGCTGACCTTGTAGCCACAGTTGTCAATGACCTCCACAATGTGTGGGGGCAGGTTGTACTCCTTCCAGTTCCTGATGGGGTGGGGGGGATCTTGCCACCCTTTGTGGTGATACTGTAATCCTCCCTGAAGATACACCAGTCCCTGTCCGCCATCTCCTCCAGCTTCTTCTGGGACCAGTGTCTGTCATCCCACCGCTGCTTGGCCTCCTTCTTACGCACCTTCTTCAGCAGCACCCTGAGAAGCAGGAGGGGAGGGCAGAGATTAGAGGGCGACAATGAACCGTTTTTAGCTGTTTCTGTAAATTAAAGACATAGATTTGAAGTGTTAGAGAGCATGGTAGTTTGTCAGGTGTGTTATTGTGTGTGTGACTCACTCCTCCTGCTCCTTCAGTGTGCGTCTCGTCTCCATCATGTCCACGTAGAAATGTGACTGATCTCTCTTCTGCTGCTTCAGGTCTATACCAGCTATGAAGCCGCGCCCATACAGCTGGACCTGGTGCTTCTCCTTATAACTGAGACAGAGGCAGAGAAGTTGGGGAGAGAGAAGAGAGTAGTTGAAAGCAAAATGTCTATTTAAGGAGCAAAGTGATTGAAGGTTGTAACCAGGTGTTACCCCACCATGGACGTAACCAAAAAATGATATCTACAACACCATGTTTGTGAAACTGTGACTTTATCGTCCCAGCGTTTATATGCAGAATCACATGGGGTTGTAGTCGGTAGAAGTGTCTTCAGAGGCGTCCCACTCAAAGACAAACTTTCTGTCGTTCAGGTCACGTGTCCGCCGGCGCTTCTTAGTCCCGCCCAGGTAACGCTCCTGGTTGGACAGAGACAGACAGATGTGAGAAGGCACAGTACACCTGCTCATACACTTAGTTCAACCAATCATATCAAAGCTTGTGATTTAACTAAATCAGAGAATCCCCACTGAGCATGCTTTTTAGTCCAGGGTCGTATTCACTAGGCACCCAACACATGAAAAAAGACAAACAGGGTGGGACTAAATTACGTTGTTCAATAAGAAACTTTGTTTTAAAATTTTGTTGCAAAATGTTTTTCTAGTGTGCACAAATGAATACAACCAAGAAATGGGCTTAGCCTGTGTTCCTGAAGCCGGCCCAAGGTAGAACCTCAATCTCCAGACTAACCTTGATGGCCTGGAGCTCCTTGCCCTTATTCTTCTCCTCTCTGATCTTCTGTCTTCCGTTGTCCGCTTGGTCCCCGTTGTTCTCACTCCATCCGCTCTCGTCTGTCCCTTTCCTGGGGGTTCTCTGGGAAACGGACAGACAAACCTCTGGGCTCACAATAAGTGTCTAACAGAGTGATACCAGAGACCTATGCTGTGTTCAGTGGAGTGCAACATTACTGAACGTTCAGATAGAAATACATGATGTAGAATAGACATGCTTCTCTGTCATGTAGAATAGGGAATCATTTAAGCTCTTTAGAAGACATTTCTGTCAGCAACTTTCAGAATGTTGCAACCTGACTTACCAACTCCCACTCACCTTCCTCCTGACTAACCCCAAGCTCCTCCTACTCACCCATCATCTTCCTCCCGATGTCCTGGAACATCCTCCTCTTTTTTCCTGTCCTCATCGATAGTGTTCTTCCTCTCCTCAGTCTGCTGCTGCCTCCTTTTCAGAGCCTCCGCCTCACGCTCTGCCTTGGACAGGAACTTGGGCTGAGAGAAAAAAAGAAAGAGGGGGAGAGAAATAAAGGGAAAGAGATTTTAAACTACAAACCCATTTTGTGTGGAGAAACATACCTTAAGATTCTTGATTGTTACACTCCCATCTTGCTCCTCACTGCAACACCAAACACAGAGACTACTAAATGGGTACTCTTATGGTCTCACCTTCGCCTCGGCCTCCTCCTCCGCTTTCTTCTTGGCTAGAAGCTCTTCTAGAGAGAGTGGCTGTACCTAAGAGAGAGTCACCATCACAACTCAAGATACATAACTAAGTGGTAGCTAGCTGGGCTTTGGAGAGACTATTCCCTTGTCTAACCTTTCCTTTCTTCTTTTTCTCATCATCTTCCTCTTTTTTCAAATCCTTCTCCCTCTTTATCCTGTCCTTGGACTTGGGGGAGACGCTTCTGTAAGGAGAAGCAACCACTCAAGTTGAAAAGGTAAAGAAAAAATCTCTGATAATGGCTCTGCATATTACGTGAGGGATGTTTTAAAGACACAAAGCGGGCGCGTTCCAGATGTTCCACACACATTCTGCTGAGAATATCAGATCTTTATAATGCCTACAGAAGTTAACGTCTCTGGGTGGAACCATATCAATAGGACACAATGATCTTGTAATCTGCTCAGGCCTGCACCCAATAGTCACCCTGTGACTAAAACAGCAGTCTGACTCAAGCCTACACACCTGGATTTCTTACTGTGGTCTTTGTCTCTGCGGTGAATGTTCTTGTCCTTGCGACCCCCCTCTCTGTCCTTGTCCCGGTCGCGCTCCTTGTCCTCTGGAGGGGAAGGAAAGGTCAGATACATAGAAATATTACCAACTTGTGATACACATTTTTAGAAACCCACTGGACACCTTTCACATACAGTGGGAAGATAGAGTCAGATACCAGATCTTGTTCGCTAGACAGAATAGTTGACAGTTTTTCCAAGCCATATCGTAGTGAATATCTACTCACTTCAACCAAAAGGTCGAAATGATTCTGGCTACTTGTTCGCATGCACCCACTACCAGCAATGCATCATTCAAACCTTTCTGCCGATTTGGATCGGTTGCGTTCACGAGAGCGTTGGCGTGGTTTCCGGTCCTTGGATGGGGAGCCTTTGCATTTCCGCTCCTTATCCTTGACTCCTGAGGTCTCTGCTGCATGGTTCTTGTCGGTTGATTCACCAGCCATCTGTGAGAACAGAAGGAGTTCTGAGTTGTAGGTCCTCAAGTCCATGTTGCCATTGTCTCAGTGTATTAGGTCACCAACCCCCATAAACTTCTTATTGTCTTCCTTTAATCGATTTCATGTTCAACACCTAATGGTGTTACCATCATCCTATCAACTAGCTAATCATCAAATACAATGATAATTCTAGTTAAGTGTTTAGTGATGGAATAAATCACACTCCACAACTAGCACTTGATCATGACTCTCAGTTCCATTACGGTACACATACGAGTCATTGGACAAAGGAGTCTTCTGTAGGGAGTTATGTTAAAGCCGTGATGCTTGGTCTGAACAATAGCATGCATCGCTTGTGATATGGGTTTGGAAGCATAAGGGACCTTATCTTTCATATCGGCTAGAAATTATTTCCAAAAAAACAAAAGGTTAAATTGATACACAGCTTTATAGGGTTAGGGTTCACACACGGCCATATTTACATATTGCAGCGCTTGTTTAGGGAAAACTGACCATGTGGACTACCTGTGTTAATTAGCTATATGCGTCTCCGAACACCTGTGTGTAAACGGAAGAGACGCCACAAACACGTTGTGACTGAAAAATAGTCGGCTGCAACGGTTTTAAAACAATGGACACAGTAAGTGTGTATTTTGCATTTGTGAAAATGTTTTTGTGATATGAAAGTAGATGGATTTATGTTTCTAGAACCGTAGCACAATTGAGAATCGGTTCACGTTTAGATGGCATTTTTTGGTTTCCAGAGCTAATTCACCCTTCAAACAGAAGGCTAAGGTCCTTAGACTAAAGTCATTTTAGCGAGGCTCCTTTTGTCCAATATTGGGCTCTCCATAACTATACTGAACAAAAATGTAAAAGCAACATGCAACAATCAACATTTTTACTGAGTTACAGTTTATATAAGGAAATCAATCAATTGAAATTAATTAATTAATCTATGGATTTCTCATGACTGGGAATACAGATATGCATCGGTTGATCACAGATACCTTAAGAAAAAGGTAGGGGTGTGGATCAGAATACCGTCAGTATCTGGTGTGACCCCCCATTTGCCTCATGCATCGCGACACATCTCCTTCACATAGAGTTGATAAGGCTGTTAATTGTGGCCTGTGGAATGTTGTCCCACTTCTTTTCAATGGCAGTGCAAAGTTGCTGGATATTGGCGGGAACTGGAACATGCTGTCGTACACATCGATCCAGAGCATCCCAAATATGCTCAATGGGTGACATGTCTGGTGAGTATGCAGGTCATGGAAGAACTGGGACATTTTCAGCTTCCAGGAATTGTGTACAGAGCCTTGCAACATGGGCCATGCATTATCATGCTGAAATATGAAGTGATGGCGGCGGATGAATGGCACGACAATGGGCCTCAGGATCTCGTCATGGTATCCCTGTCCATTTAAATTGCCAACAATAAAATAGAATTGTGTTTGTTGTCCGTAACTTATGCCTGCCCATACCATAACCCCACCATGGGGTGCTCTGTTCACAACGTCGACATCAGAAAACCACTCGCCTACAAAATGCTATTCACATGGTCCGCGGTTGTGAGGGCGGTTGGACGTACTGGCAAATTCTCTAAAATGACGTGGGAGGCGGCTTATGGTAGAGAAATTAACAAAATTCTGGCAACAGCTGGTGGACTTTCCTGCACTCTGCATGCCAATTGCATGCTCCCTCAAAACTTAAGACATCTGTGGCATTTTGTCTAACAAAATGGCACATTTTAGAGTGGCCTTTTATTGTCCCCGCACAAGGTGCACCTGTGTAATGATCATGTTTAATCAGCTTCTTGATATGCCAAACTTGTAAAGTGGATGGATTATCTTGACAAAGGAGAAATGCTCACAAACAGGGATTTAAACTAATTTGTGCACAAAATGAGAGAAATACGTTTATTGTGCAGATGGAACATTTGTTTACATTTTATTACAGCTCATTAAACCAACACTTTAAATGTTGCGTTTATATGTTTGTTCAGTATAACTAACGGTAGCTAGTTAGCAAGCTCTCTTGAATTAGTTGTTGTCCCCTGGCTTACATGGTTGGCTAGTGAACTACCTAAATGTCAAGTAATTAGCAAGAATGATATGATTATTATTGCAAGATTAACTCGCTAATTAACTAACGTTAGCTACCTAGCAAGCAAGCTTGTTTACAATGACTACCTGACAGACTACGTTTCGTGGATTCAAGTCCAAACATTATTTATAAATACTGCACCTTTAGGTTTTTACAGCACACAGAGGTAAAATACATGTATAAAACTTTAATTACGAACCTTTGCCACTTGAAAACTAAATGCCTCCCAACTATCTTCCCTTTAACAGTACCAAGCCGCCTTCTTGCACGACGCCACAGGAAATTAACAGCGGATTCAGATTTTGGGAATTGTAGTTTCTGAGTTTAGCGCACAGGTATAAAATAACCAGGGTCGTTGAACAGTGGAGTTTAATCCATACCTCATACAGTAGTTTCAAATTTCAATGTCGCATGCACAAGTACAAGTACAGTGAAATGCCTTTCTTGCAACAATGCAATAATCAATAACAATATTACTAGAAAAAAAACATGAGAAATAAGATTAATAAATACACAATAAAGTAAGTAGGTAAGCATACTATTTACAGGAAATATTTAAAAAGTCAGTTCTAATACCATATTTACATGGGAAAGGATACTGAAGTGATGGAGTTAGATACAATACCGTTCAAAGTTTGGAGTCACTTAGAAATGTCCTTGTTTAAAAAAAAAAAATGTGTCCATTAAAATAACATCAAATTGATCAGAAATACAGTGTAGACATTGTTAATGTTGTAAATGACTATTGTAGCTGGAAACGGCTGATTTTTAATGGAATATCTACATAGGCGTACAGAGGCCCATTATCAGCAACCATCACTCCTGTTTTCCAATGACACGTTGGCTTAGCTAATCCAAGTTCATCATTTTGCAAAGTTAACAAACAGATCACCGACCATTTCGAATCTCACCGTATCTTCTCCGCTATGCAATCTGGTTTCAGAGCTGGTCATGGATGCACCTCAGCCACGCTCAAGGTCCTAAATGATATCATAACCGCCATCGATAAGAGACATTACTGTGCAGCCGTATTCATCGACCTGGCCAAGGCTTTCGACTCTGTCAATCATCACATTCTTATCGACAGATTCATCAGCCTTGGTTTCTCAAATGATTGCCTCGCCTGGTTTACCAACTACTTCTCTGATAGAGTTCAGTGTGTCAAATCGGAGGCCCTGTTGTCCGGACCTCTGGCAGTCTCAATGGGGGTGCCACAGGGTTCAATTCTCGGGCCGACTCGCTTCTCTGTATACATCAATGGTGTCGCTCTTGTTGCTGGTGATTCTCTGATCCACCTCTACGCAGACGACACCATTCTGTATACTTCTGGCCCTTCGTTGGACACTGTGTTAACTAACCTCCAGACGAGCTTCAATGCCCTACAACTCTCCTTCCGTTGCCTCCAACTGCTTTTAAATGCAAGTAAAACCAAATGCATGCTCTTCAACCGATCACTGCCCGCACCTGCCCACCCGTCCAGCATCACTACTCTGGACGGTTCTGACTTAGAATATGGACAACTACAAATACCTAGGTGGACAACTACAAATACCTAGGTGTCAGGTTAGACTGTAAACTCTCCTTCCAGACTCACATTAAGCATCTCAAATACAAAATTAAATTTCGCAACAAAGCATCCTTCACTCATGCTGCCAAACATACCCTCGTAAAACTGACCATGCTAAGAATCGAGATCTTCGGCGATGTCATTTATAAAATAGCCTCCAACACTCTACTCAACAAATTGGATGCAGTCTATCACAGTGCCATCCGTTTTGTCACCAAAGCCCCATATTCTACCCACCACTGCGACCTGTACGCTCTCGTTGGCTGGCCCTCGCTTCACTCTCATCGCCAAACCCACTGGCTCCAGGTCATGTATAAGTCTCTGCTAGGTAAAGCCCCGCCTTATCTCAGCTCACTGGTCACCATAGGAGCACCCACTCGTAGCACCCACTCTAGCAGGTATATCTCACTGGTCACCCCCAAAGCCAATTCCTCCTTTGGCCGCCTTTCCTTCCAGTTCTCTGCTGCCAATGACTGGAACGAACTGCAAAAATCACTGAAGCTGGAGACTCATATCTCCCTCACTAGCTTTAAGCACCAGCTGTCAGAGCAGCTCACAGATCACTGCACCTGTACATAGCCAATCTGTAAACAGCCCATCCAACTACCTCATCCCCATACTGTATTTATTTATTTATCTTGCTCCTTTGCACCCCAGTATCTCTACCTGCACATTCATCTTCTGCACATCTATCATTCCAGTGTTTAATTGCTATATTGTAATTACTTCGCCACCATGGCCTATTTATTGCCTTAACTCCCTTATCTTACCTCATTTGCACACACTGTATATAGACTTTTTGTTTTCCTTTTTTTCTGTATTATTGACTGTATGTTTGTTTATTCCATGTGTAACTCTGTGTTGTTGTATGTGTCGAACTGCTATGCTTTATCTTGGCCAGGTCGCAGTTGCAAATGAGAACTTGTTCTCAACTAGCCTACCTGGTTAAATAAAGGTGAAATAAAATGAATAATTTTAAAAAGCTAATTGATCATTAGAAAATCCTTTTGCAATTATGTTAGCACAGCTGAAAACTGTTGTTCTAATTAAAGAAGCAGTAAAAAACTGGCCTTCTTTAGACTAGTTGAGTATCTGGAGCATCAGCATTTGTGGGTTCGATTATAGGCTCAAAATGGCCAGAAAAAGATTACTTTGTTCTAAAACTCGTCAGTCTATTCTTGTTCTGAGAAATGAAGGCTATTCCATGCGAGAAATTTCCAAGAAACTGAAGATCTCATACAACGCTGTGTACTACTCCCTTCGCAGAACAGCGCAAACTGTCTCTAACCAGAATAGAAAGAGGAGTGGAAGGCCCGGTGCACAACTGAGCAAGAGGACAAGTACACTAGTGTCTAGTTTGAGAAACAGATGCCTCACAAGTCCTCAACTTCATTAAATAGTACCCACAAAACACCAGTCTCAACTTCAACAGTGAAGAGGCAACTCCGGGATGCTGACCTTCTAGGCAGAGCTCCTCTGTCCAGTGTCTGTGTTCTTTTGCCCATCTTAATATTTGATTTTTATTGCCCAGTCTGAGATATGGCTTTTTCTTTGCAACTCTGCCTAGAAGGCCAGAGTCGCCTCTTCACTGTTGACGTTGAGACTGATGTTTTGCAGGTACTATTTAATTAAGCTGCCAGTTGAGGAGGCATCTGTTTCTCAAACTAGACACTCTAATGTACTTGTCCTCTTGCTCAGTTGTGCACCGGGGCCTCCCACTCCTCTTTCTATTCTGGTTAGAGCCAGTTTGCGCTGTTCTGTGAAGGGAATAGTACACAGCGTTGTACGAGATCTTCAGTTTCTTGGCAATTTCTCGCATGGAATAGCCTTCATTTCTCAGAACAAGAATAGACTGACGAGTTTCAGAAGAAAGTTATTTGTTTCTGGCCATTATGAGCCTATAATCGAACCCACAAATGCTGACGCTCCAGATTCTCAACTAGTCTCAAGAAGGCCAGTTTGATTGCTTCCTTAATCAGAACAACAGTTTTCAGCTGTGCTAACATAGTGCACGCCACCCTGTTTCCTGTAGTCCATGATCAGCTCCTTGGTCTTGCTGACGTTGAGGGAGAGGTTTTTCCTCCGGCACTACACTGCCAGGTCAGTGGTTTCAGCATTGTGTTAAAACCATTTTCATTACATCTCCCCAGAAACACTGGTACAAGATACGTAAGAATTTCACTGTAAGGTCTACACCTATTGTATTTGGCGCACGTGACAAATAAACTTTGATTTGATTTGACCATGGCCTGCGTGGTAATTCATTGAGCTGTTATGCACTTTTGAAACACAAGGTGGCAAACTTGCTTAAATGTGTTTTCAACCAGACATCAGAAACTGCTCTAGTCTGTTGCTCTGATATATACAGTCAAGTAAATGATGTAGTGGCCCATGTAAACAACCTCATATAGCCTATGGATACAGTAGGCCAGATATAAAGAGTTTTACACATGTATTAATTGAAGATCCCCAAGAGAATAATCCTTATATTATGAGATACAGCCTGTTTGGCCCCTAGTTTGTTTTGTTAATCCCTGGTCCGCCATCTAAATGGAACAAACAGTACATGGAGTCTTGAGCAATTTTCAGCAAATTGGTATGTAAACACAGCCCTTCACTCAGACAACTAACTGGAAGATTGCATTATTTTTAGGTAATGGATGTGATATGTGTTCAATGGTTTGATAATCTGTGCTTCCCTTCCTTTGAGAGAGGAACACTCCCTTTGAGTAATCTTATTACAATGCCCCGGAGAATAGAACGGAAACATTCTATCAATAGAATATCAATTAATTAGGCCTACGTTGGTTGGAATTAATTTGTGGCATTCCCCTTCTATATTTCTCTATGCCTTTGGTAACAATGAAAGAAAAGGAAATCTCCACCTAACTGTGTATCGCCTAATATTGAAAGGGCTTCTAGCTCCCCATTCATGTGCAATATCAGGAAACAGGTAGGTGGTAGAGACAGATGGAGGGTGAGGGAAATAGAGACAGCCCAGCTCTATTTCGCCAAGTGAGATTTAATCAGCCCTCTGTTAATGTAGAGCCTGTAAATCTGGTTCCAGTCAGTGAATGGCAGGGGTTTCTCTCAGAACCAATTCATGCTTGGCTGCCCCTCACCTCTCCCCCATTTGTCCTTGGAGTTATTGTTCCCCCTTTACCCTCACTGTACAGTCCCTTGCAGCCGCCACTAGAATCATCGGCCCACCTCTCCCTATCTCACTAAAAGCCACATGCCCCATTCCCCCCACCCCCACCCCCACCCTCTGCCTTCCGTCTCTGCACAGTAGTCAGCCGATTTTATAAAGAGAATGGCTCTCTCTGTGATTGAGTGTCATTTTATCTGGATGAACTGATTGAAGGATGATTTGTTGTATCTGCCATTTGGAGCCACAATCCCACAGCCACTCCCACATAGGACACACACACAAGCAGGCAGGAACAGCAAGGCATAATACAGAATGCTACTACAAAGTTAGTATAGGGGACAGGAAATGTATGGCTTTTGCAGGGTATGTCAGAGTATCAATGTGACTGTACTGTAACACTCTTCATATCAGGCCTCTCAAAATGTACTATAGTCTGTGCAAGGGTAAACACGGAGTTTGGAGACAGCCTCGCCAGGCACTGAGATGAGAGAGGAGCTGATTCTTATTCTGGGCCTGCCTTTGGCTCCAGGGGAGGTTGAGAGAGAGGTGTGGAGCAGCTATGGTGGGGAAACTATATCAGCATGGAGGCAGATCAAAGTTGATGCTAACCAGGGGTGAAACTGACAAATACAAAGGGTGAATTATACAAAGGTTGTTCACTAGGTTGCATAGGAACGGTGAATCCTGTTATGAATATGGGGTAAGGCGGTTAATGAGAATCTTTCTCTCTCTGAATTTTGTTTAGTCTTTTCTCATCTGTGGACAAAAGAGGAGAAGTAATAAAAGGTGAAAATTAGGCACAAGTGTAGACGGGGTTAATACTGTATCTCCATATTCATACACAGCTTCAGTGTCCCTGTTGTAAAACAAAGCTATGTACATCTACAAAATGCTATGTATCGAAATTTTAAGTGTAATGGAATATAGGCTCTGTAGGTAGTGACAAAAGACATCTGAAGGTGAAGGATTTCTTCACAAAAGAATGTATGGACACATCAAGGTCAACGACATGATTGTGCATTTTTTGGTGTATGAAAAACCTCAGCAGACGGTTCACATGCAATCCTACTGTTGCTATGACTACCTAGTTCTTGCCACAAAATACATTCTCTGACAAAGAGAGATTTGAGAGAAAATGTCATGTTCTTTGCTTGCTCCTGACTAAATCATAATAAGTACAGAGTGAAAATGAAATAAAGTCTCCCACAAGCTATATCATCAACCTGATACCGTGTGTTCTTACTGGATGGATGTTCCTTCCTGCTTCTCCTGTGTGAGGAAGGAATGCCTCATTCCCAGAAAAATGTCCAGAGTTCATACATCTTGGCAGAGGGCTCAGTCTTTTTCAAGGGCATATAATCATCAAAAAGCAGAGTGGACAATTTGTTGTGCAGTGTACACTGTTGGCATCCAATAGCTACAGGGTAGCTGCAGTTGTCTGCTCTACAGTATGCATTGTATGCTGCAGTGAGAGTAGTGAGTAGCCAACACAAGAACTGTCATGAACTGGATAGCACACAGGTGACTCTCCATGAATATTCGAATGCGATTGGGAATTCTAACTGACCTAATTAGCTTATGTTTATCCAGAAAGCTTAATTCACCTCTGTTATGGTACATGGTCTGCCTTGTGGGATCATTGGTCATTTTGCAGGATCGTTCGGTGCATTAGTTCGGTGCACGTCAATACTATAGGCTTTTGAACCAGAGGACATCAATGATTGGTTGTATAGGGCGATTTAGTGTTAATTTTGGTTGCAAAATCATTCAATATTTTCATTTTTTTTTTTGTACTTTGAAACGCACACAAATGGTGGATTGCTGATCTATCCATTTGAACCTACGCACACCTTTGTCTTGAGTCAAGGGAATGCAGGAAAGATAAGCCATGCTATTGTTTAAGGGAAAATGAGGACTATGATGCAAACTAGACAAAACAAAACCTGCAATCAGAAGATGAGCCACAGTTACTTGACCTGACCTCCATATATCTATACACCTCAAACCTCCAACATCAACATCAACCTCCTGCCCCACATACAAACCCCCTCACCCCCAACACGCCCAGTGCTCCAACCCCCACCCCTTATACCCCGATGCCAAGCTTGGTTGTCTAATTAAACGGCTAAATAAGTGCATTCACTGTGAACATGCCTGCGGGGCATGCCAAACTGGGGGAGGGGGAGGATGGCAAGGTGATGGGGGGCAGGATGGGTAAACTTATGGGGTCTCTGTAGTAGGGCAGAGAGAGAGGGTTTGCCTGGGGGTCACATAGGAGGACATCAATCCAGCAGACATGAACAGAGTGCAGGCATGTGTGAGCCAACAGGGCCGCTGCTGCTCACCTCTGTCGGCTACACATGGGAATGGGAGATATGCGGAGTACACAGCATAAACTGCTTAGTGGTATACACAGGACAGAGATGCACACACACATGCAAACAGATAAAAGGAACCCCGTAGGACTGAACGTACAAACACATGGGTTCGAGACGATGATGCAGAGTTCAGGCCATAGCACACATTCTAATAACCACTATTGCAAACTCTCATCCCACTGCTCCAATTACTATCACCATAATATAGCTAAAGATGAGCAATACAAGATAAACCAGACAGAGAATAATGATTGAATAATAAGAGCATGGTAATAATAGAAGTGATGTACTGTCAGTGGATGACATTTTACCATAAATGCTGTTCAAATTTGGTTTGATTGTGATAATATTAAGTATGCTAGTATCGTTGAATATAGTTAATATTTATATGGCTCTGTCCTGCGGGTGCAGGGCCTACAGAAAAGCCTTGGCGTATGCTGTCTGGGGAAGTATATGTGCTTCATTGGGCAGCCCAGAGCACACAGCCATGCACAGACTGATGCTACAGGGCTGCCTGATCTCATTACATCAAAATAGCTCTGGATAGAGAAATCAAACATATCTATGGGATGTCATGTTGAGGTTCACTTAGATGAAGTCCTATGTGATCCTAGAAGGTGAGCACGCCTCTTTATTTCTTGTTACGCTTCTGTGTGTCATTCCATCTTACTAGCTGGGGATATTAAATTGGTGTAGACCAGCAGACCTGCACACATGCAAACATGTAGATACAAATCAACAGACATAAAGATGTAGAAATTAGCAAACAGACACATGCAGACAAACACACACACACACACACACACACACACACACACACACACACACACACACACACACACACACACACACACACACACACACACACATAGATAAAGCAGGGAGAAATAGGCAGACACCCAATGACACATACATAAACATACTATGTGCATGCACATACACACATGCATACACACTAGGATGGAAACATGGTGAGACAGATGCTCGGAGGGTACAGACACAAACGTCAGTTCCCCCTCCTCGCTCTACTGAGCCTGTGTCATAGAGACCCATTTAGGAGACAGGAGTTATGGCACTGTCAAAGCGGCCGCAGTAGCGCTCGCTCAGGGGGAGGCTTTGTGTGTGTGTGTGTGTGTGTGTGTGTGTGTGTGTGTGTGTGTGTGTGTGTGTGTGTGTGTGTGTGTGTGTGTGTGTGTGTGTGTGTGTGTGTGTGTGTGTGTGTGTGTGTGTGTGTGTGTCTCACTGGGTGCAGACAGCTCATCAGTAATCAGACAGCATAGCTCTGACTCCCCTTCCTTGCCCCCTTTCTCACTCTCCTGCCGTCTCTGTGCCATGTCTGATAGAGGCGGTGTGTGGGAGGCAATGTCTGATAGATGATGTACTTATTTGGTAAAGAGCAACACTGCAGATTGGCCATTTTCCCGGGCTAATAGTTCAACCCCCATCGGGTCCCAAGAGGATTTCAGACCACTGGGGATGAACTCTCCCCCTAAATCACCCTCTCTGAGTGTCACGGTTGTCGTACGAAGGAGACCAAGGCGCAACGTGTGTATCGTTCCACATTTTATTATAACTGTGAAACTACTCAAGACATACAATTAAACTACTAAACAAAATAACAAACCGTGACAAAGAGGTGAAACATACACTACCTCAAAATAACCTCCCCAAAACCTAGTGGGAAAAACAACAACTGAAATATGATCCCCAATTAGTGACAACGATGACCAGCTACCTCTAACTGGAGATCATCCCCCCCCCAAAAAAAACATAGAAATACAGAAACTAGAACCCCACATAGAAATACATAAACTAGACAAAAAACCCAACATAGAAAAAGGAAACTAGAACCAACATAGACATAAATAAACTAGACAAAACCCCCTGTCACGCCCTGACCTACTCTACCATAGAAAATAAAAGCTTTCTATGGTCAGGACGTGACACTGTGGCTCCAGTTCCCCAACCTCGGCTACCCTCTCATCGCCCCACTCCACCCCAGGCCCTTCTCTTCCATCCACAAGAGGAATATAATAAATTGCATATTTATGGTAATGACATCTGGGCCTTTCTCCAATGTATTTCAAATGACAGGTTTTCCGAAGTGTGCTAGAAAAAAATTACAAATAAACAGATGTGTTTATGTTAGGATTTTTTGTAATCTTTGATGTTTGGTTTTGTACTCATGAATCTTGAATAAATACTTTTGGGAACTTCTTCCACACCAAATTAAAGATACTGTATTTGGATCCAAACATTTGTACAGCAAAAACAACTGTGAAAACAAAATGGCCTCCTTAAACGGCTGCAGTCTATAGCCAAAGAGCTTGGCTTGGGCTGTGCCAAAACACCATTTACCAATTCACCATAGCCACGCACGCCCTGGAGCAACCTGCCATGGCTCATTGGCTAAATTAACTTGTGGTGTCTGGCCAGATGTTTGCTTAATTTGCCAGGACTCCTGGCTTATGCTGGGCATTTATTGTCAACCTTGTGTGCATGTGTGCAAGCGTGCATGCATTTGTGGTAAGCCTATGTACTGCAGACAGACAGACAGACAGACAGAGACAGCAAATCTTTGGTGAATCACCACAAACATCCTATCTTCACCACTCTGCCCATTAACATTTGTAGATAATTTGTACTATAAAAAATACAAAACTTGCAGTTGATCCATGGATCATTGCCAGGATATGGCAGGGGAGGAGATCTGTCATAGATTGTCAACTGGAAAGTGTTTCTCACCTTGGCCTCTTTCTGCTGACTTTCCCTGTGTCTCAGACAGCCCCACAGGCACAGACACCACCCCAGCTCAGATGCTCTCTGAGCCTGGACAGATGTGTCTCTGCCCCCCATTATTACTGTGGAGGAGATGCAGGAGTGTGTGTGTGTGTTTGTTTGTACATGTGTGTGTGTGTCTGTTTATACGTGTGTGTGTGTGTGTGTGTGTGTGTGTGTGTGTGTGTGTGTGTGTGTGTGTGTGTGTGTGTGTGTGTGTGTGTGTGTGTGTGTGTGTGTGTGTGTGTGTGTGTGTGTGTGTGTGTGTGTCACTTAGGATTACGTGGTCTGTCTCTGATAAGCTCAGGAATCTAAAACTCTCAGCTGCTCCTGTGTGAATATACTGTATCATCATGGCACAGAGAGGGACAGCATGACACAGACAGAGATACAGAGGCGGACAAAGATCATGAGAAGGAAAGATATAAATACAGAAGGGGTGGAGAAGAGGGGACAGAGTGCAAGAGGGAGAGGACATCTATGAGAGAGAGAGAGAGAGAGAGAGAGAGAGAGAGAGATAGAGAGAGAGAGAGAGAGAGAGAGAGAGAGTGACCCAAAAAGGGCTGTGGTGTTGATGGTATCCTCAATGAAATGATCAAACCCTAGTCATTGGCGACTCCATTACCCGCAGTATTAGACTAAAAACGAATCATCCAGCGATCATACACTGTTTACCAGGGGGCAGGGCTACCGACGTTAAGGCTAATCTAAAGACGGTGCTGGCTAAAGCTAAAACTGGCGAGTGTAGAGAGTATAGGGATATTGTTATCCACGTCGGCACCAACGATGTCAGGATGAAACAGTCAGAGGTCACCAAGCGCAACATAGCTTCAGCGTGTAAATCAGCTAGAAAGATGTGTCGGCATCGATTAATGGTCTCTGGCCCCCTCCCAGTTAGGGGGAGTGATGAGCTCTACAGCAGAGTCTCACAACTCAATTGCTGGTTGAAAACTGTTCTGCCCCTCCCAAAAGATAGAATTTGTAGATAATTGGCCCTCTTTCTGGGACTCACCCACAAACAGGACCAAGCCTGGCCTGTTGAGGAGTGACGGACTCCATCCTAGCTGGAGGGGTGCTCTCATCTTATCTACGAACATAGACAGGGCTCTAACTCCCCTAGCTCCACAATGAAATAGGGTGCAGGCCAGGCAGCAGGCTGTTAGCCAGCCTGCCAGCTTAGTGGAGTCTGCCACTAGCACAGTCAGTGTAGTCAGCTCAGCTATCCCAATTGAGACCGTGTCTGTGCCTCGATCTAGGTTGGGCAAAATTAAAGATGGCGGTGTTCGCTTTAGCAATCTCACTAGTATAAAGACCTCCTCCATTCCTGCCATTATTGAAAGAGATTGTGATACCTCACATCTCAAAATAGGACTACTTAATGTTAAATCCCTCACTTCAAAGGCAGTTATAGTCAACGAACTAATCACTGATCATAATCTTGATGTGATTGGCCTGACTGAAACATGGCTTAAGCCTGATGAATTTACTGTGTTAAATGAGGCCTCACCCCCTGGTTACACTAGTGACCATATCCCCCGCGCATCCCGCAAAGGCGGAGGTGTTGCTAACATTTATGATAGCAAATGTAAATTTACCCATAAAAAAACTACTATGACGTTTTCGTCTTTTGAGCTTCTAGTCATGAAATCTATGCAGCCTACTCAATCACTTTTTATAGCTACTGTTTACAGGCCTCCTGGGCCATATGCAGCGTTCCTCACTGAGTTCCCTGAATTCCTATCGGACCTTGTAGTCATCGCAGATAATATTCACATTTTTGGTGACTTTAATATTCACATGGAAAAGTCCACAGACCCACTCCAACAGGTTTCGGAGCCATCATCGACTCAGTGGGTTTTGTCCAACATGTCTCTGGACCTACTCACTGCCACAGTCATACTCTGGACCTAGTTTTGTCTCATGGAATAAATGTTGTGGATCTTAATGTTTTTCCTCATAATCCTGGACTATCGGACCACCATTTTATTACATTCGCAATCGCAACAAATAATCTGCTCAGACCCCAACCAAGAAGCATTAAAAGTCGTGCTATAAATTCTCAGACAACCCAAAGATTCCTTGATGCCCTTCCAGACTCCCTCTGCCTACCCAAGGACGTCAGAGGACAAAAATCAGTTAACCACCTAACCGAGGATCTCGATTTAACCTTGGCAATACCCTAGATGCAGTTGCACCCCTAAAAACTAAAAACATTTGTCATAAGAAACTAGCTCCCTGGTATACAGAAAATACACGAGCTCTGAAGCAAGCTTCCAGAAAATTGGAATGGAAATGGCGCCACACCAAACTGGAAGTCTTCCGACTAGCTTGGAAAGACAGTACCATGCAGTATCGAAGAGCCCTCACTGCTGCTCGATCATCCTATTTTTCCAACTTAATTGAGGAAAATAAGAACAATCCAAAATGTCTTTTTGATACTGTCGCAAAGTTAACTAAAAAGCAGCATTCCCCAGGAGAGGATGGCTCTCACTTCAGCAGTGATGAATTCATGAACTTCTTTGAGGAAAAGATCATGATCATTAGAAAGAAAATTACGGACTCTTCTTTAAATCTGCGTATTCCTCCAAAGCTCCGTTGTCCTGAGTCTGCACAACCCTGCCAGGACCTAGGATCAAGGGAGACACTAAAGTGTTTTAGTACTATATCTCTTGACACAATGATGAAAATAATCATGGCCTCTAAACCTTCAAGCTGCATACTGGACCCTATTCCAACTAAACTACTGAAAGAGCTGCTTTCTGTGCTTGGCCCTCCTATGTTGAACATAATAAATGGCTCTCTATCCACCGGATAAGGACCAAACTCACTAAAAGTAGCAGTAATAAAGCCTCTCTTGAAAAAGCCAAATCTTGACCCAGAAATTATAAAAAACTATCGGCCTATATCGAATCTTCCATTCCTCTCAAAAATGTTAGAAAAAGCTGTTGCGCAGCAACTCACTGCCTTCTTGAAGACAAACAATGTACACGAAACGCTTCAGTCTGGTTTTAGACCCCATCATAGCACTGAGACTGCACTTGTGAAGGTGGTAAATGACCTTTTAATGACGTCAGACCGAGGTTCTGCCTCTGTCCTTGTGCTCCTAGATCTTAGTGCTGCTTTTGATACCATCGATCACCACATTCTTTTGGAGAGATTGGAAACCCAAATTGGTCTACATGGACAAGTTCTGGCCTGGTTTAGGTCTTATCTGTCGGAAAGATATCAGTTTGTCTCTGTGAATGGTTTGTCCTCTGACAAATCAACTGTAAATTTCGGTGTTCCTCAAGGTTCCGTTTTAGGACCACTATTGTTTTCACTATATATTTTACCTCTTGGGGATGTCATTCGAAAACATAATGTTAAATTTCACTGCTATGTGGATGACACACAGCTGTACATTTCAATGAAACATGGTGAAGCCCCAAAATTGCCCTCGCTAGAAGCCTGTGTCTCAGACATAAAGAAGTGGATGGCTGCAAACTTTCTACTCTTAAACTCGGACAAAACAGAGATGCTTGTTCTAGGTCCCAAGAAACAAAGAGATCTTCTGTTGAATCTGACAATTAATCTGGATGGTTGTACAGTCGTCTCAAATAAAACTGTGAAGGACCTCGGCGTTACTCTGGACCCTGATCTCTCTTTTGAAGAACATATCAAGACTGTTTCAAGGACAGCTTTTTTCCATCTACGTAACATTGCAAAAATCAGAAACTTTCTTTTCCAAAAATGACGCAGCAAAATTAATCCATGCCTTTGTTACTTCTAGGTTGGACTACTGCAATGCTCTACTTTCCGGCTACCCGGATAAAGCACTAAATAAACTTCAGTTAGTGCTAAATACGGCTGCTAGAATCCTGACTAGAACCCAAAAATTTGATCATATTACTCCAGTGCTAGCCTCCCTACACTGGCTTCCTGTTAACAGGGCTCCGGGCAGCCGAGCGGAAATGGAGGAAAACTTGCCTCCCTGCGGACCTGGCATCCTTTCACTCCCTCCTCTCTACATTTTCCTCTTCTGTCTCTGCTGCTAAAGCCACTTTCTACCACTCTAAACTCCAAGCATCTGCCTCTAACCCTAGGAAGCTCTTTGCTACCTTCTCCTCCCTCCTGAATCCTCCTCCCCCTCTGCCCCCCTCCTCCCTCTCTGCGGATGACTTCGTCAACCATTTTGAAAAGAAGGTTGACGACATCCGATCCTCGTTTGCTAAGTCAAACGACACCGCTGGTCCTGCTCACACTGCCCTACCCTGTGCTTTGACCTCTTTCTCCCCTCTCTCTCCAGATGAAATCTCGCGTCTTGTGACGGCCGGCCGCCCAACAACCTGCCCACTTGACCCTATCCCCTCCTCTCTTCTCCAGACCATTTCCGGAGACCTTCTCCCCTACCTCACCTCGCTCATCAACTCATCCTTGACCGCTGGCTACGTCCCTTCCGTCTTCAAGAGAGCGAGAGTTGCACCCCTTCTGAAAAAACCTACACTCGATCCCTCCGATGTCAACAACTACAGACCAGTATCCCTTCTTTCTTTTCTCTCCAAAACTCTTGAACGTGCCGTCCTTGGCCAGCTCTCTTGCTATCTCTCTCAGAATGACCTTCTTGATCCTAATCAGTCAGGTTTCAAGACTGGGCATTCAACTGAGACGGCTCTTCTCTGTGTCACGGAGGCTCTCCGCACTGCTAAAGCTAACTCTCTCTCCTCTGCTCTCATCCTTCTAGACCTATCTGCTGCCTTTGATACTGTGAACCATCAGATCCTCCTCTCCACCCTCTCCGAGCTGGGCATCTCCGGCGCGGCCCACGCTTGGATTGCGTCCTACCTGACAGGTCGCTACCAGGTGGCGTGGCGAGAATCTGTCTCCGCACCACGTGCTCTCACCACTGGTGTCCCCCAGGGCTCTGTTCTAGGCCCTCTCCTATTCTCGCTATACACCAAGTCACTTGGCTCTGTCATATCCTCACATGGTCTCTCATATCATTGCTATGCAGATGACACACAATTAATCTTCTCCTTTCCCCCTTCTGACAACCAGGTGGCGAATCGCATCTCTGCATGTCTGGCAGACATATCAGTGTGGATGACGGATCACCACCTCAAGCTGAACCTCGGCAAGACGGAGCTGCTCTTCCTCCCGGGGAAGGACTGCCCGTTCCATGATCTCGCCATCACGGTTGACAACTCCCTTGTGTCCTACTCCCAGAGTGCTAAGAGCCTCGGCGTGACCCTGGACAACACCCTGTCGTTCTCCACTAACATCAAGGCGGTGACCCGATCCTGTAGGTTCATGCTCTACAACATTCGCAGAGTACGACCCTGCCTCACACAGGAAGCGGCGCAGGTCCTAATCCAGGCGTTCAACCTTCCCAAGTTCTCTCACGTCACCCCGCTCCTCCGCTCTCTCCACTGGCTTCCAGTTGAAGCTCGCATCCGCTACAAGACCATGGTGCTTGCCTACGGAGCTGTGAGGGGAACGGCACCTCCGTACCTTCAGGCTCTGATCAGGCCCTACACCCAAACAAGGGCACTGCGTTCATCCACCTCTGGCCTGCTTGCCTCCCTACCTCTGAGGAAGCACAGTTCTCGCTCAGCCCAGTCAAAACTGTTCGCTGCTCTGGCACCCCAATGGTGGAACAAGCTCCCTCACGACGCCAGGACAGCGGAGTCAATCACCACCTTCCGGAGACACCTGAAACCCCACCTCTTTAAGGAATACCTGGGATAGGATAAAGTAATCCTTCTAACCCCCCCTTAAAAGATTTAGATGCACTATTGTAAAGTGGTTGTTCCACTGGATATTATAAGGGGAATGCACCAATTTGTAAGTCGCTCTGGATAAGAGCGTCTGCTAAATGACTTAAATGTAAAATGTAAATGTTAAGGCAAGGGCTGATTTCAAGGTTGTACTGCTAACCTACAAAGCATTACATGGGCTTGCTCCTACCTATCTTTCAGATTTGGTCCTGCCGTACATACCTACACGTACGCTACGGTCACAAGACGCGGGCCTCCTAATTGTTCCTAGAATTTCTAAGCAAACAGCTGGAGGCAGGGCTTTCTCCTATAGAGCTCCATTTTTATGGAATAGTCTGTCTACCCATGTGAGAGACGCAGACTCAGTCTCAACCTTTAAGTCTTTACTGAACACATATCTCTTCAGTAGGTCCTATGATTAAGTGTAGTCTGGCCCAGGGGTGTGAAGGTGAACGGAAAGGCTGGAGCAATGAACCGCCCTTGCTGTCTCTGCCTGGCCGGTTTCCCCTCTTTCCACTGGGATTCTCTGCCTCTACCCCTAATACGGGGGCTGAGTCACTGGCTTACTGGTGTTCTTCCATGCCGTCCCTGGGAGGGGTGCGTCAATTGAGTGGGTTGAGTCACTGACGTGGTCTTCCTGTCTGGGTTGGCACCCCCACTTGGGCTGTGCCGTGGCGGAGATCTTTGTGGGCTATACTCGGCCTTGTCCCGGGATGGTATGTTGGTAGTTGGAGATATCCCTCCAGTGGTGTGGAGGCTGTGCTTTGGCAAGGTGGGTGGGGTTATATCCTACCTGTTTGGCCCTGTCCGGGGGTTTCATCGGATGGGGCCACAGTGTCTCCTGACCCCTCCTGTCTCAGCCTCCAGTATTTATGCTGCAGTAGTTTATGTGTCGGGGGGCTAGGGTCAGTCTGTCACATCTGGAGTATTTCTCTTGTCTTTTCCGGTGTCCTGTGTGAATTTAAATATGCTCTCTCTAATTCTCTCTTTCTCTTTCTTTCTTTCTCTCTCTCGGAGGACCTGAGCCCTAGGACCATGCCTCAGGACTACCTGGCTTGATGACTCCTTGCTGTCCCCAGTTCACCTGGCCGTGCTACTGCTCGAGTTCCAACTGTTCTGCCTGCAGCTATGGAACCCTGACCTGTTCACCGGACGTGCTACCTGTCCCAGACCTGTTGTCCCAGACCTGCTGGAACCCTGACCTATTCACCGGACGTGCTACCTGTCCCAGACCTGCTGTTTTGAACTCTCTAGAGACAGCAGGAGCGGTAGAGATACTCTCAAAGATCGGCTATGAAAAAGCCAATTGACACTTACTCTTGTGTTACTGACTTGTTGCACCCTCGACAACTACTATGATTATTATTATTTGACAATGCTGGTCATTTATGAACATTTGAACATCTAGGCCATGTGCTGTTATAATCTCCACCCGGCACAGCCAGAAGAGGACTGGCCACCCCTCATAACCTGGTTCCTCTCTAGGTTTCTTCCTAGGTTTTGGCCTTTCTAGGGAGTTTTTCCTAGCCACCGTGCTTCTACACCTGCATTGCTTGCTGTTTGGGGTTTTAGGCTGGGTTTCTGTACATCACTTTGTGATATCAGCTGATGTAAGAAGGGCTATATAAATACATTTGATTTGATTTGATTTGATCAAATATACAGACCACAAATTCCAATTGGCAATACTTAAACTCTTTAACATCATCCTTAGCTCTGGCATCTTCCCCAATATTTGGAACCAAGGCCTGATCACCCCATGTCACATCCTGACCAGTATAAGGGGTTATTTGTTATTGTAGTTTGGTCAGGACGTGGCAGGGGGTATTTGTTTAGAGTGTTTCGGGGTTTGTTGGGCTATGTGTTTATGTAGCGGGGTGTTTGTTTAGAGTGTTCCGGGGTTTTTGGTTATGTTCTATGTTAGTATATTTCTATGTTCTGGTCTAGTCTTTCTAGTTCTATGTTTAGGGTTATTGGTTTGACCTTCAATTGGAGGCAGCTGTTCTTCATTGCCTCTGATTGAAGGTCCTATATAGGGGTGTTTTTTGTAATGGGTTTTGTGGGAAGTTGTTTTTGCACTGCTGTGTTTAGCCTGCAAGACTGTCAAGCTGTCGTTCGTTTTCTTGTTTTGTTATTTAAGTGTTCAATAAAAGTTTAATATGAGCACTCAACCCGCTGCGCCTTGGTCTACTACATACGACGACCGTTACACCCCAATCCAGAAAAGTGGAGACAAATTTGACCCCAATAACTATCCTGGGATATGCGTCAACAGCAACCTTGGGGAAATCCTCTGCATTATCATTAACAGCAGACTAGTTCATTTCCTCAGTGAAAACAATGTACTGAGCAAATATCAAATTGGCTTTTTACCAAATTACAACAAAAACATACGACATTATAAAATCAATGTACACAAACACACACATTTCTTCCCACAGACAGGGCTGTGGGGTGAGAAAGGGATGCAGCTTAAGCCCCACCCTCTTCAACATATATATACCAACAAATTAGCGAGGGCACTAGAACAGTCTGCAGCACCCGGCCTCACCCTACTAGAATCTGAAGTCAAATGTCTACTGTTTGCTGATGATCTGGTGCTTCTGTCACCAACCAAGGAGGGCCTACAGCAGCATCTAGATCTTCTGCACAGATTATGTCAGACCTGGGCCCTGACAGTACATTTCAGTAAAACAAAAATAATGGTGTTCCAAAAAAGGTCCAGTCACCAGGACCACAAATAAATATTCCATCTAGACACCGTTGCCCTAGAGCACACAAAAAACGATACATACCTCGGCCTAAACATCAGCGCCACAGGTAACTTCCACAAAGCTGTAAACAAGCTGAGAGACAAAGCAAGAAGGGCCTTCTATGCCATCAAAAGGAACAGAAAATTTGACATACCAATTAGGATCTGGCAAAAAATACTTGAATCAGTTATAGAACCCATTGCCCTTCATGGTTGTGAGGTCTGGGGTCCGCTCACCAACCAAGAACTCACAAAATGGGACAAATACCAAATTGAGGCTCTGCATGCAGAATTCTGCAAAAATATTCTCTGTATACAACGTAAAACACCAAATAATGCATGCAGAGCAGAATTATGCCAATACCCGCTAATTATCAAAATCCAGAAAGGAGACGTTAAATTCCACAACCACCTAAAAGGAAGTGATTCCCAAACTTTCCATAACAAAGCCATCACCTACAGAGAGATGAATCTGGAGAAGAGTCCCCGAAGCAAGCTGGTCCTGGGGCTCTGTTCACAAACACAAACAGACCCCACAGAGCCCCAGGACAGCAACACAATTAGACCCAACCAAATCATGAGAAAACAAAAGATAATTACTTGACACATTGGAAAGAATTAACAAAACATAACATACTACAATGCTATTTGGCCCATACAGAGAGTACACAGTGGCAGAATACCTGACCACTGTGACTGACCCAAACTTAAGGAAAGCTTTGACTATGTACAGACTCAGTAAACCTTAGCCTTGCTATTGAGAAAGGCCGCCGTAGGCAGACCTGGCTCTCAAGAGAAGACAGGCTATGTGCACACTGCCCACAAAATCAGGTGGAAACTGAGCTGCACTTCCTAACCTCCTGCCAAATGTATGACCATATTAAAGACACATATTTGCCTCAGATTACACAGATTCACAAAGAATTTGAAAAACAAACTCAATTTTGATCAACTCCCATATCTACTGGGTGAAATACCACAGTGTGTCATCACAGCAGCAATATTTGTGACCTATTGCCACAAGAAAAGGCCAACCAGTGAAGAACAAACACCATTGTAAATACAACCCATATTTATGTTTATTTATTTTCCCTTTTGTACTTTAACTCTTTGCACATTGTTACAACACTATATATAGACATAATATGACATTTGAAATGTCTGTATTCTTTCGGAACTTCTGTGAGTGTCATGTTTACTGTTAATTTGTCATTTCACTTTTGTTTATTATCTAATTCACTTGCTTTGTCAATGTCAACATATGTTTCCCATGCCAAAAAGCCCTTAAATTGAATTGAATTGAATTGAATGAGAGAAAAAGAGTGTGTGAGAGAGAGAGAGAGAGAGAGAGAGAGAGAGCATGAGCGAGCGAGAGAGCTGGTCAGGGCAATTCAGAGATGCTTGGATGGTTTTTAGTGCTTTTAGTTTGCCCAATAGGTCACTTCTTCTGTGGGCATTACCACAGGGTGTCACACCCTAATCTGTTTCACCTGTCTTTGTGATTGTCACCACCCCCCTCCAGGTGTCGCCCATCTTCCCCATTATCCCCTGTGTATTTATACCTGTGTTCTCTGTTTGTCTGTTGCCAGTTCGGCTCGTTTGTCAAGTCAACCAGGGGTTTTTCTCAGCTCTTGCTTTTCCCAGTCAAGCTTTTTCCTCGCCCTCCTGGTTTTGACCCTTGCCTTGCCTTGCCTGTCCTGACCATGAGCCTGCCTGCCTGACCACCCTGCCTGAGCCTGCCTGCCGACCTGTACCTTTGCCCCACCTCTGGTTTATTGACCTCTGCCTATCCTGAGCCTGCCTGCCAACCTGTACCTTTGCCCCACCTCTGGATTATTGACCTCTGCCTAGCCTGAGCCTGCCTGCCGTCCGGTACCGTTGCCCCACCTCTGGTTTACTGACCCCTGCCTGCCTTGACCTGTCTATTGCCTGCCCCTGTTGGATTATTAAACCATTGTTAATTCGAAGTTGTCTGCATCTGGGTCTTACCTTCATACCTAATACAGGGTAATGGTACATGACTAAAATACCCAACCCCCTCCTCCAGAGGCATCACCCAGGATGGTTGTGTGTGTATGTTTTGGGGGAGGGGTGTCCCCAAGGCTATACTCACGCTTCAGTTGCATGTGTCCAGTCTGTTTTTGACAGAAATATCAGCTATACACATTTTGTTCACATTTAGTTTCCACCATTTCAATTTTCAAATAATGTTCTGCTGTTGAATCATAGCAGACTCAAAAGCCAAACATACAGAAGCAGATTATTACGTTGTACCCTTGAACCAGGGATAAAAGAACCATGTCAGGCTTCTTCGAAGACAAAACTCACAATGAGCTACAATATATCATCGATTCTACGTTCTTTCACAGTAAGAACATTGAAGCAAGCTTTGTTGAGCCAACACCACTTTCATATCATTGAAAGACACACAATGATTAACTGCAATTTAGCCTACATCATAGCTCAAAGTGAAGTTGAAATACACTGCATCAATATACTTTTCTATTTACCAAACCTCAAGTTACTAAGCTGCAATCATACTTAGGGCAGCTACAGTATGTGTCAGCAATCACAGTATAGCAGAGCATTTAGTGAAGAGATTTCACTGCAGGTGGATGTGCTGCAGTAATGTAATAACCCTCCCTGTCAACATTCTAATGGGCAAATGATGTCTTTCTGAGCTTATGATTAAAATTGAGCACTTAATGTAGACTAAATTACAACATCCCTCAGCAATTTGATCAATTATGCTCTGGTACCATTAGACTGATCTGTCTTGTCCTAGTACGTGTGTATCACCCATTATCAATATCTCAGTCTGCCCAAAGGTAAGAGGTAATCTATATCTGTGAATGGCTCTTAACGCTCAAGTTATTCTATATGGCTCACGTTTTACTGAAACATTTTCAATAACTTCAACCAACCAAGTATATACAGTACTCATCATAATGCTTAGTTAAAGAAGGATATTTCACCCAGACTCCTCTACAGAAGTTAGATAAGAGCTTGATGAGTTGGCAGTGCTGCTAGGGCCCTAGAGTGTCCCTCATCACAGGGAGTGTGGTTGTGCTATTGAGGGTGAAGCCGTCACCTTCATATGTTAATGCCTCATAAACATTCACAACTTATAGATGTTGCTTTTCCCCTTATGGCCCACCAAACCTGTACTCCACAAAAAACTCAGACATCTGAGAATATGATGAACAAAGGCAAGCTTTATTCAGAACCAAAGAGAAGACGTATGGACAGAAGAAAATTCAGTGTCCATTCAAATTAAGAATTCCCCTCCAAAATTTACAGTCAAAAATAAAACGACAACATTGAGCAATACAGTATTTCATTAATAAATTAAGTTGAAGCCATTTTACTTAACACAAACACTGTGTTTTGCTCCAACAACATTATTTTTGGAGCTTTACAAATGGCATATAAAGCAGGATATGTACAACCAGACATGGTCTGTTCTTAGCAAAGGAGTGGGAGCAGAAACTGTAACATTATGGCGGCTGTATATTCAGTTTTCCTGAACAGTGTTTCACTCACTCCAGGCAGATTTGGAGCTTATTCACTCACTGCTGGGAACTCAGGTTATAAAAGATACTCAAATTGCTTTTTTTGTTCTGACACAAGCCACTGAGCTGCCACTGAGTTCGGAGGCTTCAAATTCGTTTTTCAGATGTTTTTCAGATGTTTTTCAGCAGTGCACTACTAACTGAAATGTCCAGCCGTCACCTTAGCAGTGGTCTCATGCTACAAATGAAAGGTGAGACGCACAGTTGGAGAGCCCTCTTTCTTTTCTCTCAGAGCCAGAAACTGCACCCATCATCACAATTCTGCTGACTTCTGCCCCTGCTCACACTGTTGCTAAGCAACACCTTAAATTCCAGTGTTCTGTAAGTCCAAACAACTCAGAGCCCCTGTCTGTGCAAATCATGAAGTCCTCTATTAGCCGGGTCGTAGACAGCTCCTAATACAAGATGACTTCAGTGAGTACAACAACAATGACAAAAAAAGCAACTACAATTCAAAAAGGACTGGGCAGAAAGCAGATTACAAATTTGAAGAAAACTGAAAAATATAAATCACCTTATACTTAGAAGATGTCAATGCAAAACAAATTGAAAAATAACTTACTTCAGACAGGACCAGCCTGTTAGTTGTTTCAGCTTAAATTCACCCATCCCACCCATGCCCAACCCTCACTACCCTCCCGGACCCTTTACCCCATCTGCATTTCTTACGCTCTCCACTAAGTATGAATGAGAGACCCATCTTTGTAAAGGCCTTGACCCTGTACTCTCATCTATAATGGCCAGCCACACTACAAGAAGGACAACTCCAGAGAGTCATCTCAGGTGACCAATTGTGGAACATGAAGGAGACTTATTTTTCAGTGTCTGAATCAGAGAGGTGTGGGGGGCTGCCATAATCGACATCCACGTCTTCAGCGCTCGAGGAACATGGGGTTAACTGCCTTGCTCAGAACTACAGATTTTTACCTTGTCAGCTCAGGGATTCAATCTAGCAACCTTTCGGTTACTGGCCCAACGCTCTAACCACTGGGCTACCTGCCGCCCCGAGTTGTGTATGGGTCTGTGTGCGTGTGTGTGTGTGTTTTTGGGGGGGTGATCATGAAGAGGACCAGTATATCCTATACAGAGTAAACCCTGTTTTTTTAAAGTGGGGCGTCAGTGGGGGTGGGGACTGGGGAGGACATTGGGGGAGGCCAGAGGGGTTCAAAAGAAACCCCTTCCTTCCCCCTTACTTATGATTCCCTTGCCCCTCTACCACCTTGCACCCCCTTTCGCCCACTGGACTGTTCAATGGAGTGCATCTCTGGCCACCCCAATCTGGGTTCTTCCCCCTCCCTCACATGATGGAGCAGCCCTTAGCCTTGTCCTTGCCGAAGGTGGAGGAGAGGAGGTCAGACTTGCTGGGCAGGAAAAGGAGTCTCTTAGAGAGACGTCGGGCAGGGCTGGTCTTGGTGGAGGGCTGTAGCTTGCTGATGCAGGCCAGGGCTGAAGTACGGAACACACTGTGGATGCTCTTCTCTGAAGTGAAGGCCGAACACTCCAAGTAGGCCTCCGCTCCTAGCTGCTTGGCCATGGAGGAACCCTGCAACAAGAAGGGGAAAGAACAGGAGTGAGACGAAGGAAGCGAGACACCAAAGAGAGAGAAAGAGAGAGATTGTAAATGTACATGAGAGAGAAAGAGACAGAGAGAAAGAGAGACAGAGCGAGAGAGAGAGAGAGAGAGAGAAAGAGAGAGAGAGAGAGAGAGAGAGAGAGAGAGAGAGAGAGAGAGAGAGAGAGAGAGAGAGAGAGAGAGAGAGAGAGAGAGAGAGAGAGAGAGAGAGAGAGAGAGAGAGAGAGAGAGAGAGAGAGAGAGAGAGAGCGAGAGAGAGAGAGAGAGAGAGAGAGAGAGAGAGAGAGAGAGTAATATGTAAGACTCACCTGCTCATGTGAGATGGGTGTCTGCTTCTGATTGGACAGCTCCATGAGCGTACACACATCTGTGCGCAGATCTGTTTTACAGCCTATCAGGAGGATGCGTGTGCTGGGGCAGAAATCCAAGATCTCTGTCTTCCACTGCAACAAAAAGGACATATGGCTGTCATGAGGTTGTTATAATGTATCATCACCACAGATGTAAAGTGCATGATGATTGTGATGATGGCAAAGATGAGGAGAAAGAAGAAATTGACAACAGCAATGATGATGATCACAATCACAATGGCCTTACCTTTTTCAGTGCACCATCAATTGAGTCTGGTCGGCTGATGTCGTAACAGAGGAGCACAGCGTCTGAGTCGCTGTAGCACAGGGGTCGGACGTTATCATAGTATGGAGAGCCTATAGGGTCAAACAGATCGGCTGGGGTCAGTCACAGGGCTTTCAATAGGACAGTAAATCAAATCACATTTTATTTGTCATATGCTTCGTAGACAACAGATGTAGACTAACAGTGAAACTTTCCAACAATGGAAAGTTAAAGATAAGATAAAATATTCAATCAAATATATAAATAGTGACACAATGAATAAATACACAGTGAAAAACAAATACATTTAACAAGTAAAAATAACATGGCTATATACAGGGAGTACCAGTACCGAGTCGATGTGCAAGGGTACAAAATAATTGGGGTAGCTATGTAGTGTACATATAGGTAGGGGTAAAGTGACTAGGCAACAGGATAGATAATAGACAGCAGCAGCAGCGTATGTGGTGAGTGTGAAAGTGTGTGTGTTGGGGTGTCAAGTATGTGTGAGTATCTGGGTAGAGTCCAGTGTGTGTGCATAGAGTTAGTGCAAAAAAGGGTCAATGCAGGAGTCCGGGTAGCCATTTGATTAGCTTTTTAGGAGTCTTGTTAAGAAGTCTTATGACTTGGGGATATAAGCTGTTCAGGGTCCTGTTGGTTCCAGACTTGATGCATTGTTGTGCGGTAGCAGAGAGAACAGTCTTTGGCTTGGATGGCTGAAGTCTTTGACAATTTTTTGGGCCTTCCTTTGACACCGCCTATAATACAAGTCCTTGATGGCAGTGAGCTCTGCCCCAGTGAAACACTGGGCCGTACGCACTACCCTCTGTAGCCCCTTGCAGTCGGTTTTCCAAGCAGTTGCCATACCAAGCGATGATTCAGCCAGTCAAGATGCTCTCGATGGTGCAGCTGTATAACGTTTTGAGGATCTGTGGGCACAAATCTTTTCAGCCTCCTGAAGAGGAAGAGGCAATGTTGTCCCTCTTCACGACTGTGTTGGTGTGTTTGGACAATGATAGATCCATAGTGTTGAGGGTCAGCGTGGCAGATGTGTTGTTGCCTACCCTCACCACCTGGGGTGGCCCGTCATGAAGTCCAGGATCCAGTTGCAGAGGGAGGTGTTCAGTCCCAGGGACCTTAGCTTAGTGATGAGCTTGGAGAGCACTATGGTGTTGAACTCTGAGCTGTAGTCAATGAACACCATTCTCACATAGGTGTTCCTTTTTTCCAAGTGGGAAAGGCCAGTGTGGAGTGCAATAGAGATTGCATCATCTGTGGATTGGTTGGGGTGGTATGCGAATTGGAATGGGTCCAGGGTGTCTGGGATGACGGTGTTGATGTGAGCCATGTCTTTCAAAGAATTTCATGGCTACAGATGTGAGTGCTATGGGACGATAGTAATTTAGACAGGTTACCTTGGCGTTCTTGGCGTCCTCGTAATTCGTCTAGCCCTGCGGCCTTATAAATGTTAACCTGTTTAAAGGTCTTACTCACATCGGTTACAGAGAGCGTAGTACCAAGTGAATAAGAAACTAAATTAGTTCCATTAAGAATGATTTGTTGCAGCACAGGACACCATTCACTCCCCCTGGTAACTACGGCAAAAGCCTTGGTCAACAATGCTTGAATCCAATACTCTATTATACCCCTCCCACACACACACACACACACACTGTAAACTGTACACTCAAATGTTCTTCCTCCCTCACACTCAGATCTACAGTAAATCACTTCACTAAAGCACTGTGCCTTCCCACTTAGAAGAAGATTTCTCCAATAAATCCCATTAACACACAAACAGACAAACATACACAAACACGGACATACAGAAAGAGTAAGTGAGAGACACAGTACACAACTCTATCCCAGTCACACCCCTGTGTTTCGTAAACACTTTATATTGAACTATTGTTTGTGCAGAAATCCCACTTTAAATCAGAGAGATGTAACAAAGATCTCTGTATCAGGGGAGAATCATTGATTTATGTGTTTAGGGTGTGTTCTATGTGATGCATAACACATACTGTACTGTATGTAAAATGTCATTAACAATGACACCTAAACTAAAAAGTAAATGCTTCTCATGTTATAAATGGAAGACTATTGCTTAGAAAACCTTAATCTGGTTGTGTGTGCATGTGTGTGTGCATCAGTGTCAGTCGCTGCCATTTAAGATGAGGGAGGACGCACATTTTTTTATGAGCATGGCCTTATTTCTATTACAGCATATTGGATGACTGTCATTCATATTCCATTCACCGAGTTCAATGTAACTGTCACGTGTGCTCCCTCTCCGGCCTCTGGTCACCAGGCTGCTCATTAAGGCGCACACCTGTCACCATCTGTCACGTCCTGACCAGGTAAAGAGGTCATTTGCCATAGTAATATGGTCAGGGCGTGGCAGGGGGTTGTTTTGTGTGGGTTTTTGGGGTTTTCTGTTTCTATGTGGGAGTGTTCTAGTTTTCTATTTCGATGTGTTGTTTTTCCATGTTGGGCCAAGTATGGTTTCCAATCAGAGGCAGGTGTCTTTCGTTGTCTCTGATTGGAAGCCATGCTTAGGCAGCCTGTTTTCCTTTGGGGTTTGTGGGTAGTTGTTTTCCGTTTTAGTCGTAGTACCTGACGGGACTGTTGTTGGTCGTTTTTGTTGTTTTTTGGTTAAAGTGTCTTCATTAAAGATTAAGAATGAGCACTATCCACGCTGTGTCTTGGTCTCCTTTCAACGACCCCTGTGACACCATCGTGATGCGCACCTGCGCGTTATCAGACTCACCTGGACTCCATCACCTCCCTGATTACCTTCCCTATATGTCACTCCCTTTGGTTCCTTCCCCAGGCGTCATTGTTTCTGTTTCAGTTTCATGTCTGTGTGTTGTCCGTGTTTCTTGTTTTGTATTATGTTGCATTTATTTATTAAAACACTCACTTCCTGAACTTGCTTCCCGACTCTCAGCACACATCGTTACAGTAAGATCGATAGGTTTAGGCTACTACATGATACATACATTTCCCCTATACCCATCATGAGGTTGCTACCACCTAGCCTATGAATGAAAGTTTACAACGTAGGTGCACACAGGTCAAGAGAAAAATGTTAGTAATCAAGGTGACAGACAGTGACACATACAATAGCGCCTTGCACACTCTTGCCTGCATCTAGCTGATCTAGGGTGTAATCATTAGTCCAACAGATGCAAACGAGAGTTTCTATTCGACCATCTAAGGTATGTTTATCTCTGTTTCGTTCCATTTGCTTCCGTTTAAGAAACATTTTTCAACAAAATCGGCGGAATGACCACACCCCTAATCACCTGCAAACAAAGATCACTTTCAGAGCAGCCACATACAAACAGCATGCTCACTTTGCTAGTTGTATAATTTGTTCTCGCATATACGCTGTCCTCCTATCACCTTTTTCCTTCACTTGTGGAATTCATTGCAAAACACAAACACAAATAAACACAAAAACACAAATATTCCCATAACCGCTAACCGCTACACACAGCCTACATCATCGTCACCATATTAGCTAACGTCATAGCTACTAGAAGTAACGCGTTAGTAAACCCTCTACAATCATGTAGTACAGTGTACAGCAAGCAGTTTAGCAGTTACACCGGTGGGCCCCGGTGGCAATAAATTAATAAAACCAAAAGCTTACCTTGAATTGGAATGGTTCCAGTGTTGAATAGCCATAGCCAGCTAGCTAATATAGCATCCCTCTCTGTTTGAGCCGGGTGTTTGAGTAGGTTAAACTAGCTAGCTGCATTCGTTAGCAAAGTAAGTGAAAGGGGAAAAAAATACAAAAATATAGCTTGCTCTCTCTCTCTTTCTTCTCCTTCATTTTTTTAAGGAAATTAATTTGTTCAAAACTGTTAAACTATTGTCTTTCTCTCTCTTTGAGTCAACTACTCACCACATTTTATGCACTGCAGTGCTAGCTCGCTGTAGCTTATGCTTTCTGTACTAGACTAATTCTCTGATCCTTTGATTGGGTGGACAACATTTCAGTTCATGCTGCAAGAGCTCTGATAGGTTGGGGATGTTCTCCGGAAGTTGTTTTAATTATTGTGAAAGTATATGGAAGGGGGTGAGAACAATGATCCTCCTAGTCAATGTACCCAGAGGAGGACAGAAACTAGTTGTCCTCTGGCTACACCACGGTGCTACCCCAGTGAGTGCTGTTGAGGCAACTATAGACCTTCATTGCAAAACAATGTGTTTTAATTAAATATTTGGTGACATGAATATATTTTGTACAGTTTTATCTAAAAAGGCTAACTTTTTTAATGTTTCACTTAAAATTTTTCTGAAATTCCCCTTCCTCCTCTGAGGAGCCTCCACTGGTGTGCGTATGTGTGTGCATGTATGCCTACACACCAAAGCATAACGTATGTTCATGTTTACATGAAATTAGTGCTTACTTAACATCACAACGATATGTGTGGTCCCCACTGTTGTACAGGAAGGTCTCTTTGCTAAAATCAGACCCTGACAGGATGTCCGTCCTCTCACCACACCAACAACAGATTACATTTTTAACCTACTCCAGAAACTTGTTAAACACAAACTAAACCAGCAAATAATGAACTAAGAAAAGCTTCATCGTACAGTATAACCTACTTATTATTTTTTAATTTTTTTATTTAACCTTTATTTAACATGCCTTTATGGGTAGTGTTAAATGCATTTGCATGATATAGAATTCCCTCCTTCTACTGTAGGTGTGACACTCTCTTCAGATCCAAACCATTATTAAAAGCCTGACAAACATTCTCCTGTGAGGGAGACAATTGTCTGACGTTCACAAGGATTGACTGTCTAGTGTGTAAAGGCAAGAGATGAGGGAACTGAATGGCAGCGATTGGACTTGCTTTTCCGGTAGGAGACAATAACCATATTGTCAGAGGTGCCCAGGGTGATGCAATGCTGGGGAAACAGAGATGATGATGGCTCTGAACCCTGGAGCTGAGACTTTAGTTATAGGACAATCTGAGAAATCCATGATATGGCCATGAAGGACGAGAGCACTGCCAGCACAGGATGTCAGAGAGACAGATAGAGATCTCAGTGTTTAGACTATAGAGGCACTTTTGATGGCATGATGATAGAAACAGTGGAAAAAAGAAAGGTGGAAAGAGCTGGGGAGAGGTTAAAACGAGGTGTGAAAATGTAAATGTGGTGTAGAGTCCAGATTGGTCAATTTCTGTTGAAGGTAAACAGACAAAGCGACAAAAAGAAATGTTGTGTTTTCTGTTACATAATGATTTTTGGCCTGAGTACACTATGAGACTGTGAGGGGATGTCGGCGATATATTTCACTCCTTTTTATATGTGCCTTCTGCTCTCTGATACACACACACACACACACACACACACACACACACACACACACACACACACACACACACACACACCACACACACACACACACACGCACACACACACACACACACGCACACACACCCGCTCATGTGGAGGCAACCCCCTGGCCAATGAAACCACCCCTCTGGAGGTCAACTGGCACAACTGAACTCCTTCCAGCCCAATCAGAAAGCCCCAGGCTAGATGTTCTGTAATGATAGCACCACAACCACAATGAACTGGTTGTGTTCTATTGATCTATTGATTCTGTTGGTTCTGTTTACATCATTTCAAGATGTCGAAGGGTGCCACCGTGTCAGTAGGTTGTGTGTGTGTGTGTGTGTGTGTGTGTGTGTGTGTGTGTGTGTGTGTGTGTGTGTGTGTGTGTGTGTCCTGATTATTCGATGTAAACATAAATCAAAGGGAGAGGAGACAGAAACAGAGAACATGCACACAAATGGTTATTTGCTTTCAAATGTTGTGCCACCGCTGTCTGGGAAAAAGCCCTTCCTCCACTCTAACTTCTCAAAGCTCAGTAGCCTACCACAGCACTACCTGTGATAAGCAGCAGGACAATGGTGCTGTATTAGAGGATCAACAGATCGCTGTCTTAAAGGGAAATAATGACAACAATACAGTGTACACTATGATGCTAAATAAGACAGTGAGACAATGGCCAATGAGTCTACTGTTGTTTACAGATTGCATTGTTTTCAGAGTGGGTGCGCAAGGAAATGTATGTCAGGTTTTGCAGTACAATTCCTCTGAGAACTTGAATGTAAAGACACATTAAAATGGAATGCTTTGGACTCTCTCTTGTTCAAGAGAAAGGAATTTCAAGGTAGCAGCCTGAGAACAAGTTGAAGGAACATTTCATGCATGATAAACCCCTTCCACTATATCTGCAGGTAGAGCACCTTGTATAGAGAGACATGACACATTATAACCCTTGTTATAATATATTATAAAGACTTATACATGCTTAAATACCTTAAGTCATGCTTTTAGTAAAGTGCTACTGTAAGGGTATGTAAGGGTATGTTGGATGTATGCAGGGAGAGTGCAGAGTGTAATGCTCACCTGACGTGTCCCAGAGACTGAGTTCTACGCGCTGGTCCTCCAGCTGCAGACATGCTGTGTAGTTCTCAAATACGGTTGGAACATATGTCTGTGGATGCAGAAAGGAATGGGTTCATTAGAACTACTAAAGGAAATTACACTATGTAAATGTAGGATTTAGAAATTAGAATACAGTGAACATGTGAAATGGTGACCCTTGTAATCCTCAGTCCTACATTTACATACAGTGTAAATTGTGTTAGTTTTACATATAATGATGATTCCAGTTTGTGGCTACTGTGCCACTGCCTACTGTCTGTCTGACCAAATAAGGCATCTGATCATTTCAAAACAAATGCCAACTCCATGATAACAGAAAAAAAATCTAAATAATTTTGAGAGGTATTTTAGTATTTTAAGAAATAGGAAATAATTGTTTCCTATCAATTACACAGTTAGGAAGTTAATACTTATCTTGGGATAAAGTATCATATAAGAATTAAGAAATAAATAATCTATGTCTTGAAACTCTATCATACATCTAACACAATCTAGCAATGCAGTTATTAGTGAAAATATAAACTTGACACATTCTCTTTGTTATTATCATATAAATATCACCTCTTTATAGCCTATGTATGTTGACTATTCCAGTAGGCCTATACCTTTAGGTTTTGACTGTAATCCAATCAAATGTGCCAGGTAGAAATCACATACCTCAGGATAGGAATCCTTGGCCAGGACTTGCAACATTGCGGTTTTTCCGCATTGAACATCCCCAACCAACACCAGTTTACATCTCGACACCATAGGCTGGGTAAGTCTCCTTTCCTTCATTGTGGAAAAAGATTTGGTTGATGAATACAATAAATGTATATGTGAAAGAAAAACAATTCCCTTGTAAACCCTTCCTTTCTAAATCATCTGTCAGTTATCAGTGCGTTGCGCCGTGATGCTCTCCTCCTGCGATAAAGCTTGCTGCCAGCGCTATTGATGAGATATGACACTGCGGAACTTTATATTGTCGCGACAGCCAATGAGCGTTCTGGTGATGGTTGCGCGGCACGCGTGTCGGACGAAATATACAAGGTTTTTGTAGTCAACAGTTCTAAAGGGCGAAATGACCTACATAGTCTATCCATGTCTAGTGGATGATACGCTTTGTGTGATATTAGAGAGAGCAGGGAAAATGGCTACAGATTATTTAATGTTATATTGTTAAATGTTTGTCATCATGGAGTAGGCCTAATGAATGATCACAACAGCAGTTTTATAATTATTTATTAGAATTACATTTATGGCTACATTTAATGCATTAATCCTTCAAATATTAAAGTAATGTCAGTCAATGCCTAATAGGTCAATCAAATGTCTCTCTCTCTCTTCGCCTGTTGGACAAAGAAGCAGTGAGTGGGGAGGGTTGTGTGTTTTTTTTACTGGGCACAGAGGAGGGTAGTGCGTTTTTTCCCTGGTTGACATTCACTGCTCTTAGTTTCCCTATAAACAATGGCTTGACTTACTTTTGATATTACCCTAATAAAGTTTAGAAATGATTGTGAAGGTTTGGTATGGTGAGGCTATTATTAAGCTTGAGCTACAGCAGGCCTATGACATGAAGACAGTGCACTCCGGCCCTCCAACTGACTCAGACAGTTGAACTTGAGGCGAGAAGTCTGTTTCAGGCCTACCAGAGTTACTCCTATAATCAAATAATATAATGCTTAACTTTATACAAAATATTCTGATAGAAAATAAACGAATTAGTCTCCTTCTGTACACAGTGGTGTAAAGTACTTAAGTAAAAATACTTGAAAGTACTAATTAAGTAATTTTTGGGGGTATCTGTACTTCACTTTACTATTTATATTTTTGACAACTTTTACTTTTACTCCACTACATTCCTAAAGAAAATAATGTACTTTTTACTCATTACATTTTCCTTGACAGCCAAAAGTTCTCGTTACTCAATAAACACAAATGCTTCGTTTGTAAATTATGTAGCCCCTGGCTATCCGTAAATAAAAAAACAAGAAAATCGTGTCTTAATATAAGGAATTAAAATGATTTATACTTTTACTTTTGATACTTAAGTATATTTAAAACCAAATACTTTTAGACCTTTTCTCAAGTAGTATTTTACTGGGTGACTTTCAGTTTTACTTGAGTCATTTTCTTTAAGGTATCTTTACTTTTACTCAAGTATGGGAAATGCAGCTTCCCCCTACATGAGAACCTCATGCACCTTTATGCAGGTATGTTGATAATAGAATGTTGGAATCAATTTGACTTTGTCTGTTTCTAATTTCCCTTGTTACTGCATACTGTACATGTGTGCACCTCTATATCAGAAGTGCCATTTTATCAAGGCTTTTGGAATATGGTTCCTGGAAAATGGTATGGTGTTTTCTTTGTTTACCAAATAGATATGTGACATATATTTTTGTTACCTCTCATTCACAGCTGTCCATGTCAATAAACCTGGGCTTACCTGGAACTACCACCACTGAAATTGTCAGAGAGTCAGAGAATGCATTCGGCATCATGGCTGCGAGGATGAGGATTCTTGGACGCACAGACTCTTGTTAATAAAATGAAACCTGATTCTGGGACGTCTCAGTGTGCAGTAATTTAGATTAGATTGATCTACAACACAAGTAGAAGAAAACCTGCAAATATGTATCACACAGCTCTTCTGTACGTTGTCAGCACTTAATTGTCAAATAGAATGCATTGAAACACCTCAAAGAAATGCCAACAGAGCTTTATCAGCACACAAATAAACCTTTATTCTTGATTCTGAAAGTAAACCACAATACAAAAGCAACTGCTGAGAACAGACTTGTAAACAAGCGTCTATGGAATAAAATGTGTCAGTGTAGTTACAAATGTTTCTGAATATAAATATTTCGGAACAATAGTAAAACAGTGTCTGTTGTGAACAGATATGTAGATAACAAAGGTGTCTATGGAATAAAATGAAAGTGTCTAGTGTCTGACTCCTGAGATGTCTGCACAATTACAGAATAAGTTGTTCATTTCACTGTGGTCCCAGTAATTTGGTCCATGTCCTCTTCTTGAAGTCATGCACAAACTCATTGAGTTGGTGATCGAATTCCTCCCAGAGTTTTGGCGAGAGTTCATCCTGAAATCAGCTATTGGTGCCAGGGCCCTGTGGAGAGGATGAGAAGAGGGATGAAATTAGGAGTCTCTGGAGAGCAATGTGCATGGTGAGGAGAGGAGGAAAAAGGACAACAGAAGAGAGGAAAGGGGATCAGAGTATAAAGTCTAAAATCCTTTTTATTTACCTCTGGGACAAGCTGGTGACTTGGTGCATGATATTCTCCAGAGATATGTCTTCAATCATTTGCAATGCCTTCGCAAGTGATGTGTCAAGGAGTCTGCAGCTCTTTTCTCTCTTCTCACACCCCTGTAACTACTGCTGCTGCTCTGTGGCATCGGTAAGAAGCAAGCTAGCGGAGTAGGTCTTGGAGGTGGGCCCAAGATAGAGCTTCCCAGGTCCTGCATGGAGATTGTTTCTAATTCTGCACTGCAACTCAGTGTGGGTAATGGGCTGGGGGCTGATCCCCAGTCAGTACTGGGGGCAGAGGTAGTCCGTGGGGCCAGTGAACAGGAAGTGCTGGGGCGCAGAGAACAAAACCAGGTGCAGTCTCCATATATCTGGTGTTTGTGTCTTGAACATAAAAAGGTAGAAGGCTATTTAATACACATATCCAAAACATCAAATATCAATAACTGAGACTACAATAGAATATATAATGTTGCAAACATTTGAGATGAGTTGAGTAGGCCTGGCCTAGCTACTCAACTCGGCTCAAACATTTTCAACCTTTTGACTAGCTGGACCTTGCTACCAAACTTTGACTTTGGTGTTACCAATGTGGGAAGCTTATGATTTTCTTTTGTGTCACAAAATTATGTTTGAACAAAAGTTTTAATAATCTTTAGTTTAGTTGGTTGGCTTTCTTTCCCTGTACAAGTATGGTGCTAGGCTAGCTAGCCGCTAGCCAGCCAAGTCGCTAGCGCTAGCTGGCTAGCTATTGTTAGCAAAACAAGACTACTCTTTTCGTCGACTACAATAGAAAATACAACAACATACCCCATCCTCAGCATGTTGCTTTCAGTCTTCCCATGCTTCATGTGCAGAACAAGCCAGCAGCAAAGCTGTCATCAATGCAAAGGGTGGCTACTTTGAAGATTCCTATAACTGTTCTTTTTGAGTTTGAACTTAACTGAAGACTTAAAGCCAACAATTCAAATTGTTTAGAACTGGAGGTAGCCTTTAACAAAGACACAGAAAGAAGATTCTTTATGTAAATAGCAACACCACCACCTTTGCCTTTCCTATCAGCCCATCCATAGCAACCTCAGAATCCAGGGTTTTATCAGTTAACCAGGTCTCAGATACAATAAAAATATCAGGGTCTGCCTGAGAGGCCCAGATCTTGACACGAACCATTTAAGGTAATAAACTATGAATATTAAGATGTAAAATTGTCAAACCTTTTCTGCATTTAAAATCATACAGAGTTTCAATACAAGTCAGATTACTTTGAGATTTCAGAACAACAGGAGACTCAAAGATTGGATTATAAAAGAAAACAAAGTAGAAATAGCAGTTACATTTCTCCGGTTAGCGCCATTTGGCATGTCACCACTTTCAGATACAACATGTGTAACTCTCACAGTGACTAAAGAGGACATGGTAAAACTGTCTTACATGTAATGCTAAAATGGTCCTCACATCAATTTAGTTGACCAATAACATTTTACATTTACATTTTAGTCATTTAGCAGACGCTCTTATCCAGAGCGACTTACAGTAGTGAATGCATACATTTCATATAATTATTTTCCTGTGCTGGCCCCCCGTGGGAATCGAACCCACAACCCCTGGCGTTGCAAACACCATGCTCTACCAACTGAGCTACAGGGAAGGCTTTAATAACCTTTCCAATGTTTGGTGACAACAGCCAGGAGCCATTTTCACCCAGGTGAATTCCGTTTTCCACAAAGTAGCCAATTCTAGGAGTCAAAATTGTCGACAAAGGACATGCCCAAATCCTTGGTCAGACGCATTAACCACTGGTGAAGAGACCAAAGATGGCTAAAACACTCAGTTCCACAACGGCGAGACAATTATATGTCCTGCAAATTTCTGAGCATTCTCCAAGATTTGGGAGAAATTGTCTCTTAGCTTTACAGATTTCACACGCATAATATCATTAGACCCCATATGCACCACAACTGTTTTCAGAGCAGGAGTCTGTTTCTTGATGGTGGGGATGATTTCCAAGAAATCCAATACCTTAGCTCCAGGAAAACAAAGTGTACGGGTATTTCGGACTTCCACCAAAATCCGTACACTTTGTTCATAGAGTTCAAGTAACAGACATATCAAACATCAACTGTTCAGAAGAGACTGCGTGAATCAGGCCTTCATGGTCGAATTGCTGCAAAGAAACCACTACTAAAACGCAAACCATGATATTGAAGTACCCAAAGTCGGTATGCTTTGTTTATTGGTTGTGTGGTGTATTGGCACGGAAACCTTTTGCTGGAAAACTCGTTACATATATTTTATATAAGTATAAATATGGCATAAAAATGTTGAAAATCTGATTTCCCCTAGCTGATCATTGCCTGCAGCCAGCTGTGATCGTAGTACAATGAAACAGCCAGGGAGAGTGAGCTCGTCTGTGGTGGTCGGCGAACCCTCAATCTTCTGGCCCATAGCCCTGCATGGCATCGACTGTGCCACAAAAGCATGCTGAAGTGGCAAAACACCCACAATACCCACGTTTTTAAACACAGGGTTGCTACAGTTATTATTATTTTTGATCGTAAACATAATTCTATGAGTGGGGGGGGGGGGGTGTTCAATTTATTAAGTGAAAATATTTTTCAGGTTGGGGAGGAGGGTGCATTTTGTGACATTCTCCCCCCAGTAAATTTAGATTCATTTAAATGGTATTGTAAAAGTGAAAACATTATACTTAGCCCTATAGGGCTTGTAGTCTAGAATAAGGTGTGCTTTTTCAAATATGCACAGTGGGTGTACGGGTAGGTAAAGATCAGACCCACTAAAAGAACAATGTTACTTGACCTGCTTCAGTTCGAGCTTTCATTGATACTCTCTTTCTCTCTTGGTCTCTCACTTTCACTCAATCTTTCTTTCTCTTTCTTTAGATAATTTTTCTTGAACTTTTGAAACTGTTGCCTCCCTATATGGCTTCACAGACATTAAACGAATTACCAGATTAAATTGTCTCTTTGTATGAGTAAAAAGGACCTAACTCTACTTAAATATTTCACCCAATCTAGAACAGGATTGAAAAATGAAGAAGAATTACACTCAGGAGTTATCATTTATGTCCTCTCATCAAGTTACATATGCCTTTGGAAGGAAACCTAGCACACGCACAGAGAAAAATGCAATGCATAACCAACCACTGGAGCCAGAGTGTGCAATGCACAGGTGCAGCCAGTGTGTTGATAAACATGTTTGTGTGTGTGTGTGTTTGTGGCAACACGCAGTAGTGTGCCCGTGAGCGACCGTATGTTTAAGTAAGAGTTAGCGTGTGGTGACAGTGGCACAGACAAGCAGAGCACTGACTGCCAAGCCCATATAGAAGACATATGGCTTCCTCACTCTGAAACACCAGAGAATCTTCTAGAATGTCTGCCATTTGGGGAGGATGTGGAGCGTGCTGAGTTTTACAGAACATGAATGGACATACAAACAACCACATACTGTTTCGACATTAAATGTCCTAGTGCATTCGAAGAGTGTTCTCGACCCCTTGACTTTTTCCACATTTTGTTACGTTACAGCCTTATTCTAAAATGGATTAAATAAAAACAAATCCTCATAAACCTACACACAATACCACATAATGACAAAGCGAAAACAGGTTTTAATAAATTGTAGCAAATTTATAAAAAATAAAAAAACTGAAATACCTTATTTATTTAGTATTCAGACCCTTTGCTATGAGACTCGGAAATTGAGCTCAGGTGCATCCTGTTTCCATTGATCATTCTTGATGTTTGTACAACTTGAAGTGAATCCACCTGTGGTAAATTCAACTGATTGTACATGATTTGGATATGCACACGCCTGTCCATATAAGGAAGTGGTGGTTCTAGCTTGTATGGCTCCCTGGGCGAACCCCCCTACATTACCCATCCTCCAACACCGTCAACCAAGACCAAGATTAAACCAATTCACCTTGGTGGTGTGCAGACTGGTTTTATATTATTCTTAACAATTTTGCACAGACCAGAAAAAATACAACAATATGTCTGTGAAACTATATATTCACAGTATTATGAATGAATTGTGATTTATTTGGTAGCATTTCGCAGTGTGACTGATTTTACTAATTGCATTAGTACTGTACAAAGTTAGAGGTGCGGTATTTGATAGAGGCCCCCCCTCCCCCTACCTCGGGCTTCCAATGGGGAGACCTGAGGTCAACCTACCCAAGACCCCCCTCCCCATCTTGTACTTCTGAGTGGGAGACCTTCCCAGGCAGTAGCCTGCCTAGCTCACAAACGAGAATCAGGGCGCCCACTCCGACAAGGTTAATTGACCCACAGTCCCACAAGGTGCTATGATATCATTGACGTGACGTGCAAATGAGTGATAGAAAACCGATCGCGCTAATGTCACCATTCCTAAATCCGCCACTGATATAAGGTCCCATAGTTGACAGTGTATGTCAGAGCAAAAACTGAGCTGTGAGGTCGAAGGAATTGTCCGTAGAACTCAAAGACCAGATTGTGTCGAGGCACAGATCTGGGGAAGGGTACCAAAAAATCTCAGTAGCGTTGAAGGTCCCCATGAACACAGTGGCATCCATCATTCTGAAATTAAAGAAGTTTGGAACCACCAAGACTCTTCCTAGAGCTGGTGGCCGGCCAAACTGAGCAATCTGGGGAGAAGGGCCTTGGTCAAGGAGGTGACCAAGAACCCGATGGTCACTCTGACAGAGCTCCAGAGTTTGTCTATGGAGATGGTAGAACCTACCAGAAGGACAACCCTATCTGCAGCACTCCACCAATCATGCCTTTATGGTAGAGTGGCCAGACGGAAACCACTCCTCAGTAAAAGGCACATGACAGCCCACTTGGAGTTTGCAAAAAGGCACCTAAATACTCTCAGACCACGAGAAACAAGATTCTCTGGTCTGATGAAACCAAGATTGAACGCTTTGACCTGAATGCCATGCGTCACATCTGGAGGAAACCTGGCACCATCCCTACGGTGAAGCATGGGGGTGGCAGCATCATGCTGTGGGGATGTTTTTCAGCTACAGGGACTGGCATACTAGTCAGGATCGAGGGAAAGATGAACGGAGCAAAACACAGAGAGATCCTTGATGAAAACCTGCTCCAGAGCGCCCAGGACCTCAGACTGGGGCGAAGGTTCACCTTCCAACAGGACAACAACCCTAAGCACATAGTCAACACAATGCAGGAGTGGCTTTGCGACAAGTCTCTGAATGTCCTTGAGTGGCCCAGCCAGAGGCCGGACTTGAACCTGATCCAACATCTCTGGAGAGAACTGAAAATAGCTGTGCAGTGACGCTCCCCATCCAACCTGACAGAGCTTGAGAGGATCTGCAGAGAAGAATGGAAGAAACTCCCCAAATACAGGTGTGCCAAGCTTGTAGCGTCATACCCAAGAAGACTCAAGGCTGTAATCGCTGCCAAAGGTGCTTCAACAAAGTACTGAGTAAAGGGTCTGAATACTTATGGAAATGTAATATTTTTATTTTTATTTTTTTAAATAAATTTGCAAAATGTTCTAAAAACCTGTTTTTGCTTTGTCATTATGGGGTATTGTGTGGAGATTGATGAGGCAAAAAAACTATGTAATCCATTTTAGAAAAAGGCTATAATGTAACAAATAGTGGAAAAAGTGAAGGGGTCTGAATACTTTCCGAATGCACTGTAAATCAGCACACTATAGCAACGAGGTTACTCTTGTGCTCATGACACTTTACAGCACAGCAAGAAGGGTCTTCAGAGCACCTTTAAAAAACACTTTTTAAAATGTAATATCATGAAAGTTTGGACTGTGTTAGAATAACACACCACAACAAATTTTCTGAAATTGTCTCGGTTTTGCTTTATACATTCTCATCATGTTGACTATTTCCTTTAAACCCAGCTGTAATGTCATGTACAGTAAAACTGTAATGTCAACCTTACCTCTTTCTTCCATCTCTTCACACCTCTCTCTGTGTCAGTGGGCTTTACAGGATGGTGTTGTCAAATTTGTACATTTACATTTTTGTAAATAGATTTGATGTGTGTGTGTGTGTGTGTGTGTGAGAGTAAGTGAGCCACACTTGTATACTCAAGGAGCGAATATGTATGGAATAAAGCAGGCAGTGCATTAAGAGAGATTGAATATACAAGTAACGTATATCTTCCATGAAGGGTTGTATACTGTGAGCATCAAGATGCCAGTGGTAAACAAAGTTGTGGTTGTGTATCCACATGCTGCATCGCAAGAAAATGCTATTCCATCAGTCACTCAGTAGGCTGGGCACGACCAATAAGCAACAGAATAAATCACATCCAGCATGCCTTGCAGCCACGGAATTTGCATAATTAAACCAAGACGTGGTTGAGAGGGTTGCATTATGCAAATTAGGTAATGATTAAATGAGATTCCATACACAAATGTAATCATAAAGAGGAAATGTTTAGCTTTTAGTTATTGCATTTGAAGATGCTATAGTTCATGGATAATGCAATTAAAACATGTTGATATTAATAAAACAACAAGTTGATTAGCATGACGTTAGCAAGTTTAGACGGGATCTCTCTCCATGCTCACTCCACGTGGACCCATGTCGAACTCAGAGAAAAGGCATGAAAGAAAAGGCAGTTGATAGCTTCGACTGGATGTTGTGTATAGGTTGTTATTACTTCCTGATTCTTCATATAGATTTCTAATTATACTCCCCTATCATCTTAGTTTTTCTTCCTTTGTTTTTGTCTTACTTCAATAACAAATCTCACCAGATTGGGTCTGCCGGATGGTCGGAATTTCTCCGTAAGGAGAGTGCCAAGTCTAGGACAAAAAGGCTTCTCAACAGTTTTTACCCACAAGCCATAAGACACCTGAACAGGCAATCAAATGGCTACCCGGACTATTTGCATTTTGTGCCCCCCCCCCCAACCCCTCTTTTTACGCTGCTGCTACTCTCTGGTTATCATATATGCATAGTCACTTTAACTATACATTCATGTACATACTACCTTAATTGGGCCGACTGTAACACCCTGGCCATAGAGAGGGGGTTTTGTTCTTTATTTTGGTTAGGCCAGGGTGTTACACTGGGTGGGCGTTCTATGTTCATTTTTCTATGTTTTTGTATTTCTTTGTTTTGGGCCGTGTGTGGCTCCCAATCAGGCACAGCTGTAGTTCGTTGTTGCTGATTGGGAGTCACACATAAGGAGCCTGTTTTTCCTTTGGGTTTTGTGGGGGATTGTTTTCTGTTTAGTGTGTAACCGGACAGAACTGTTGCTGGTCGTTTTGTTTATTTTGTAGTGTTCATGCGATCCATTAAATATCTTGAAAGATGAACACATCCTCCGCTGCACCTTGGTCTCATTTTAACGACGGCCGTTACACCGACCAACCAGTGCTACCACACATTGGCTAACTGCATTGTGTCCCACCCACCGCCCGCCAACCCCTCTTTTACGCTACTGCTACTCTGTGTTCATCATATAGTCACTTTAACCATATCTACATGTACATACTACCTCAATCAGCCTGACTAACTGGTGTATGTATGTAGCCTCGCTACTTTTATAGCCTCGCTACTGTATATAGCCTGTCTTTTTACTGTTGTTTTATTTCTTTACCTACCTATTGTTCACCTAATACCTTTTTTGCACTATTGGTTAGAGCCTGTATGTAAGCATTTCACTGTAAGGTCTACACCTGCTGTATTCAGCGCATGTGACAAATAAACTTTGATTTGATTTGATCCATCTAACTCCCTGACCTGTAACTCTGCAGTGAGATCAAATTGTTGTGGAAATTCTTACACAGGGACACTCAATGTCAATCTTAAATGAATCATTGTTTATTGTTAGCACGCCAGAGAGGTTCCAACAAACTTGATGCACCATAGTGAATGTCTGTCAGGAGCTCTAATGCAGCAGTCCCGTTAGTTCTCTTATGTACTGCACACAAGTCATATTTGCATGATTTAGCATATTCATAATTCATTCATCATTAACATTGGCTTCATTCATGTGACCGACCAATACTGGGTCACGCAAGTGACAGAACATTACCTCACGAGGCTTCTTCTCTCTAAGCTGTTACCTTGAAACTGAGATATCGTTCTCAAAACATGGGTCTGGGCGTACTGCCAAATTGCAGATACTGATAGTGAGGGTTTGTTCAATCAGTCACTTGCATGAACACAGAAAACGGTTATTAGAAAAGCACAAACATAGGACATAGAACTTGGTAAATAGAAAAGCACCAACATAACATTTCCATCACATTTCCCATCTAAAACAATTTCGAGCCAAAGTTTGGGAGCCAAGTTTACGCCCCTTCATCCATGATTGGTCAACTGTAGGGATTCTTTAATAAAGTCTTTGTTTTCAGAGAGATGACTCATTTTCATGCAAATGTTTTCATTGAGAAATACTGCACCAAACATCTTAGTTAGATGTAAAATTGTGCAACTAAGATCTCCTTGACAAAAACGTTTCTTGAGTTATCTTAGATTAATTCTGACTATTTTTAGGAAGTGTATACTGGCTACGGCATCTCAAAATGGATAAACAGTACTATTGCCACTTCTTTCTCGTTTTTCAAGCGAAGGTCTTTTAAGGGAGTAAGCAAGCACACTCGTTCAGTTCGCCTAGCCAACTTCTTTTAGCCACCACCCGAGCTGAAGCATGCTGACATCTTTAGAAGGATGTGGACAAAGGAAAAGGCGATGTTACAGGATGCTGTATGAATGTATGGTCTAATAGAATAGAATTCAATACAACTGTATTGTCCATATGTTACAGCAAACAACCAAAATGTGTCTTCTGCTTCTGAGAGGGCAGAGAGAGAAAAAGAGGGAAAGAGAGAGAGATGGACGGATGAGTAGAAGAGAAGAGAGAGAGAAAGAGATTGATTGACCAGATGGGACAGTGTGGCCTTGAGGATGTAACATATGTCTGGGGATCTTGTATCACTATGAACCTCTACTGGACCAATCAGACCCCCGTACTCTTCCCCATTGGCCCCGCTACTCCCCCAACACCAACCAGTCATGGATCTCTCTAAATTGTGGTCTATATGGTATGTCCTGTGATCATGTTTGGCTAGGACAGCCTAGGAGGAAGCAAGGGAGGAGAGGAGGAGTGAGGCAGAGGCTCAAGAGATTAGCCGGTAAGCACGCATGCCGGCCTTTACCCTCTATCATGCTGGCCAATGTCCAATCCCTGTGCAACTAACTGTATGAACTACATGCAAACATACAATACCCACCCGGAGAAGCCCAAGATATACAATAAGTCAGGGTGGCATTTGTGGATTTCTTTATTGCCTTTAATACAGTCAAGTCTCACTTAATGGGTCAAAAGCTCCAGAACATGAATTTCAATCCACATCTGATTCTCTGGGTCCTCTCCATCCTGACAAATAGAGAACAGCTAGTTAGATTCAATGGTCATTGCAGCTCGTCCAGAACCATCTCTCACCACAAGGCTCTTTCGTCTCGCCTGTTTTATTCACCCTGTACACAGACGACTGTAGGAGCTCAGACCCAGAGATGATGTGCATTAAGTATTCGGATGACACAGTAATTATGGACACAGCAGGCAACTCAGGCTGAAATTGTCCGGTTTTCACTGTAGCGTAGGCAGAACTACCTGGACCTCAATGCAACAAAAATCAAAGACCTGGTCATTGACTTCAGAAGAGACCAATCTACCATCCCAGCCTGGAGATTAATGGACAGATCATTGAGTGAGTGGAGGACTACAAATACCTAGGAACCATAATTTACAACAAGCTGTGTCAAAACAATGTCATCAACGCCTGTTCTTTCTTAACAAAATGAGGAAGTTTGATGTATACCAATCAATCCTCCAAGCATTTTATATATGCTTTATAGAATCCATCTGTCTTTAATATTGTGGGGTGATTTGGTGTTCTAGGGAACACAAGTCAGAACCCATTAAACAGGATAATCATAATCGGTGGGAAGGTCATCAGAGCAAGCCAGGAACCCCTCATTGACATTTGTAAAAATCGAGTGAGGAAGAAGGAGGAACAAATAGCATTTGTCAAAACACACACTAAATGACCAGTATAACCCCAACCCTCTGGGCACAGGTATAGAGCTATCCCATTCAAATCTAAGAGAGCAGCTTCTAGTTTTGTGCCAACATCCATCAAACTCATTAATTCTTGAAATGTTTATTTGTATATATGTGTATATACCATGGGATTGCACAGAATGCTTATATTCCTTTATACTGTAGCATACATGTTTTTGTGTTCTATGTTGTTATGTGTCTTGTACGTACCATTCATCACCACACATGAAGTTCTCTTCCGGGAAATTAAAGTTATTTGAATTTGAATTGAATGTAACTATAATTAGAATGTACATAGAGACTTAAGACTGTTTCAACTTTCATCCTTGTTGCGTAGCCATAGTCACTGTTATTCTGTTCTGTATCCTGGCTGAGAGCAGCTCTCTGAATGACTGGGGCAATGGAAAGGGTGCTATGGAACTGTATATCATGTGCAACATTGTATGGTAACATTGTGTACTGGAAGACATGGAGACCCGCACACTGTTGAAAAAAATGAAAAAAATCTAAAACTAAGGCTTGTTTATTTAAACATCATGGTGCACAAAAAATCAAGAAAGTTCATAAATGAAAGGTGACAACCAAACACCAACATTTCGGCCTCAGGCCATCATTAGTGTAAATCATCATCACACACACCTGCCTTCTATTTCAAGGATAATCGCATATGTCATATGATCAAGCAAGAAAACACATCAGAAAATCTATGAAACTGGACCTAGTAGCCTCCAGAGCGCCGCAGTGGTCTAAGGCACTGCAAATCAAATCAAATTTGATTTGTCACACGTGACGAATCCAACCATGTAGACCTAACCGTGAAATGCTTACTTACAAGCCCTTAACCAACATTGCTGTTCAAGAAATAGAGTTAGTCAAATATTTACTAAATAAACTATAGTAAAGAAAAATCTAATCAATCAAAATGTAACACAAGAAATGTACATAACAATAACGAGTCTATATACAGGGGGTACCAGTACCGAGTCAATGTGCAGGGGTACAGGTTAGTCAAGGTCATTTGTAAAGTGACTCTGCATAGATAATAGACAGTGAGTAGCAGCAGTGTAAAAACAAAGGGGAGGACTAACTTCAATAGTCCAGATGGCCATTTGATTAGTTGTTCAGCAGTTTTATGGCTTGGGGGTAGAAGCTGTTAAGGAGCCTTTTGGTCCTAGACTTGGCGCTCCGGTACCGCTTGCCATGCAGTAGCAGAGAGAACAGTCTATGACTTGGGTGACTGTAGTCTTTGACCATTTTTTGAGCCTTCCTCTGACACCGCTTAGTATATAGATCCTGGATGTCAGGAAGCTTGGCCGCAGTGATGTACAGGGTCGTACGCACTACCCTCTGTAGCGCCTTACGATCAGATGCCGAGCAGTTGCCATACCAGGTGGTGATGCAACCGGTCAGGATGCTCTCGATGGTGCAGCTGTAGAACTTTTTGAGGATCTGGGGACCCATGCCAAATATTTTCATTCTCCTGAGGAGGAAAAGGTGTTGTCGTGCCCTCTTCACAACTGTCTTGGTGTGTTTGGACCATGATAGTTTGTTGGTGATGTGGACACCAAGGAACTTGAAGCTCTCGACCCACTCCATTTCAGTCCCATTGATGTTAATAGGGGCCTGTTCGGCCCTCCTTTTCCTATAGTCCATGATCAGCTCCTTTGTCTTGCTCACATTGAGAGAGAGGTTGTTGTCCTTGCACCATACTGCCAGGTCTCTGACCTCCTCCCTATAGGCTGTCTCATCGTTGTTGGTGATCAGGCCTATCACTGTTGTGTTGTCAGCAAACCTAATGATGGTGTTGGAGTCGTACTTGGCCACGCAGTCGTGGGTGAACAGGGAGTTCAGGAGGGAACTAAGCACACACCCCTGAGGGGCCCCAGTGTTGAGGATCAGCGTGACAGATGTGATGTTGCCTACCCTCACCACCTGGGGGCGGCCTGTCAGGAAGTCCAGGATCCAGTTGCAGAGGGAGGTGTTTAGTCCCAGGGTCTTTAGCAATGTGATGAGTTTTGTGGGCACTATGGTGTTGAACACTGAGCTGTAGTCAATGAACAGCATTCTCACATAGGTGTTCCTTTTGTCCAGGTGGGAATGGGCAGTGTGGAGTGCTACTGAGATTGTCACCTGTGGATCTGTTGGGGCGGTATGCGAATTGGAGTGGGTCTAGGGTATCTTGCATGATGGTGTTGATGTAAACCATGGCCAGCCTTTCAAAGCACTTCATGGCTACCGACGTGAGTGCTATGGGGCGGTAATCATTTAGGCAGGTTACCTTCGCTTTCTTGGGCACAGGGACTATGGTGGTCTGTAGGTATTACAGACTCGGTCAGGGAGAGGTTGAAAATGTCAGTGAAGACACTTGCCAGTTGGTCCACACATGCTTTGAGTACACATTTCCTGGTAATCTGTCTGGCCCTGCGGCTTTGTGAATGTTGACCTGTTTAAAGGTCTTGCTCACATCGGCTACAGAGAGTGGGATCACACGGTCTTCCGGAACAGCTGGTGCTCTCATGCATGTTTCAGTGTTGCTTGCCTCTAAGCGAGCATAAAAGGCATTTAGCTCGTCTGGTAGGCTCGTGTCACTGGGCAGCTAGTGGCTGGGTTTTCCTTTGTAGTCCATAATAGTTTTCAAGCCCTGCCACATCCGACGAGCATCAGAGCCGGTGTAGTAGGATTCAATCTTAGTCCTTTATTGACGCTTGCTTGTTTGATGGTTCATCTGAGGGCATAGCGGGATTTCTTATAAGCATCCAAATTAGTGTCCCGCTCCTTGAAAGTGGCAGCTCTAGCCATTAGCTCGGTGCAGCTGTTGCCTGTAATCCATGGCTTCTGGTTGGGAAATGCATGTACGGTCACTGTGGGGTCGATGTCGTCGATGCACTTATTGATGAAGCCGGTGACTGAGGTGGTATACTCCTCAATACCATTGGATAAATCCCGGAACATATTCCAGTCTGTGCTAGTAAAACAGTCTGTAGCGTAGCATCCGCATCATCTGACCACTTCCATATTGAGCGAGTCACTGGTACTTCCTGATTTAGTTTTTGCTTGTAAGCAGGAATCAGGAGGATAGAATTATGGTCAGATTTGCCAAATGCAGGGCGAGGGAGAGCTGTGTATGCTTCTCTGTGTGTGGAGTAAAAGTGGTTTAGAGTTTATTTTCCTCTGGTTGCACATGTGACATGCTGGTATAGATTGGGTAAAAAGGATTTAAGTTTAACTGCATTAAAGTCCACGGCCACTAGGAGCGCCGCTTCTGGATTAGCATTTTCTTGTTTTCTTACGGCCTTATACAGCTCGTTGAGTGCGGTCTTAGTGCCAGCATTGGTTTGTGGTGGTAAATAGACAGCTACGAATAATATAGTTGAGAACTCTCTTGGTAGATGTGGTCTACAGTGTGGTGGGGTCTACAGCTTATCATGAGTTATTCTATCTCAGGTGAGCAATACCTCGAGACTTCTTTAATATTAGACATCGCACACCAGCAGTTATTGAAACATAGACACACACACCTGCCCCTCATCTTACCAGACGTAGCTGCTCTGTCCTGCCGAAACACGGAGAAGCCAGCCAGCCCTATATTTTCCTTGTCGTCGTTCAGCCAAGTCTCAGTGAAACATAAGATATTACAGTTTTTAATGTCCCGTTGGTAGGATAGTCTTAATTGTAGATCGTCCAGTTTGTTTTCCAATGATTGCATGTTGGCCAATAATACCGAGGGTAGTGGTGCTTTACCTACTCGTCTGCAAATTTTTACAAGGCACCCTGCCCTCCTCCCCCTTTTTCTCTGTCTTTTCTTCACGCTGATGACGGGGATTTGGGCCTTGTCTTGACAAAGCAGTATATCCCTCGAGTCGGACTCATTAAAGAAAGAATCTTTGTCCAGTTCGAGGTGAGTGACCGCTGTTCTGATGTCTAGAAGTTATTTTTGGTCATGAGAGATGGTAGCAGCAACATTATGTAAAAAATGAGTTACAAACAATGCGAAAAAACAAACAAAATAGCACAGTCCCCTCCAAAGCCTTGCAGTGCGTGATGCATCACTACAGACTCGGGTTCGACTCCGGGCTGTATCGCAGCTGACCACGACTGGGAGACCCATGAGGAGGAGCACAATTGGCCCAACGTCGTCCGGGTTAGGGGAGGGTTTAGCGACATGGTCGCCAGTTGTACGGTGTTTCCTCTGACACATTGGTGCGGCTTGCTTCCGGGTTAAGTGAGCAGTGTGTCAAGAAGCAGTGTAGCTTGGCAGGGTCGTGTTTCAGAGGACGCATGGGTCTCGACCTTCGCCTCTCCCGAGTCCGTACGGGAGTTGAAGCGATGGGACAAGACTGTACTGGAGTTGAAGCGATGGGACAAGACAACTACCAATTGGATATAATGAAATTGAGGAGAAAAAGTGGTAAAAAAAATATAGAAAAAAAAACATTCTACCTAGTAGAATAGAATGCATGACCTAGATTATGTACAAAAGCGGACAGAGAAATATCATCAACTATTGCTTTTACATATACCATATGAACAATGTGTACTGTACACTGTGTGACATGTGCTCTCTATCTCCCACACTCTTTCTCTCTCTCTTTCTATGTCCTTGTCTCTCTTTTTTCCACACTCTCTGTCTGATTCTACCTGATTCTACCTGGTTGTAAAGATGTTCCTATATGAATGTTCTGAAGATAACCTTCAACACAATTTCACTTTCTCACTTCTCTCATGAATTATATAGACCTGCTCAGCTTTGATGCATCTAAGAGACTCTAAGTAGGTGACTTCCAGAGTAGCGGTGCTTTAACAAAAGCACCCTCACAGTAGAGGAGAGAGCTCTCAATGCTGCAGAGCAGAGAGGGATGGAGAGTGGAACAGCTCTGTGTTGTGATGTGAGCATCCACTCAACTCTCACTCAGCTGCTCTCAACCTTCACAGACCTCTCCCCATCATAGCTTCTGTTGCGTCATGACATGTTTTGACCATGTCAGTTTACAATCTCGGGAAGGGTTTTCCAAACTCTGTCCTGCGGCCTCCCAGGGGTGCACGTTTTGTATTGATGATGAGTTGATTATTTGAATCAGCTATGTAGAGCTAGGGCAAAAAACAAAGCATGTACCCCTGGGAGGCCCCAGGACCAAGTTTGGGAAACCCTGATCTTGGGTTACACCAAGCAGTTTAGTCTTTTCAACTTGTTCAATTGCCACATTAGTTTAGCGAATTATTTATTGCAAATACAATGATTTTAGTTTTTGATATATTTAGGACTAGCTTATTAATTTGCCACCCATTCTAAAACTGAGTGCAGCTCTTTGTAAAGTGTAGCAGTGATTTCACTTGCTGTGGCAGATGAAGTGTATAGTGTTGAGTCATCAGCATACATAGACACACAGGCTTTACTCAATGCTAGTGGCAGGTCATTAGTAAAAATGTAAAAAAGTAAGGGGCCAAGACAGCTATAAGTAACTCATGATCTGTGATATGGCAGAGGATGTAAAGCCATAATATGTGTTTTTTTAGCAGCAGACTATGATCGGTAATGTCGAATGCTGCACTGAAGTCTAATAAAACAGCGCCCACTATCTTCTTATCAATTTCTTTCAATCAATCATCAGTCATTTGTTTTAGTGCCTTACATGTTGAGTGCCCTTCCCTATAAGTGGGCTGAAAGTCAGTTGTTCATTTGTTTTCTGTGAAATAACATTGTATCTGGTCAAACACCATTTAACAGTAGCAGGCTGTTTGTTTGCCTGTTTGAACCAGGCCTGAGGACACACTTTCCTGTAGGCTTAGATTAAAGAGACGGCAAATAGGAGTGGCAATGGGAGTCGCTACCATCCACAGTAATTTTCCATCCAAGTTGTCAGTACCAGGTGGTTTGTCATTATTGATAGACAACAGTACTTTTTTCACCTCTTCCACATTCACTTTACAGAATTCAAATAACAATGCTTGTCTTTCATAATTTGGTCAGTTATGCATGGATTCGAAGGTTCAGAGTTTGTTGTCCGCATGTCATTCCTAATTTTGCTACTCTTAGTCATGAAATGAGTTGGCAAAATCATAAGGGTTTTGTGATGAGCCATCTGATTCAATGAAGGATGGAACTGAGTTCATCTTTTTGCCCAAAATGTAATTTAAGGTACTTTAAAACTATGTTACTATCATCCTTTATATAATTTTTCTTTATCATACTACAGTTTCACCTTCTTTTTGTTTAGTTTAGGCAACATAATGTCTCCTACTACATTACCTCATTCTCCTACCACATTACCTCATTCTCCTACCTCGTACCTCATTTGCACACACTGTATATAGACTTTTTTTATATTGTATTATTGACTGTATGTTTGTTTATTCCATGTGTAACTCTGTGTTGTTGTTTGTGTCGCACTGCTTTGCTTTATCTTGGCCAGGTCGCAGTTGTAAATGAGAACTTGTTCTTAAGTAGCCTACCTGGTTAAATAAAGGTGAAATATTTGTATTTATTTTTTATCTGAATTTACAGTATATCAACAACCTGTGCAGCCAGACTTATTTGCCATTTTGCCTCGTCCGTCTGTAACATACCATTTTTTTAATCCTCATCAATCCAACTTCATAAATACGTCAAGTGTGGAATCTGGTTGCTCCTCATTACAAACAACAGATCAGCAAATATTATTTACATCTTCAACAGAGGAATCACTACCGAACCCCTTGTATGATCTCATATACACAATTTTAGGCCCATCTTTGTTTTTTCTAGATTATGCCTACTATATTATGATCACTACATCTGATGGGTGTGGATACAGCTTTAGAGCAGATTTCTGCAGCATTAGTAAAGATGTGATCAATACAGGTGGATTACTTTTTTTCCTGTGCTGTTTGTAAATACCCTGGTAGGTTGACTGATTACCTGAACCAGATTGTAGGCAGTGGTTACAGTTTGAATCTTTTTCTTGAGTTGACAGCTTGATGAAAACCATTCAATATTTAGGTCACCCAGAAAATACACCTCTGTCTTAATAACCTGTTGGGGCTACAGGTTAGCAATGAACCCCGAGTCGGGATTGCTAACAAGGCTGGAAATTCAAAACATCAAAAATCTAATAATTTCAATTTCTCAAACAATCAACTATTTTACACAATTTAAATGATAAACATCTCCTTAATCTAACCACATTGTTCGATTTTCAAAGAGGCTTTACGGCAAAAGCATAAAGTTCGATTATGTTAGGACAGTACATAGCCACAAAAGTACAAACATCCATTTTCAATTCAAGGTCAGGCGTCACCAAAAGCAGAAACCAGCTAGAATTATGCACTAACTTTTGTCAATCTCCATCAGACATTATGTTATACAATACATGCATTTTTTGTTCCATAAAGTGCATATTTATATCCAAAAACAGCATTTTACAGTAGCGTGAAATTCAGATTTTTTTCTTCTCTGAAATGTTTCCGGTGAACATAACAAAATTACTATTCGAAAACATTGGTAAATTATAATATTGTCATTCAAAGAATAATATATTATCATCTCGTAATTGCTACCGAATGGCTAGATCTCAAAATAACTTTACTGGGAAATCACATTTTGCAATAAACGGGGTGCTATGCTAAGAACAACAGGCTATGCTATACAGTTAGCATCATCTAAAATCGATAATAACATTGTAAATATCCCCTTACCTTTGATTATCTCCATCAGAAGGCAGGCATCCCAGGTCCGGAAGGCATCCCAGGTCCGGAACAAATGTGGTTTCTTTTGACAAAGTTCATAATTTATGTCCAAATAACACCAAGTACTTAGCGTTCATTATGCTCCCACAAAACGTGGTGGTGGGAGTGTAAAATCACGCCGAAAAGCTAAAAAAACCTAGTAAATAATCTATTTACGTCCGTTCAAACATGTCAAATGTTGTTTAGCATTAATCTTTTGGTCCATTTTTAACGTTAAACATCAGTAATATTTTCACACAACCTATCCTATGTCTAGATAAACAATGATGACAAACTCACGCTTCTCAGATTTATGCGCAGGCGCAAAAAAATGAAGTGATGACATGTCAACTTCCTTGGATTCTAATTTGCTCTCTGTTTATCATAGACGCTTCAAACAACTTTATAAAGATCGTTGACATCTAGTGGAAGCCGTAGGTGTTGCGAAATGAATCCTTTCTCACTATGGTATCTATAAAACAATGACACTAAATAGTACAGTCACAAAACTTTTTTTAAAAATCTATTTTTCACAGGTTTTTGCCTGCAATATGAGTTTTGTTATACTTACAGACACCATTCAAACTGTTTTAGAAAATTCAGAGTGTTTTCTATCCGAATGTGTTAATAATATGCATATCCTAGCTTCTGAGTTGGTGTAGGAGGCAGTTAAAAATGGGCACATATTTTTTTCAAAATGTCTCAATACTGCCCCCGAGCCCCAACAGGTTTTAATATCACATTTCAAGCATTTCACACATATTATCAAAATACAGAATTTTTGCACTCGGTGGTCTACAGCAAGTTCCCACAAGAATAGGCTTTAGGTGAGGCAGGTGAACCTATGGCCATATTATTTTACAGATATATGACTCTGAATATATACAGCAACACCTCCCCCATTGTCGTTCCTGACTTGTCTGTAGATTTCATAACCATATGTTGGTACCACTCTATCAAAGCAATTATCTAAGTGAGATTCAGAGAATGAATGTTATCTGATGTAAGCAATTTATTGATTTCATTAACCTTGTTTCTAAGGCTACATACAGTGCCTTCAGAAAGTATTCAGACCCCTTCCCTTTTCTACATTATTTTAAGTTACATCCTTATTCTAAAATTGATTTAAATGTTTTTTTCCCTCATCAATCTACTCACAATACCCCATAATGACTAAGCAAAAACAGGTTTTTAGATATTTAAAACAGAAATATCACATTTACATAAGTATTCAGACCCTTTACTCAGTACTTTGTTGAAGCCTCTTTGGCAGCAATTATCCTCTCAAGGTCTGTCAGGTTGGATGGGGAGTGTTCCTGCACAGCTATTTTCAGGTGTCTCCAGAGATGTTCGATCAGGTTCAAGTCCGGGCTCTGTCTGAGCTTCTCAAGGACATTCAGAGACTTGTCCCGAAGCCGCTCCTGCTTTAGCTGTGTTAGCTGTGTGCTTTGGGTCGTTGTCCTTTTGGAAGGTGAACCTTCGCCCCAGTCTGAGGTCCTGAGTGCTCTGGAGTAGGTTTTCATCAACGATCTCTCTGTACTTTGCTTCGTTCATCTTTGCCTCAATCCTGACTAGTCTCCCAGTCCCTGCCGCTAAAAGACATGCCACCGCATGATGCTGCCACCACCATGCTTAACCGTAGGGATGGTGCCAGGTTCCTTCCAGACGTGACACTTGGCATTCAGGTCAAAGAGTTGAATCTTGATTTCATCAGACCAGGGAATCTTGTTTCTCGTGGTCTGAGAGTCTTTAGGTGCCTTTTTGCAAATTCCAAGCGGGCTGTCTTTTACTGAGGAGTGGCTTCCGTCTGGCCTCTCTACCACTCTTGCCACTCAGAATACTCATATAAATACATTTTTTCTGTTATTTATATATGTTTTATTTGCAAAAGTTTCTACAAACATGTTTACGCATTGTCATTATTGGGTATTGTGTGTAGATTACTGAGGATTTTTATTTATTTAATAAAAAAATGTATTTAACAAAATGTGGAAAAAGTCATGGGGTCTGAATACATTTCCGAAGTCACTGCATGTTGAAATGGGCTTGTACACCTGAAGGTCAACATTCTCCAGGTATAGCAAACATACATGATCCACACACACACACACACACACACACACACACACACACACACACACACACACACACACACACACACACACACACACACACACACACACACCAACAGTGCATGGTGGGCTATAAATGGGGGAGCAAAAGGTACCTGTCTGGGTTCAGAATTTAGAACCTGTTGGCTGGGTTCTGAGGAGCCCCTGAGAAACACATGAATCATTCCATTAACAGGGGGCACATCTACCCAATCTATCTCCTCTGCTGAGAAACTGCAGTGTGGTGGGCGTGAATGAGCGGGTATCTATGGAGAGGCATCACACACATGGGCAATCTTTCAGGAAGAGATTAGCTGACATTGCATCGCCATCTGATGGTCATAGAGGAAAAATGCAATCCATCACCACTTAGGCCTGTGTCAATGAACAGCAGTAGACTACCATAAGAACCATTTTATAAACAGAAAGTTTTACATCAAACCAGAGAATATTAAAGTGAATTGTGAATCTGTCAATCCAGTCATCATTTGCAGAGTAAAATAAGATGCCATATGTCTGTCAGGAAGATAAAATCATGAATGATATCATCTCATGAAAATGATCTTATTTAGTGTGACAAATGAGCAGGTAATTAAACACACGCAACATCTTTCACATGAACCTTTACCTTTTGTAGCTGCTATGAATAATCACTGAACGGACTACAGATGCCTAGCCTATGGACAAGATGGCGGGTACGCCCAAATGTTTGTCGGATTAGGAGATGGAGTCAGGGGAACCCATAGAGGTTGGTAAGAAGGCGGGCAGGAAAAAAAAGGAAGAAAGTGGAACATATTATGAGTAAATATGGTGTGCTGCAGAAGGAAATTGAACTTGACGAGAGTGAGGATGAAATGAACTGCTGTGGCAGGTGTGGTGAAGACCGCCGAGTTTGAGCCTCCTCCCGATGGTGATAAATATGTTTTTTCCCAGTGGGAGTAAGATATTTGAAGAGAATGGATCCATGTCTTCTGGCTGATCCATATGTGGTGTCAGATTGGGTGGAGAAGAGGTTGGGGAATGTTGGGTCGGTGAAAGTGACTCGAAGTGGAATCGTGTAGATTTTTTGCATTTCTGCTGTACAGAGGGAGTGTGCGCTCTGCATTACACGACCTGGGAAAATAACTGTCAAATCAAATCAAATCAAATGTATTTATATAGCCCTTCTTACATCAGCTGATATCTCAAAGTGCTGTACAGAAACCCAGCCTAAAACCCCAAACAGCAAGCAATGCAGGTGTAGAAGCACGGTGGCTAGGAAAAACTCCCTAGAAAGGCCAAAACCTAGGAAGAAACCTAGAGAGGAACCAGGCTATGACGGGTGGCCAGTCCTCTTCTGGCTGTGCCGGGTGGAGATTATAACAGCACATGGCCTAGATGTTCAAATGTTCATAAATGACCAGCATTGTCAAATAATAATAATCATAGTAGTTGTCGAGGGTGCAACAAGTCAGTAACACAAGAATAAGTGTCAGTTGGCTTTTTCATAGCCGATCTTTGAGAGTATCTCTACCGCTCCTGCTGTCTCTAGAGAGTTCAAAACAGCAGGTCTGGGACAGGTAGCACGTCCGGTGAATAGGTCAGGGTTCCAGCAGGTCTGGGACAACAGGTCTGGGACAGGTAGCACGTCCGGTGAACAGGTCAGGGTTCCATAGCTGCAGGCAGAACAGTTGGAACTGGAGCAGCAGCACGGCCAGGTGAACTGGGGACAGCAAGGAGTCATCTAGCCAGGTAGTCCTGAGGCATGGTCCTAGGGCTCAGGTCCTCCGAGAGAGAGAATAAAGAAAGAGAAAGAGAGAATTAGAGAGAGCATATTTAAATTCACACAGGACACCGGAAAAGACAAGAGAAATACTCCAGATGTGACAGACTGACCCTAGCCCCCCGACACATAAACTACTGCAGCATAAATACTGGAGGCTGAGACAGGAGGGGTCAGGAGACACTGTGGCCCCATCCGATGAAACCCCCGGACAGGGCCAAACAGGTAGGATATAACCCCACCCACTTTGCCAAAGCACAGCCCCCACACCACTGGAGGGATATCTCCAACCACCAACATACCATCCCAGGACAAGGCCGAGTATAGCCCACAAAGATCTCCGCCACGACACAGCCCAAGGGGGGGCACCAACCCAGACAGGAAGACCACGTCAGTGACTCAACCCACTCAAGTGACGCACCCCTCCCAGGGACGGCATGGAAGAACACCAGTAAGCCAGTGACTCAGCCCCCGTAATAGGGGTAGAGGCAGAGAATCCCAGTGGAAAGAGGGGAAACCGGCCAGACAGAGACAGCAAGGGCGGTTCGTTGCTCCAGCCTGTGAATTGCTTTCCTCTCCGGAGCAGGGCAACCACCTCCGTTTGGTACGAAGTAGAACCGGAGGGGAGCGTGGAGTCATTGTCAGTCCTTTAGAGTTTTAATTCAGAGTCTCTACCAGACAAAGTCATGTTAGGATACAGTATATCAGTTATCCTGTTAGAGCTTTTGTGCAGAATCCCCTGCGCTGTTTCAGGTGCAACATTTAGAGCCAATTTATGCTTGATCTGAAAATGTGGTCGGTGGCGCCTATGGATGATGCAATTGCGGGCCTCGGGAGGCATGCAGAGGCCAAATTGAGCTCCGTACCCCATCGCCGTGCATGTGCCTCTCAAATTTGACATGATTGGTTGATGGTAGGTGAGGTCGGAAGGTCCTGTGTAAACACAAACTCAATTCCTTGACAATTTCCTTCACAAAAGTTCTGCACTGCTCGGTGAAGCGCAATAAGTATGAATGCACTGACTTATGCAGAGGCCATATCACCATAAATGCTGCATTTACAGGCAATGCAGACTTCTTTCGGGCAATGCAGACTTCAGATTGACCATGCAGTTTCTTTTATGGTCATGTTGCAGCTGTGTGAAGGAAGGAGATTACAAGATGTGGGAAGTGTGTAGGAGGGCATGGGACAGAGGATTGTGTATTTCGGTGGATAAACTAGTGTGTGTGAACTGTAGGGGTGCGAGGGAGGCAGGTTGAAGTGGCTAGAGTCAGAATAGTGCAGAGGGTGTCATATGCTGAGGCAGTGAAGAAAGTGGAGGAGGATGGGTCAAAGGTGAGGGATCCTGAGAGGATCCCGGTGAGTAGTAGATTTGTGCCAGCACAGAGGGATAGGCCAACGAGTGATATATGATTCATTAAGGTTGGCTTCTTACCGTTCATAGCATTGGTTATCAACTGTACAACAGAAATGGAATGTCAATTATAGAGAATAGATGTTGTGGTGGCAGCTGCAGAGAAGTATTTGGGTACACAAGATTTGACCAGAAGAGTTACAGGGTGTGTTGAGGGGTGGTGTTCTGTCCTCCCATGCTGTTGGCATGGTGCAGGAGCAAATAGAGTCAAAGTAGTGGAATGAGGTAGTGGGTTTTTAATGAGTGTAGGTGGCAGCTGCAGAGTAGTACAGTGAGGGAAAATAGTATATGATTGACAGTTCTTTTGTGTTTCTTCCATTTGCGAATAATCACACCAACTGTTGTCACCTTCTCACCAAGCTGCTTGGCGATGGTCTTGTAGCCCATTCCAGCCTTGTGTAGGTCTACAATCTTGTCCCTGACATCCTTGGAGAGCTCTTTGGTCTTGGCCATGGTGGAGAGTTTGGAATCTGATTGATTGATTGCTTCTGTGGACAGGTGTTTTTTATACAGGTAACAAGCTGAGATTAGGAGCACTCCCTTTAAGAGTGTGCTCCTAATCTCAGCTCCTTACCTGTATAAAATACACCTGGGAGCCAGAAATCTTTCTGATTGAGAGGGGGCCAAATACTTATTTCCCTCATTAAAATGCAAATCAATTTATAACATTTTTGACATGCGTTTTTCTGGATTTTTGTTGTTGTTATTCTGTCTCTCACTGTTCAAATAAACCTACCATTAAAATTATAGACTGATCATTTCTTTGTCAGTGGGCAAACGTACAAATCAGCAGGGGATCAAATACTTTTTTCCCTCACTGTACCTGGGTGTATGAGATTTTACTGCAAAAAGTTGATGGGGTGGTGATTTTCATTTTATTAAATAGTGATATATACATTACCAGTCAAAAGTGTGGACACACCTACTCATTCAAGGGTTTTTCTTTATTCTATTATTGTAGAATAATAGTGAAGACATCAAAACTATGAAATAACACATACGGAATCATGTAGTAACCATAGAAGTGTTAAAACAAATCAAAATATATTTTTGATTCTTCAAAAAGCAACTCTTTGCCCTGATGACAGCTTTGCACACACGTGGCATTCTCTCAACCAGCTTCACCTGGAATGCTTTTCCAACAGTCTTGAAGGTGTTCCCACCAATGCTGAGCACTTGCTGGCTGATTTTCCTTCACTCTACAGTCCCACTCTTCCCAACTCACACTTCCTGGAGGTGTGTTGGGTCATTATCCTGTTGAAAAACAAATTATAGTTCCACTAAACGTAAACCAGATGGGATGGCGTATCGCTGCAGAATGCTGTGGTACCCATGCTGGTTAAGTGTGCCTTGAATTCTAAATAAATCACAGACAGTGTCACCAGCAAAGCACCCCCACACCATCACACCTCCTCCTCCAATCTTCACGGTGGGAACCACACATGCGGAGATCATCCGTTCACATACTCTGCATCTCACAAAGACACGGCGGTTGGAACCAAAAATCTCAAATTTGGACTCATCAGACCAAAGGACAGAGTTCCACCAGTCTAATATCCATTGCTCATGTTTCATGGCCGAAGCAAGTCTTTTCTTCTTAATGGTGTCCTTTAGTAGTGGTTTCTTTGCAGCAATGCGACCATGAAGGCCTGATCACACAGTCTCCTCTGAACAGTTGATGTTGAGATGTGTCTGTTACTTGAACTCTGTGAAGCATTTATGTGGGCTGCAATTGGTGGTGCAGTTAACTCTAATGAACTTATCCTCTGCTAAAGAGGTAAATCTCGGTCTTCCTTTCCTGTGGCGGTCCTCATGAGAGCCAGTTTCTTCATAGCGCTTGATGTTTTTTTGCAACTGCACTTGAATAAACGTTCAAAAATGTCCAGATTGACTGACCTTCATGTCTTAAAGTAATGACGGACTGTCATTTCTCTTTGCTTATTTGAGCTGTTCTTACATAATATGGACTTGGTCTTATACCAAATATCAAATCAAATCGTATTAGTCACATGCGCCACATACAACAGGTGTAGACCTTATAGTGAAATGCTTACATATGAGCCCCTAACCAACAGTGCAGTATTTTTTTTTTTAAATGAACAAGAATAAGAAATAAAATTAAAGAGCAGCAGTAAAATAACAATAGCGAGACTATATACAAGGGGGTACCGGTACAGAGTCAATGTGTGGGGCCAACGGTTAGTCGAGGTAATTGAGGTAATATGTACATATAGGTAGAGTTATTAAAGTGACAATGCATAGATGATAACAACAGAGAGTAGCATCGGTGTAAAAGAGGGGGGGGGCAATTCAAATAGTCTGGGTAGCCATTTTATTAGATGTTCAGGAGTCTTATGGCTTGGGGGTAGAAGCTGTTTAGAAGCCTCTTGGACCTAGACTTGGTGCTCCGGTACCGCTTGCCAAGCGGTAGCAGAGAAAACAGTCTATGACTTGGGTAGCTGGAGTCTCTCTGATGCCGCCTGGTATATAGGTCCTGGATGGCAGGAAGCTTTGCCCCAGTGATGTACTTGGCCGTACGCACTACCCGATGTAGTGCCTTGAAGTCAGAGGCCAAGCAGTTGCCATACCAGGCAGTAATGCAACCCGTCAGGATGCTTTCGATGGTACAGCTGTAGAACCTTTTGAGGATCTGAGGACCCATGCCAAATCTTTTCAGTCTCCTGAGGGGGAATAGGTTTTGTTGTGCCCTCTTCACGACTGTCTTGGTGTGTTTGGACCATAATAGTTTGTTGGTGATGTGGAAACCAAGGAAATTGAAGCTCTCAACCTGCTCCACTACAGCCCCATCGATGAGATTGGGGGCGTGATCAGTCCTCCTTTTCCTGTAGTCCACAATCATCTCCTTTGTCTTGATCACGTTGTGGGAGAAGTTATCCTGGAACCACACGGCCAGGTCTCTGACTTCCTCCCTATAGGCTGTCTCATTGTTGTTGGTGATCAGACCGACCACTGTTGTGTCATCTGCAAACTTAATGATGGTGTTGGAGTCGTGCCTGGCCATGCAGTCATGGGTGAACAAGGAGTACAGGAGCCCCTGAGGGGCCCCCGTGTTGAGGATCAGCGTGGAAGATGTGTTTTTACCCACCCTTACCACCTGGGGGTGGCCCATCAGGAATCCAGGATCCAGTTGCAGAATGAAGTGTTTAGTCCCAGGATGCTTAGCTTATTGATGAGTTATGAGAGCACTATGGTGTTGAAAGCTGAGCTGTAGTCAATGAATAGCATTCTCACATAGGTGTTCCTTTTGTCCAGGTGGTGAAGGGCAGTGTGGAGTGCAATAGAGATTTCATCATCTGTGGATCTGTTAGGGCGGTATGCAAATTGGAGCGGGTCTAGGGTTTCTGGGATGACGGTGTTGATGTGAGCCATGACCAGCCTTTCAAAGCACTTCATGGCAACAGACGTGATCACACAGTCATCCAGAACAGCTAGTGCTCTCATGCATGCTTCAGTGTTGCTTGCCCCGAAGCGAGCATAGAAGTCATTCAGCTCGTCTGGTAGGTTTGTGTCAATGGGCAGCACGTGACTGTGCTTCCCTTTGTAGTCTGTAATAGTTTGCAAGCCCTGATACTTAGTTCTGTATTGACGCTTTGCCTGTTTGATGGTTCGTCTGAGGCCATAGTGGGATTTCTTATAAGCATCTGGGTTAGAGTCCCGCTCCTTGAAAGCGGCAGCTCTACCGTTTAGCTCAGTGCGATGTTTTCTGTAATCCATGGCTTCTGGTTGGGGTATGTACGTGCGGTCACTATGGGGAGGACGTCATAGATGCACTTATTGATGAAGCCAGTGACGGATGTGGTGTACTCCTCAATGCCGTCAGAAGAATCCCGGAACATATTCCAGTCTGTGCTAGCAAAACAGTCCTGTAGCTTAGCATCTGCGTCATCTGACCACTTCTTTTATTGACCGAGTCACTGATGCTTCCTGCTTTAGTTTTTGCTTGTAAGCAGGAATCAGGAGGATATAATTATGGGCAGATTTGCCAAATGGAGGGTGAGGGAGAGCGTTGTATATGTCTCTGTGTGTGGAGTAAAGGTGGTCTAGAGGTTTTTTTCATCTGGTTGCACATTTAACATGCTGGTAGAAATTATGTAAAACAGATGTAAGTTTCCCTGCATTAAAGTCCACGGCCACTAGGACTTATACAGCTCATTGAGTGCAGACTTAGTGCCAGCATAGGTTTGTGGTGGTAAATAGACAGCTACGAAAAATATAGATGAAAACTCTCTTGGTAAATAGTGTGGTCTGCAGGTTATCATGAGGTACTCTACCTCAGACGAGCAAAACCTTGAGACTTCCTTAATATTAGATTTCGTGCACCAGCTGTTGCTTACAAATATACACAGACCGCCACCCCTTGTCTTACCGGAGGTAGCTCTTCTATCTTGCCGATGCAGCGTAAATCCCGACCAGTTTTATTTTATCCATGTCGTCGTTCAGCCACAACTCTGTGAAACATAAGATATTATAGTTTTTAACTTACATCTAGATGTTCCGCTAGCAGAACGCCTCACCAATATCCAATGATAGAGCGTGGCACGAATTACAAACACCTCAAAAATGCAAAAACTTCCATTTTTCAAACATATGACTATTTTACACCATTTTAAAGACAAGACTCTCCTTTATCTAACCACATTGTCCGATTTCAAAAAGGCTTTACAACGAAAGCAAAACATTAGATTATGTCAGGAGAGTACCCAGCCAGAAATAATCAGACACCCATTTTTCAAGCTAGCATATAATGTCACAAAAACCAAAACCACAGCTAAATGCAGCACTAACCTTTGATGATCTTCATCAGACACTCCTAGGACATTATGTTATACAATACATGCATGTTTTGTTCAATCAAGTTCATATTTATATCAAAAACCAGCTTTTTACATTAGCATGTGACGTTTAGAACTAGCATACCCACTGAAAACTTCCGGTGAATTTACTAAATTACTCATGATAAACGTTCACAAAAAACATAACAATTATTTTAAGAATTATAGATACAGAACTCCTTTATGCAATCGCGGTGTCCGATTTTAAAATAGCTTTTCGGTGAAAGCACATTTTGCAATATTCTGAGTAGATAGCCCGGCCATCATGGCTAGCTATTTTGACACCCACCAAGTTTGGCACTCACCAAACTCAGATTTACTATAAGAAAAATTGGATTACCTTTGCTGTTCTTTGTCAGAATGCACTCCCAGGACTTCTACTTCAACACCCAATGTTGTTTTGGTCCCAAATAATCCATAGTTATATCCAAATAGCTGCGTTTTGTTCTTGCGTTCAAGACACTATCCGAAGGGTGACGCGCCGGCGCGTATCGTGACAAAAAAGTCAAAATATTCCATTACCGTACTTCGAAGCATGTCAAACGCTGTTTAAAATAAATTTTTATGCGATTTTTCTTGTAAAATAGCGATAATATTCCAACCGGGAGATGTTGTTTTCGTTCAAACACTGAAAATAGAAAATGGAGTCTTCACATGCACGTGCGCACCAGTGTCATTGTTCTCAGAATGACCACTTTCCAAAAGCCCTACTGTTTTTCGCCCAGGGACTGCAGAGTTATCATTCAACGTTCTGGCGCCTTCTGAGAGCCTATGGGAGCCTTAGAAAATGTCACGTTACAGCAGAGATCCTCTATTTTCGATAAAGAGGCTGTGGAAGGCCAAGAAATGGTCAGACAGGGCACTTCCCATATAGAATCTTCTCAGGTTTTAGCCTGCCATATGAGTTCTGTTATACTCACAGACACCATTCAAACAGTTTTAGAAACTTTAGGGTGTTTTCTATCCAAATCAAATAATTATATGCATATTCTAGTTTCTGGGCAGGAGTAATAACCAGATTAAATCGGGTACGTTTTTTATCCGGCCGTGAAAATACTGCCCCCTATCCTAAACAGGTTAATTCCCCATTGGTAGGTTGTTTGTGATCGTAGCTCATCTATTTTGTTATCCAATGATTGTACGTTGCCTAACAGGACTGATGGTAGAGGCAGATTTCCCACTCGCCGTTGGATCCTTACAAGGTACGCCGACCTACGTCCTCGATATCTCCCTCTCTTTCTCATGCGAATGACGGGGATGTGGGCCTTATCGGGTGTCTGAAGTAAATCCTTCACTTCCGACTTGTTAAAGAAAAAAACTTTTCCAATACGAGGTGTGTAGTCGCTGTTCTGATATCCAGAAGCTCTTTTCGGTCATAAGAGACAGTGGCAGAAACATTATGTACAAAATAAGTTACAAATAATGTGAAAAAACACAATAGCACAATTGGTTAAGAGCCCTTAAAATGGCAGCCATCTCCTCCAGCGCCATTAAGTCTGCACTACAGGTGGAGATGGGAGACATATCATTGCGGATTAGGAGACAGCCGCTGGCAATTAAATATTGGGTCAACCTACAGGGACATGCGGTGTCTCATCCTGCGAAAGCGATTTTACAGGCATGCTGGGAACATGAGTGAGGACAGAACACAAGCTTTGGGTGGGTGGGTAATACTCAGACGAGGGAGATGGGACTGTATGGAAGGGAGTGTAGTCCAACAGTAGCTATTCCTGTAAACCCACCATGGCTACTCTTGCTTCCAGTAGTTGATCTAGAAGTGTTGGAGAGACTAGGGAGGGTGTTGATCCATCTGATTTTTTAAATAGACGTTTGGATACTGTGTATATGGATTGTGTGGCCATTTACACAGATAATTAAGAAGATCCAAGGACATGAAGTACTGGGTCAGCATTTGTAGTGCAGGATCGTGGGGTGGCAGTCAGGAAACATATTACAAATCATTTGGCTGTATATACGGCGGAGCTGATGGCCACACTTTTAGCCTTGCAGTGGGCGGAGAAAGTATTGTCCAACAGAGTAGTTATTTGCTCTGATTCATGTGCAGTGTTGATGAGTCTGCAGTCCTTTAGCTCATGTAACAGACAAAACCTGCTTTATGATGTATTACAAACCCATGGCAGGATTAGACAGATGGGTATACAGATAAGAGTTACTTGGGTCCCAGCCCATGTGGGGGTGGAGGGGAACGAGGCAGTTGAAGTACTGTACTGGCTAAACAAGCACTTAGTCATGCAGATGTTGATGTTGTAGTTTCAATGAGCGAGGCAGAGGCAAAAAGCCTAATATGGACAGTGAGTGTGCAGAGATGGCAGGAGCTGTGGAATAGAGATACTTATGTCAGGCATTTATTTCAAGTACAGAAGAAAGTCGGGGAGGACAGTAGGAAGGGACAGAAGAAAGGAGACTATTTTTACAAGATTAAGGGTTGAGACACAGCCGGTTGAATACGACTTTAAATGTGATAGGAAAGCATCCAACAGGAAAGTGTGATTATTGCCAGAAAACAGAGATAGTGTAGCATGTATTGATTCAGTACGGGCAGCGTGAGAGGGAAAGGGAGAGGTTGAGAACAAAATATTTGAGTCTGTATTTAGATATATTTTTTAAGAGAAACGGGGCTGGCAGGTAGGATTTAGTTTCTCCCTCCAGTGCAGTAGGTGACGGCAATGAACCATCATGTTGGATGCCAACCCCCACCGAAGAAGAAGAAGAAGAAGAAGAGAGAAGGAAATTCCGGTCTAGTTTCAGAGTTTCGCGCGCGCTCGAATGTCAGACAAAGAAATGCGGGTGCATTCAGCTATCAACATTTTCGATTAAATTTATACATTTGCATAACTTCAGAAATGGCAGCTGCTGATTACCACCAGGCCTCTCTACCGGACTTGTTGCCTCTGTACTACCGCCGACTTTTCCCTTTCTCTCAATACCACCGGTGGCTGAACTATGGAGGAGGTAAGTACAGTAAGCTAGCTACTGCTAGCCTCTACGCTTCCGAGTGGGAAGTTCTCTCTCTCCCCACTCGAACAGTTATTTTATTCAGAATGTTCAATAAACTCTACCGGTTGGTTGTCAGCTAACGTTATGTTGCTGGAAATTTGAGACAAACGTCAACAGCAATTTTTTCTTTTTTTCTTCTATCGCCTGACGCATGCGCAAACAATGTTAATACATCAACGCATGTATTATACCTACATAATTTTGCGCAGGTGTTAGAATTGAACGGCAGTACCAGCAAAGACAGTATAGTATGAAGATAGGCTAAAACTCTAGTATAGGTAGCAGAATCGCTGGAGTAACTATTTTAATGGACGTGTCGAGAGACAATACAGGCGTAACATGGTTTCTCCACAGGTAGAACAACGCGGTCCAAACACTTAAAAGACACACCCTATCCTCTGAGCCCCCAAATTAAATGGGCACTTCTGATGTCGTCTGAAGAATAGACACTTGCAGGGCAAGGGAGGAAGGAATCATTTTTAAAATGGACCACCCTTGGCCTGAAATATATCACTTGTTCATCCCGCGACGATTGTGTTTTCAGCCACCGGTAACTTGTGGGTGCTTTATATGCGCTGCAGTCAATTATGAGTGCATGTCAACGTATGTTAAATCTATAATTATTAATATATGCCTACAGTATGATAGCTAGCAAATTAATTAGCTAAGTAACGTTAGCCTGCCTAACTGGAACTTCTGAAGGAAAATGTTTTATTTCTATAATTTCCAAAGGCTACCCAAACAAAAATATTTACTTTGTACGTAGTAGCAAAATGTTTAACTTATTTGCTTTCGTTTTTACTTACACTTGTATGTTGACTTCTCCATTGATGTTGTTTTTAAGTTTTCGCTGACTTTTCTTAGCGGATGTACAATCTTCGTGAATTGAATTATGGGGAGTTTCAGACCCGGCAAAGCCGACTGAAAACGAGGGCTGAGGGGCTTATGTTGCAAACTTACCTGTCTTGGCTAATCATTTGGACCACCCTCCAAGATGGTGACGGGGATTCCGCCAGGGCATAAGGCGAGGGTAAGTGGATGAGGGTGTCTCTCTTAAGTGTTTGGACAGTAGTGGGAGTAGATGGATTTTGTTCCCAAAACTATAATCTGTTATGAAAGGGAAAGGGGATACCTAGTCAGTTGTACAACTGAATGCATTCAACTGACATGTGTCTATCGCATTTAACCCAACCCCTCTGAATCAGAGGTGTGGGGGGGCTGCCATAATCCATATAAATGTATAAAAAAAATACTAAAGTGATAACACATTTACATAAGTATTCAGAACCTTTACTCAGTACTTTGTTTAAGCACCTTTAGCAGCTATTACAGGCTCGAGTCTAATTGGGTATGAGGCTACAAGCTTGGCACACCTGTATTTGGGGAGTCTCTCCCATTCTTCTCTGCAGACCCTCTCAAGCTCTGTTAGGTTGGATGGGGAGCGTTGCTGCACAGCTATTTTCAGGTCTCTCCAGAGATGTTGGATCGGGTTCAAGTCCGGCCTCTGGCTGGGCCACTCAAGGACATTCAGTGACTTGTCCCGAAGCCACTCCTAAGTTGTCCTGGCTCTGTGCTTACGGTTGTTGTCCTGTTGGAAGGTGAACCTTCACCCCAGTCTGGGGTCCTGAGCGCTCTGGAGGAGGTTTTCATCAAGGATCTCTCTGTACTTTGCACCGTTAATCTTTCCCTCGATTCTGACTAGTCTCCCAGTCCCTGCCACTGGAAACATCCCCACAGCATTCTGCCACCACCATGCTTCTCCATAGGGATGGTGCCAAGTTTCCTCCAGACGTGACGCTTGGCATTCGGGCTTCATCAGACCAGAGAATCTTGTTGATCATGGTCTGAGATTCCTTTAGGTGCCTTTTGACAAACTCCAAGCGGGCTGTCGTGGCTTTTACTGAGGAGTGGCTTCTGTCTGGCCACTCTACCATAAATGCCTGATTTGGCGGAGTGCAACAGAGATGGTTGTCCTTCTGGAAGATTCTCGCATCTCCACAGAGGAACTCTGGAGCTCTGTCAGAGTGACCATCGAGTTCTTGGTCACCTCCCTGACCAAGGCCCGTCTCCCCTGATTTCTCTGTTTGGCCAGGTGGTCAGCTCGAGGAAGAGTCTTGGTGGTTCCAAACTTCTTCCATTTAAGAATGATGCAGGCCACGGTGTCCTTGGGGATCGTCAATGCTGCAGACATTGTTTGGTACTCTTCCCCAGATATGTGCCTCGACACAGTCCTGTTTCGGGGCTCTACTGACAATTCCTTCGACCTCATGGCTTGTTTTTTGCTCTGACATGCTGCATAACTGTGGGACCTAACATTGACCGCTCTGTGCCTTTCCAAATCATGTCCAATCAATTTAATAAAAAGACATGTCATCTTACTGTCAACTGCGTTTATTTTTCGGCAAATTTAACGTGTAAATATTTGTATGAACATAAGATTCAACAACTGAGACATTAACCTCTCTAGGGTATGTGGGACGAAATCGTCCCACCTAGTCAACAGCCAGTGGAATCCCGTGGCGCGATATTCAAATACCTTAGAAATGCTATTACTTCAATTTCTCAAACGTATGACTATTTTACACAATTTTAAAGACAAGACTCTCGTTAATCTAACCACACTGTCCGATTTCAAAAAGGCTTTACAACGAAAGCAAAACATTAGATTATGTCAGAGTACCCAGCCAGAAATAATCAGACACCCATTTTTCAAGCTAGCATATGTCACATAAACCCAAACCACAGCTAAATGCAGCACTAACCTTTGATCTTCATCAGATGACAACCCTAGGACATTATGTTATACAATACATGCATGTTTTGTTCAATCAAGTTCATATTTATATAAAAAAACAGCTTTTTACATTAGCATGTGACGTTCTGAACTTGCATACCCCCGCAAACTTCCGGTGAATTTACTAAATTACTCACGATAAACGTTAACAAAAAACATAATTATTTTAAGAAATATAGATACAGAACTCCTCTATGCACTCGCTATGTCCGATTTTAAAATAGCTTTTCGTTGAAAGCACATTTTGCAATATTCTGAGTAGATAGCCCGGCATCACAGGGCTAGCTATTTAGACACCCACCAAGTTTAGCCCTGACCAAAGTCCGATTTACTATAAGAAAAATGTTATTACCTTTGCTGTTCTTTGTCAGAATGCACTCCCAGGACTTCTACTTCAATAACAAATGTTGGTTTGGTTCAAAATAATCCATAGTTATGTTCAAATATACTCTGTTTTGTTCATGCGTTCAAGACACTATCCGAATGGTAAAGAAGGGTGACGCGCACGACACATTTCGTGACAAAGAAATTCAAAATATTCCATTACCGTACTTCGAAGCATGTCAACCGCTGTTTAAAATCAATTTTTATGCAATTTTTCTCGTAAAAAAACGATAATGTTCAGACCGGGAATCTGTGTTTACGTTCAAAGAAAGAGAAAATAAAAACATGGGATCCCCTCGTGCACGAGCCTCAGTCTGATGGTACTCTGACCGGCCACTATCCAAACGCACTAATGTTTTTCAGCCAGAGGCTGGAATTACATCATTCAGCTTTTTCCCGGGTTCTGAGAGCCTATGGGAGCCTTAGGAAGTGTCACGTTAAAGCAAAGATCCTCAGTTTTCAATAAACAGAGCCAAGAAGAACAAGAACTTGTCAGACAGGCCACTTCCTGTAAGGAATCTTCTCAGGTTTTTGCCTGCCATATGAGTTATGTTATACTCACAGACACCATTCAAACAGTTTTAGAAACTTTAGGGTATTTTCTATCCAAAGCCAATAATTATATGCATATTCTAGTTACTGGGCAGGAGTAGTAACCAGATTAAATCGGGTACGTTTTTTATCCGGCCGTGCAAATACTGCCCCCTATCCCCAACAGGTTAAAATAATTGTTTTTTGTGAACGTTTATCGTGAGTAATTTAGTAAATTCACCGGAAGTGTGCTAGTTCTGAACGTAACATGCTAATGTAAAAAGCTGTTTTTTGATATAAATATGAACTTGATTGAACAAAACATGCATGTATTGTATAACATAATGTCCTAGGATTGTCATCTGATGAAGATCATCAAAGGTTAGTGCTGCATTTAGCTGTGGTTTGGGTTTATGTGACATTATATGCTAGCTTGAAAAATGGGTGTCTGATTATTTCTGGCTGGGTACTCTGCTAACATAATCTAATGTTTTGTTTTCGTTGTTAAGCCTTTTTAAAATTGGACAGTGTGGTTAGATGAACGAGAGTTGTCTTTAAAATGGTGTAAAATAGTCATATGTTTGAGAAATTGAAGTAATAGCATTTCTAAGGTATTTGAATATCGCGCCACGGGATTACACTGGCTGTTGCGTAGGTGGGACGATTTCGTCCCACCTAGCCCAGAGAGGTTAAAGGGAGTGCTCCTAATCTCAGCTTGTTACCTGTATAAAAGACACCTGTCCACAGAAGCAATCAATCAGATTCCAAACTCTCCACCATGGCAAGATCAAAGAGCTCTCCAAGGATGTCGGGGACACACTACGCCGTGAAGGACTGAAATCCTGCAGCGCCCGCAAGGTCCCCCTGCTCAAGAAAGCACATATACATGCCCGTCTGAAGTTTGCCAATGAACATCTGAATGATTCAGAGGACAACTGGGTGAAAGTGTTGTGGTCAGACGAGACCAAAATGGAGCTTTTTAGAATCAACTCAACTCGCTGTGTTTTGAGGAGGAATGCTGCCTATGACCCCAAGAACACCATCCCCACCGTCAAACATGGAGGTGGAAACATTATGCTTTGGGGGTGTTTTTCTGCTAAGGGACACGACAACTTCACTGCATCAAAGGGACGATGGACGGTGCCATGTACCGTCAAATCTTGGGTGAGAACCTCCTTCCCTCAGCCAGGGCATTGGAAATGGGACGTGGATGGGTTTTCCAGCATGACAATGACCCAAAACACACGGCCAAGGCAACAAAGGAGTGGCTCAAGAAGAAGCACATTAAGGTCCTGGAGTGGCCTAGTCAGTCTCCAGACCTTAATCCCATAGAAAATCTGTAGAGGGAGCTGAAGGTTTGAGTTGCCAAACGTCAGCCTCAACCTTAATGACTTGGAGTAGATCTGCAAAGAGGAGTGGGACAAAATCCCTCCTGAGATGTGTGCAAACCTGGTGTCCAACTACAAGAAACGTCTGACCTCTGATTGCCACCAAGTACTAAATCATGTTTTGCAGAGGGGTCAAATACTTATTTCCCTCATTAAAATGCAAATCATTTTATAACATTTTTTACATGTGTTTTGGGGATTTTTTTGTTATTCTGTCTCTCACTGTTCAAATAAACCTACCATTAAAATGCTAGACTGATCATTTCTTTGTCAGTGGGAAAATGTACAAAATCAGCAGGGGATAAAATACCTTTTTCCCTCACTGTATATTTCTATTGGAAGTATTTAATCATTTGCATTTGTCTACTTAAGGTAAAATGTTTGTTTCTGTCTCCATAACATATTGTAAATACACTGCTCAAAAAAATAAAGGGAACACTTAAACAACACAATGTAACTCCAAGTCAATCACACTTCTGTGAAATCAAACTGTCCACTTAGGAAGCAACACTGACAATACATTTCACATGCTGTTGTGCAAATGGAATAGACAACAGGTGGAAATTATAGGTAATTAGCCAGACACCCCCAATAAAGGAGTGGTTCGGCAGGTGGTGACCACAGACCACTTCTCAGTTCTTATGCTTCCTGGCTGATGTTTTGGTCACTTTTGAATGCTGGCGGTGCTTTCACTCTAGTGGTAGCATGAGACGGAGTCTAAAACCCACACAAGTGGCTCAGGTAGTGCAGCTCATCCAGGATGGCACATCAATGCGAGCTGTGGCAAGGTTTGCTGTGTCTGTCAGCATAGTGTCCAGAGCATGGAGGCGCTAGCAGGAGACAGGCCAGTACATCAGGAGACGTGGAGGAGGCCGTAGGAGGGTAACAACCCAGCAGCAGGACCGCTACCTCCGCCTTTGTGCAAGGAGGAGCAGGAGGAGCACTGCCAGAGCCCTGCAAAATGACCTCCAGCAGGCCACAAAGTTGCATGCGTCTGCTCAAACGGTCAGAAACAGACTCCATGAGCGTGGTATGAGGGCCCGACGTCCACAGGTGGGGGTTGTGCTTACAGCCCAACACCGTGCAGGACGTTTGGCATTTGCCAGAGAACAGCAAGATTGGCAAATTCGCCACTGGCGTCCTGTGCTCTTCACAGATGAAAGCAGGTTCACACTGAGCACATGTGACAGAGTCTGGAGACGCCGTGGAGAACGTTCTGCTGCCTGCAACATCCTCCAGCATGACCGGTTTGGCGGTGGGTCAGTCATGGTGTGGGGTGGCATTTCTTTGGGGGGCCGCACAGCCCTCCATGTGCTCGCCAGAGGTAGCCTGACTGCCATTAGGTACCGAGATGAGATCCTGAGACCCCTTGTGAGACCATATGCTGGTGCGGTTGGCCCTGGGTTCCTCCTAATGCAAGACAATGCTAGACCTCATGAGGCTGGAGTGTGTCAGCAGTTCCTGCAAGAGGAAGGCATTGATTCTATGGACTGGCCCGCCCGTTCCCCAGACCTGAATCCAATTGAGCACATCTGGGACATCATGTCTCGCTCCATCCACCAACGCCACGTTGCACCACAGACTGTCCAGGAGTTGGCGGATGCTTTAGTCCAGGTCTGGGAGGAGATCCCTCAGGAGACCATCCGCCACCTCATCAGGAGCATGCCCAGGTGTTGTAGGGGGGTCATACAGGCACGTGGAGGCCACACACACTACTGAGCCTCATTTTGACTTGTTTTAAGGACATTACATCAAAGTTGGATCAGCCTGTAGTGTGGTTTTCCACTTTAATTTTGAGTGTGACTCCAAATCCAGACCTCCATGGGTTGATAAATTGGATTTCCATTGATTTATTTGTGTGATTTTGTTGTCAGCACATTCAACTATGTAAAGAAAAGTGTTTAAGATTATTTCATTCATTCAGATCTAGGACGTGTTATTTTAGTGTTCCCTTTTATTTTTTTGAGCAGTATATATCCAACGCAAAAAAATCTACATTTTAAATGGTATTAATATTAATTCCCATGTATTCCTGTTAATTCCCACAAAGTGTCCACCACTGAATGTTCCCCAAAATGTGCAACCCTTGTGCCCACACACCCGCATAGTCTCTTGGTTTGTATCTAGAGGGCTGGCAGAAGGAGCAGTTATGGAACTTGCACTTGGTGTCGCTCTGGATAAGAGCGTCTGCTAAATGACTAAAATGTAAAAAAATGGTGCACTGGGTTAAATCTGTAAGGCCATCAGCGTCTTTTCTCACAGTGGTATGCTGTCGAACACAAACATAAGCGATGAATATTTGAGTAAATTAGTTAGCTAGATGAGTTGATAACCAGGGGTGAACTAAAGGTCGACCGATTATTTATTTTTTTGACGCCGATGCCGATTTATTGAAGGACCAAAAAAGCCGATGCCGATTAATCGGACAAATTTTTTTACAATTAGTATTTTTTTTTATATATTTTTTTTTATAATGACAATTACAACAATACTGAACACTAATTTTAACTTAATATAATACATCAATAAAATCAATTTAGCCTCAAATAAATAATGAAACATGTTCAATTTGGTTTAAATAATTCAAAACAAATTGTTGAAGAAAGTAAAAGTGCAATATGTGACATGTAAGAAAGCTAATGTTTACGTGCCTTGCTCAGAACATGGGAACATATGAAAGCTAGTGGTTCCTTTTAACATGTGTCTTCAATATTCCCAGGTAAGAAGTTTTAGCTTGTAGTTATTATATTATTATAGGACTATTTATCTCTATACGATTTGTATTTCATATACCTTTGACTATTGGATGTTCTTATAGGCACTTTAGTATTGCTTGTGTAACAGTATAGCTTCCGTCCCTCTCCTCGCTCCTACCTGGGCTCAAACCAGGAACACATGCAGCGTTACCCATGCAGAGGAAGGGAAAAAAACTACTCCAAGTCTCCGAGTGACGTTTGAAACGCTATTAGCGTGCACCCGGCTAACTAGCTAGCCATTTCACATCGGTTACACCAGCCTAATCTTGGGAGTTGATAGGCTTGAAGGGGTGGGTATAATTTGTGGAACGTTCCAACAGGAATCTGTTCCAAAAAAACGTAAAGTAAAAGGTTGCCAACCAACAACGCATACAAAGTAGCAACGCATACAAACCTAGCTAACTAGCTGCCGAATAGCCTTCAACTCACCACGTAGCTTATTCTTAATGTTTGTCCATAGGCAAACAGATGTGAGGACAGACATTTTTCGGAATAAACGTGATGAGTGAAGAACGCAATGAAATAGACCACTCCCTACCCGGTATCTTATTCTGCCGCTATACAACTTTGTATGCGTTGTTTTTTGGAAACCTTGTTACTTATGAAGTTTTTGGAATCGATTCCTGTTGGAACGTTCCACAAATTATACCCACCCAAGTTGAAGTCATAAACAGCGCAATGCTTGAAGCACAGTGAAGGGCTGTTTGAATGAATGCTTTCGAGCATGCTGCTGCCTACCACCGCTCAGTCAGACTGCTCTATCAAATCATAGACTTAATTATAATATAATAAACACACAGAAATACGAGCCTTGGGTCATTAATATGGTCGAATCTGGAAACTATCATCTCAAACAAGTTTTTTTTTTCTTTCAGTGACATACGGAACCTTTCCGTATTTTATCTAACGGGTGACTAAGTCTAAATATTCCTGTTAGGCATTGATGTTTATGGTTAGGTACATTGGTGCAACTACAGTACTTTTTTCGCAAATGCGCTTGTTAAATCAACACCCGTTTGTCGAAGTAGGCTGTGATTTGATGAGAAATGAACAGGCACCGCATCGATCATATGCAACGCAGGACACGTTAGATAACTACACATGGTTGATGATATTACTAGTTCAACTAGTGATTTATGTTAAGATTGATAGTTTATAAGTCTAATGCTAGCTAGCAACTTACCTTTGCTTCTTGCTGCCCTCGCGTTACAGGTAGTCAGCCTGTTAATCCTTGTGGAGTGCAATGTAAGGCAGGTGGTTAGAGCGTTGGACTGGTAACCAAAGGTTGCAAAAACGAATCCCCCATGAACAAGGCAGTTAACCCCCGTTTCTAGGCCGTCATTGTAAATAAGAATGTGTTTTTAATCTGACTTGCCTAGTTAAATAAAGGTGTGTAAAAAAATTGAAAAAAATAAATGGCAAATCGGTGGCCAAAAATACTGATTACCGATTGTTATGAAAACTTGAAATCGGCCCTAATTAATCGTCCATTCCGATTAATCGGTCGACCTCTAGGGTGAACATAGGGATAACCTTGTTGGTCCTTGTTCTAACGATGTCGTTGTTAATGATAAAGTCTTAGCTAACGCATTAATTCATTTAACTGCTAACGTTAGCTAGCTAGCTTCTTTAACAGGCTAACGTTAGGTTAGCTGTCTTGATATATAGTTAACGTAACGTTAACGTCACTTAAACACGCTTGTTACACATCATTAAAAACGTAGTAGTGAGCTACATCGAAGAAGAATGTAAGATACTGGTAGCTAACTAATGTTATACCAAATCCAGAGCTCTAAGTGAATAGCAAAATGTTACATGAGCTGAAAAACCTGCCGCCATCTATGCCAAAAAACACGCACTGAAAGTTTGAAACACAATGGCCAAAGCAGCCCCCTAAACGATCTTGAGTGGCAACAAGTCGGCTCCTGATCCTCCCATTTCTTAAACCCATTGTTTCCCATCCTCTTACTTCTCTCAACTTGCCCATTTATGAGTCGCTCCAGCACTGCAGCTACCTACGATTCCTAAAATTCCTTCTCCAATAGAAATTCACGATGTCATGGCGACTTTGACTAGATGAGCTCATGCGTAGACCCGATGTTGTTTCTAACACTGAACTGCGCATGTGCAGGCCGTCAAATCAAAGGCACTCCTTCGATATAAAGACAAGTTGTTTTTGACAAAAATAAAAACGTGTCCCTTTCATGAGGTTGGAGTAATAACATGTTCAACTACTTAAAACATTGTCTAGAATCTAGGTTGTGCCTTTAGATTTCGAGAAAATGAACAGCTAAGGAAGAATTTCACTTCTCTCATTGACTTCTCAAACTGGTCTGTTTAGCAAGCGTTCCCAGAAGTCTTGCGATGATGCACCTCTGTGTTTAGAAACTCTGTGGTACCAGTGTTTTAAAAGTCGGTCAAACAATGGGCGGATTCAATTATCCTGAGCCGTGGTGCACCGGGCTATGGCCCGTGATGTGAACGGGAAAAAGCAGCAAGGGAAGACGACCCTTCTCAAGTGGAACGGTAATCTGCGCCGCTTGGTCATGCTGTCAACAAGGCAGCATGGTGCATCGTCCAGAAACATCTATTTTTCATAAAATGAGTGTTTGAATTAGAGGTCGATTTTTATGATTTTTCAACGCCAATACCGATTATTGGAAGACCCAAAAAAGCCGATACCGATTAATTTGCCTTTTTAAATTATTATTATTTTTTAAATATTTTTATTTATTTTTTGTAAAATTATTACTTTTTTTTTTTTTTGTAATGATGACAATTACAACAATACTGAATGAACACTTTTTTATTTTAACTTAATATAATACATCAATAAAATCAATTTGGCCTCAAATAAATAATGAAACATGTTCAATTTGGTTTAAAAAATGCAATAAAAGTGTTGGAGAAGAAAGTAAAAGTGCAATATGTGCCATGTAAAAAAGCTAACGTTTAGGTTCCTTGCTCAGAACATGAGAGCATATGAAAGCTGGTGGTTCCTTTTAACATGAGTCTTCAATATTCCCAGGTAAGAAGTTTTAGGTTGTAGTTATTATAGTACTATTTCTCTCTATACCATTTGTATTTCATATACCTTTGACTATTGGATGTTCTTTTAGGCACTATAGTATTGCCAGTGTAACAGTATAGCTTCCGTCCCTCTCCTCGCCCCTACCTGGGCTCGAACCAGGGACACATCGACAACAGCCACCCTCGAAGCATCGTTACCCATCGCTCCACAAAAGCCGCGGCCCTTGCAGAGCAAGGGGAACAACTACTTCAAGGTCTCAGAGAGAGTGACGTCACCGATTTGAAACGCTATTAGAGCGCACCCTGCTAACTAGCTAGCCATTTCATATCGGTTACACCAGCCTAATCTCGGGAGTTGATAGGCTTGAAGTCATAAACAGCTCAATGCTTGAAGCACAGCGAAGAGCTGCTGGCAAATGCACAAAAGTGCTGTTTGAATGAATGCTTACGAGCCTGCTGCTGCCTACCACCGCTTAGTCAGACTGCTATATCAAATCATAGACTTAATTATAACATAATAACACACAGAAATACGAGCCTTAGGTCATTACTATGGTCAAATCCGGAAACTATCATTTAGAAAACCAAATGTTTATTCTTTCAGTGAAATACGGAACCGTTCTGTATTTTATCTAACGGGTGGCATCCCTAAGTCTAAATATTGCTGTTACATTGCACAACCTTCAATGTTATGTCATAATTATGTACAATTCTGGCAAATTAATTACGGTCTTTGTTCGGAAGAAATGGTCTTCACACAGTTGTCAACGAGCCAGGCGGCCCAAACTGCTGCATATACCCTGACTCTGCTTGCACAGAATGCAAGAGAAGTGACACAATTTACCTAGTTAAAAGAAATTCATGTTAGCAGGCAATATTAACTAAAAATGCAAGTTTAAAAATATATACTTGTGTATTGATTTTAAGAAAGGCGTTGATGTTTATGCTTAGGTACACATTGGTGCAACGACAGTGCTTTTTTTCACAAATGCGCTTGTTAAATCATCACCGGTTTGGCAAAATAGGCTGTGATTCGATGAGAAATTAACAGGCACTGCATTGATTATATGCCACGCAGGACAAGCTAGATAACTACACTTGGTTGATATTACTAGTTTAACTAGTGATTATGTTAAGATTTGTTTTTTTATAAGTTTAATGCTAGCTAGCACCTGTCAGCCTGCCACGCAGTCTCCTCGTGGAGTGCAATGTAATCGGCCACAATCGGTGTCCAAAAATGCCCATTACCGATTTGTTATAACTTGAAATTGGCCATTCCGATTAATCGGTCGACCTCTAGTTTGAATGTTAAAACTGCTTTTTATTGGTAAGGCAGATAGTGCTTTTATCAAAAGCAATCCCTTTTGCATGTGAACACAGAATCCTACTCATTACTCCACATGCTTAATTGCATCACTTTTGTTTTGAGCCGAGTTCACAGTTGGCTTTGAACAGGGCACCTTCCTAAACAAATGCAATCAACTTTCACCCGGTGCAAAACACACCTACCTGGTCACCCGGGCCAGATTAATATGATCTCCTCACTAGTTTACTGGGGATATTTTGTCTCAAATTTCCAACAGCATAGGGTATGTAAAGATTTCAACAGCTTTACAGACAATGTCATTGTGCCCCATGCCTCTGGCATTTTTTGATTGAAACAGTTTTGCCCCTCCAACAACACTTGCTATCTAGTTCACAACCAGTCAAGTTTTAATGATTGAGGACAACTTCTTTTGCAACCCCTCAGTGACAAAGAACTACTTCCAGAATCGAGAGTTCTCCTTCACGTTGAAGGATGACATCTACGTACGATATCAGTCGTTCAGCACACAGAACGAGCTGGAGAAGGAGATGCAGAAGATGAACCCGTACAAGATTGACATTGGAGCAGTCTACAGTCACAGGGTGGGGTTCCATTACTCACTGTCTGGATCTGACCACCACTTGCTCACATACTCTTGCGTTCTTCTCCCTTTGTGTGTGTCTCTCTTCTCTTTCTCTCTCTCTCTCTCTCTCCTCTTTTTTTTTTTTGTCACTCAAGTGCCCATTCTATTTTACTTCTTCTGCCACCCTCAGCCCAATCAGCACAACACAGTCAAGTCGGGATCCTTCCAGGCTCTGGAGAAGGAGCTGGTGTTTGATATTGATATGACAGACTATGATGACGTCAGAAGCTGTTGCAGGTACTTGATCACATTAGCCAGAAAGTGTCTGTAGTTAAACCATCTTTACAATTGTAAAGTTGTGGAGTATGTTTGAATGTACAACAGATTATAATTTGAGGATGGTAAGTTTTGGCGATCTGGGACTGTTCATCGGCTGTCTTGTATTGCAGTGGTGCAGACATCTGCCCAAAGTGCTGGACTCTGATGACCATTGCCATCCGTATATTGGACCGGGCCCTTCGAGGTGAGTCAGAAAAATGGTTAATTTTCACAGGTTCAAGACGAGCTCATTTTTAATCTTATCTGTCTATTGGTCATTTTACAAAATTGTCTGTTGATTAATTTTCATTGTAACCTGTGTTTGTTGACTTTTTTCTGGGGTGCTCCAGATGACTTCGGTTTCCAGCACTGCCTGTGGGTGTACTCTGGCAGGAGAGGGGTGCATTGCTGGGTGTGTGACGAGGCTGCCCGGAAGCTCTCTGTGGCGGCACGCTCCGCTGTGGCTGAGTACTTGAGTCTGGTCAAGGTAAGACCTCTTCTCATGACATCATAACCCACTCTAGGCTAAAAGAGTTTTCCAACAATCAAGGGTTATACTCTTCTTGGCTATATTTTAATGGATTAGTAGACTCAATCACATGCAATATTTGATAGAGGTGATGCGGGAGCCTTACATTTCTCGACTTGTTCATTTAAGTCAAGAAGTTCTGAGAAAAGAAATGCTAACAATCATAAGATCAACATCATCAAAGTGATATCAACACTGGAGATTGTCACACAAAAAAAGCAAACTTGCAGTGTATATGTAAATCAGTAGCTAGGAGTATGTTGATAGGGTGACTATTGAATATTATTCTGTTCTTCAGGGTGGAGAAGAGACGGTGAGGAAAGTTGTGCTGTCAGACCCAATTCATCCATTCGTCATGTAAGATCAATTTTCAGAGCCATACTTGTATCCTTGTTAGCTGTTGTAGGTTCTAATAGTTGAGAAAAGGACCATTAGTTTAAGGTGTTGTCTAACTGTTAAAGGGCAGAATCATGTTGAATTTTGACTGACCAGTTGACCTCTAACCCTCGTCTCCCCTCCAGGGAATCCCTGACTGTGGTGGAGCGCTACTTCTCCCAGTACGCTCTGCTGGGACAGGACATACTGGGTAGCAAAGAGGCTGTAGACAAAGTGCTGGCCCTTTTGCCTGAAGATATCCTTTTCCTCTGTGCCACTTTTCATTATGACACAATATGAAATTTGGCATGCATACACTACATACACTCAGTGGCCAGTTTATTAGGTAACCCACCCAGTTCACGAAAATAGATCGCTCCTACAAACAATGGCCATGGCTTGCTATATAAAGCTGGCAGACGGGCATCGAGGCATTAGAATGGGCAAAACGAGTGACCTAAGCGACTTTTAGCGAGGTATGATCGTCGGCGCCAGTTCCAGAGTCTCAGAAACGGCCGGCCCCCTGGGCTTTTTACACATGTCAATATCTAGGCTTTGCCGAGAATGGTGCGGATATCATGTCCTTATTTAATTTTTTTAATTTTCCTGTTCCGACAGGTGCATGATAATGGCCCATTCTAAATAAAAACAAATTTTGCACATATTATTTAGTATATGTAAAGACAAGATTAATTTGAGAATAGTCTAAATGGTGAGCATATTATCACTTGTGAATGATGTACAGCGCATGCATTTTTCAGCAACTTTTTCAAATCAGTGTTATGCATCATGTTGCCTAGCCCATAGGCCTATATATTTTGCTAAGGTTCATATCACAACTGAAGTGGGCAAATAACACCAACCGTAGCCTATAGGCAGTGGCGTGAAGTACCGAAGTAAATATACTTGAAGTACTACTTAAGTAGTTTTTTGGGGTATCCTGTACTTTACTATTTATATACTGAAAAAAATATATATAAACGCAACATATAACAATTTCAAAGATTTTGCTGAGTTACAGTTCATATAAGGAAATGAGTCAATTGAAATGCCTTCATTTGGCCCTAATCTATGGATTTCACATGACTGGACAGGGGCGCAGCCATGGGTGGATCTGGGAGGGCATAGGCCCCACCCACTTGGGAGCCAGGCCCACCCACTGGGGCGCCAGGCCCAGCCAATTAGAATGAGTTTTTCCCCACAAAAGGACTTTATTACAGACATAAAAACACCCCAGCACTCCCCCTGGGACAATCCCGGAGGTGAAGAAGCCGGATGTGGAGGTCCTGGGCTGGCGTGGTTACACGTGGTCTGCGGTTGTGAGTCCAGTTGGACGTACTGCCAAATTCTCTAAAACGGCTTATGGTAGAGAAATTAACATTACATCTCTGGCAACAGCTCTGGTGGACATTCCTGCAGTCAGCATGCAAATTGCACGCTCCCTCAACTTCGGACATCTGAGACGTTGTGTGACAAAACTGCACATTTTAGTGGCCTTTTATTTTCCCCAGCACAAGGTCCACCTGTGTAATGATCATGCTGTTTAATTAGCTTCTTGATATGCCCACCTGTCAGGTGGATGGATTATCTTGGCAAAGGAGAAATGCTCAGTAACAGGGATGTAAATACGTTTGTGCACAAAATTAGAAAGAAATAAGCTTTTTGTGCGTATGGAACAAAAGTAGTGCACTGGGCTTTTACTAGTCCTGTGTTTACAACAACCCCCCCCTGAAATGGACTACATTTTCTTCATATGTATCATTAGACCCATCTAAAATAAATTGTATTTACTGTGATGGTGTAGGCTATATTAAATAGATTTATTAGACTTTCAAATATGTAGATGTTTTAAAGGTCCACATCAGTGCATTGGAGGCTATGCGTTGAAGCCAGAGATTATAAACGTGTTTATTTTAATTAAGTTACTGTAAGACCGGCAGTTATTTGAATGAATCACCTACTGACAAAATGTCATGACCGCCACAGCCCTAGGTGTGACAAACAAAAAACATCCAGTCAGTGGCAGTCCTGTGGGCGAAAGCAGCTCGTTGATTTAGGTTCAAAGAGTGGCAATAATCGTGCATCTTAACAGGCGGGCCACAAACAGGCAAAGGATGGCACAGTACAACAGTGATGTGCAGAATGGCATCTCGGAACGCGCAACTTGTCAATCCTTTTCACAGATGGGCTGGTGAATTGAAGCGGCTCTAGTGGGCACCCGATCACCAACACTGGACATTTGAGGAGTGGAAAAACATTGCCTGGTCCAACAAATCACGGTTCCTGTTGCATCATGCTGATTGCAGAGTCAGGGTTTGGCGTAAGCAGCCTGAGTCCATGGCCCCATCCTGCCTAGTGTCAACGGTACAGACTGGTGGTGTAATGTTGTGGGGAATGTTTTCCTGGCACATGTTAGGTACCTTGATACCAACTGAGCAATGTTTCCATGCCCCAAAGAATTCCATATGTTCTGGAGGCAAAGGGGGGTCCAACCCAGTACTAGATGGGTATACCTAATAAACTGGCCTACTGTGTTCTGTATGTCGCAGTTTAGCAGGTTTTGTGATATATCATTACATGTTGAGGGAGAACATGCCTATCCTTAGCGGAAACTTCACATGTCAGAAAGAAGCTGCTGCAGTACTTCCAGACTGAAAAGAACCCTGAGACGCGCTGGGATATACTCAAAAGTATGGCTCAAGACAAACGTGTAGGTGGCCATGCTCACACAACACTGCAATAAAGAGGGACATAAGCCCTGTTTGAACACAGTACAATAATGTGGTGATGTCAATGGTAGCCAAGCATGCCCTTATGAAAACTACTTTATTCAACCAGACGACTGCCAAGAAGGGCCACTACTTTGAGATGGAGATCATGCTTCAGTACTGTTACCCTCGGCTCGATGTTAACGTCAGTAAAGGAGTCAACCACTTGCTGAAGAGCCCCTTCAGCGTTCATCCCAAAACAGGTGAGGAGAAACTCATGAAGTGCAAGACTAACACGTTGAACCATGACAAACATTTAACCCAAATGTTGCCTGTGAGAGAAATAGTCAAAGGATGCTTCTCATCCAACTAAGGGAGTTAATCTTTGGATGTCAGCCCAACACGCAACACCTTTCCTCCCTACGTTCCTTACTTCCCCACAGGGCGTATCTCTGTTCCTATTGACCTGAGAGAACTGGATTGCTTTGACCCCTTTGATGTGCCCACTATCAGGTAAGCCCACAGTCAATTTGTCATAATAAGCACTTTGTAAAGAGCTTTTCAAAAATGGTATTCCCAAAGGGCTAAACAGAAGGTTTGTGTTGCTTCCGTAGGGTTCTCTGTTGGTATTCTCACCGATCCTGTTATTGTATCTCCTTGTAGTCTGATCTGTGAGGAGCTGGATCAGCCCAAGACTGAAGAGGAGCAGGAGGACACCATGGAGAATGAGAATAAAAAAGAAGCAGGAGAGCGGCGGAAGATGAGAGGTATTCAAAGAGACCAGTGCAATTCATTACTAAGGGAGCCAAGGGATCTGATATGCGTTTGTTCATTGCACGTTGATTTGACTAACAAAAGCTTATTGGTTTCAGACTACAAACGAACAAGCTTGGCGAAGTATGTGAAACTGTTTGATCAATTCTTGGAGGGGATGGCTCACTCAAGGAAAGGGGAGCTTCTTAAAAACAGTGGTGAGTGTAATTTAAGTCCTTAGTGGAAGAATACAATTGTTATTATGAAAATTCCGATCTAAAAGATTATTTCTCAATTTCTTTTCAGATCTTCAAAAGGACTTCTAACCCTGTGCGGTGTCCAACAATAGTTGTCTAATCTTAAACAAGCATGTCATATTAGTTGTTAGTCTGACATTTAAATGATGAACACACATTACATATGCACTGTAAGCAAATGCTTTCAGTTTGAGAATTGTCATGCAAGTATATTACTCTATGAACAATTGAAAATCACAGTTGTGCAAACTTTTATACGGCTTATTGTTTTCTCATTAAATTGACTTTGTCCTACAGTTTGTCAACCTATTTTGTGTCTCAGTATTGCTGTGGTGGAGACCAACTAGATCTAGTCAGTACCATCATGGCACGTGCCTTGCCTAATAAATCAGACTGTGATACCAATTGAGTCTGAAACAAAGCACTGCAAAAACTTGGAAAGTTTCCACACAAGCCAGAATGTATAATACAATGATATTTGAATTTACTCTACCAGTTGTTTGTGAGGTTGGGCCTTCAGTGGGTTGAAATCTGAGTCAAAGTATCCTACAGGAAAGTATTATTTCCCTGACTTTTTAGAGTGCCGTTACTGTCGTTGATATTTCTATCACCTGGCACATGCACCAAATCATGTAAACACCTGCAAGACTTCGGTTAGTATGCGTGCATCGTGTACATGTACTACCATCTTGTGCATGTTCCTTAGGCCTCAAGCAAACAAATATTGATTGCCACACACAGACTTGTGTTTTGATGTCTGTTTCTTGCCTGTGGATATTTTGTCTCAAATTTCAACCCACTGGATGACCAACCCCACAGACAATCGGCAGAGTAAGATCAAATATAATTTTATTCAACATTCGTGACAGACAATGGGACATTAACTTTTTTTTTTAAGTAAGTCGAGGACAAGGTCAGAAGCATTTCACCCCTAGCATATATACTCCAGCTATATTATGCAGTTCATTTAACTGTCAGAATGAAACTTTGATAGGCCTATGTACCAGTGACTATAACAAAAATCATTAATACCCTCCAAATAAAAAAAATGTGGTCGCATACACACACTATATACACAAAAGCATGTGGACACCCCTTCAAATTAGTAGTCAGCTGTTTCAGCCACACCCATTGCTAAAAGGTGTATAACATTTAATACACAGCCATGCAATCTTCATAGACAAACATTGGCAGTAGAATGGCCTTTACTGAAGAGCTCAGTGACTTTCAACGTGGCACCGTCATAGAATGCCACCTTCCCAACAAGTCAGTTTGTCAAATTGCTGCCCTGCTAGAGCTGCCCTGGTCAACTGTAAGTGCTGTTATTGTGAAGTGGAAATGTCTGGGAGCAACAACGGCTCAACCGTTTAGTGGTAGGCCACAGAACGGGACCCCCGAGTGCTGAAGCGTGTAGCGATTAAAAATCGTCTGTCCTCAGTTCCAACACACTACCGAGATCCAAACTGTCTCTAAAAGCAATATCAGCACAACTGTTTGTCGGGAGCTTCATGAAATGGATTTCCATGGCCGAGCAGCCGCACACAAGCCTATTCCTAGTGTTGGCTGGTGTGGTGTAAAGTTCACTGCCATTGGACTCTGGTGCAGTGGAAAGGCGTTCTCTGGAGTGATGAATCACGCATCACCATCTGGCAGTCCAATGGACGAATCTGGGTTTGGCGGATGCCAGGAGAACGCTACCTGCCCCAATGCATAGTGCCAACTGTAAAGTTTGGTGGATGAGGCAGAATGGTCTGGGACTTTTTTTTTCATGGTTTTGGCTAGGCCCCTTAGTTTGAGTGAAGGGAAATATTAATGCTACAGCATACAATGACATTCTAGACAATTCTGTGCTTCCAACTTTGTGGCAACAGTTTGGGGAAGGTCCTTTCCTGTTTCAGCATGACAATGCCCCCATGCGCAAAGCGAGGCCCATACAGAAATGGTTTGTCGAGATCGGTGTGGAAGAACTTGACTGTACTGAGCCCTGACCTCAACCCCATCGAACACCTTTGGCATGAATTATAACACTAACTGCGAGCCAGGCCTAATCGCCCTGCATCAGTGCCCGACCTCACTAACGCTCTTGTGGTTGAATGGAAGCAAGTCCCCGCAACAATGTTCCAACATCTAGTGGAAAGCTTTCCCAGAAAAGTGGAGGCTGTTATAGCAGCAAAGGGGGGACCAGCTCCATATTAATGCCCATGATTTTGTAATGAGATGTTCTACTTCTGGTCATGTACTGTATTTAGCAGATGTTATTGCAGGTATAGTGAAATCCTTGTGTTCCTAGCTCCAACAGTGCAGTAACACCTAGCAATACACAACAATACACACAAATCTAAAAGTAAAATAATGAAATGAAGGTATATAGAAATATTAGGATGAGCAATGTCAGAGTCCGGATTATGTATTGTGTGTGTGTATATATATATATATATATGTATATATATATGTGTGTATATATATATATATATATGTGTGTAAATATGTATATATGTATATATATATACACTACCAGTCAAAAGTTTGGACACCTACTCAAGGGTTTTTCTTTATTTTTTACTATTTTCTACATTGTAGAATAATAGTGAAGACATCAAAACTATGAAATAACACATGGAATCATGTAGTAACCAAAGAAGTGTTAAACAAATCAAAATATATTTTAGATATGAGATTCTTCAAAGTAGCCACCCTTTGCCTTAATGACAGCTTTGCCCACACTTAGCATTATCTCAACCAGCTCCACGAGGTAGCCAGCTAGAATGCATTTCAATTAACAGGTGTGCCATGTTAATAGTTAATTTGTGGAATTTCTTTCCTCAATGCGTTTGAGCAAATCAGTTGTTTTGTAACAAGGTAGCAGTGGTATACAGAAGATTGCCCTATTTGGTAAAAGACTAGGTCCATATTATGGCAAGAAGCTCAAATAAGCAAAGATAAACAACAGTCCATCATTACTTTTAAGACATGAAGGTCAGTCAATCTAAAATTAAGAACTTTGAAAGTTTCTTCAAGTGCAGTCACAAAAACCAAGCACTATGATGAAACTGGCTCTCATGAGGACCGCCACAGGAAAGGAAGACCCAGAGTTCATTAGAGTGACCAGCCCAAATAAATGCTTATTTGCATAACAATTCAGACCCTTTGATATGAGACTCGAAATTTAGCTCAGGTGCATCCTGTTTCCATTGATCATCCTTGAGATGTTTCTACAACTTGATTGGAGTCCACCTGTGGTAAATCCAATTGATTGGACATGATTTGGAAAGGCACACGTCTGTCTACATAAGGTCCCACAGTTTACAGTGCATGTCAGAGTAAAAACCAAGCCATGAGGTCAAAGGAATTGTCCGTAATGCTCCGAGACAGGATTGTGTCGAGGCTCAGATCTGGGGAAGAGTACCAAAACATTTCTGCAGCATTGATGGACCCAAAGAACACTGTGGCCTCCATCATTTTTAAATGGAAGAGGTTTGGAACCACCAAGACTCTTCCTAGGGCTGGCCGCCCGGCCAAACTGAACAATCGGGGGAGAAGGGCCTTGGTCAGGGAGGTGACCAAGAACCCGATGGTCACTGACAGATTTCCAGAGTTCCTCTGTGGAGATGGGAGAACCTTCCAGAAGGACAGCCATCTCTGGTGGAGTGCTGCAATCAGGCCTTTTATAGTAGAGTGGCCAGACGGAAGCCACTCAGTAAAATACTTATTTTATTTCACCTTTTATTTAACCTGTTTAGGCTAGTTGAGAACAAGTTCTCATTAACAACTGCGACCTGGCCAAGGTAAAGCATAGCAGTGCGACACAAACAACACAGGCACACATGGAATAAACAAACATACAGTCAATAACACAATACAAAAAGTCTATATACAATGTGTGGAAATGAGGTAGGATAAAGGAGTTAAGGCAATAAATAGGCATAGTGGTGAAATAATTTACAATATAGCAATTAAACACTGGAGTGATAATGTGCAGAAGATGAGCGTGCAATTAGAGATACTGGGGTGCAAAGGCGCAAAATAAATAACAGTATGGGGATGAGGTAGTTGGATAGGCTATTTACAGATGAGCTATGTACAGGTGCAGTGATCTGTGCGCTGCTCTGACAGCTGGTGCTTAAAGCTAGAGAGGGAGATATGAGTCTCCAGCTTAAGTGATTTATTTTTATATATATATATATATATATATATATTATATATATATTTTTGCAGTTCGTTCCAGTCATTGGCAGCAGAGGACTGGAAGGAAAGGCGGCCAAAGGAGGAATTGGCTTTGGGGGTGACCAGTGAGATATACCTGCTGGAGCGTGTGCTACGGTTGGGTGCTGCTATGGTGACCAGTGAGCTGAGATAAGGCGGGGCTTTACCTAGCAAACACTAGATGACATGGAGCCAGTGGTTTTGGCGACGAATATGAAGCGAGGGCCAGCCATCGAAAGCATACAGGTTGCAGTGGTGGGTAGTATATGGGGCTTTGGTGACATAATTGATGGCACTGTGATAGACTGCATCCAATATGCTGAGTAGAGTGTTGGAGGCTATTTTGTAAATGACGTCGCCGAAGTCAAGGATCGGTAGGATAGTCAGTTTAACGAGGGTATGTTTGGCAGCATGAGTGAAGGATGCTTTGTTGCGAAATAGGAAGCCAGTTCTAGATTTAATTTTGGATTGGAGATGCTTAATGTGAGTCTGAAAGGAGAGTTTACAGTCTAACCAGACACGTAGGTATTTGTAGTTCCCCACATATTCTAAGTCAGAACCGTCCAGAGTAGTGATGCTGGACGGGTGGGCAGGTGTGTGCAGCGATCGGTTGAAGAGCATGCATTTAGTTTTACTTGCATTTAAGAGCAGTTGGAGGCAACGGAAGGAGAGTTGTATGGCATTGAAGCTCGTCTGGAGGTTAGTTAACACAATGTCCAAAGAAGGGCCAGAAGTATACAGAATGGTATCGTCTGCGTAGAGGTGGATCAGAGAATCACCAGCAGCAAGAGCGACATCATTGATGTATACAGAGGAAAGAGTCGGCCCGAGGATTGAACCCTGTGGCAACCCCATAGAGACTGCCAGAGGTCCGGACAACAGGGCCTCCGATTTGACACACTGAACTTTGTCTGAGAAGTAGTTGGTGAACCAGGCGAGGCAGTAATTTGAGAAACCAAGGCTGTTTAGTCTGCCAATAAGAATGTGGTGATTGACAGAGTCGAAAGCCTTGGCCAGGTCGATGAAGATGGCTGCACAGTATTGTCTCTTATCGATGGCGGTTATTATATCGTTTAGGACCTTGAGCGTGGCTGAGGTGCACCCATGACCAGCTCGGAAACCAGATTGCGTAGCGGAGAAGGTACGGTGGGATTCGAAATGGTCGGTGATCTGTTTGTTCACTTGGCTTTCAAAGACCTTAGAAAGGCAGGGTAGGATAGATAGTCTGTAGTAGTTTTGGTCTAGAGTGTCTCCCGGTTTGAAGAGGGGGATGACTGCGGCAGCTTTTCAATTTTTCAGGATCTCAGATGATACGAAAGAGAGGTTGAGCAGTCTAGTAATAGGGGTTGCAACAATTTAGATGGATCATTTTAGAAAGAGAGGGTCCAGATTGTCTAACCTGGCTGATTTGTAGGGGTCCAGATTTTGCTGTTCATTTAGAACATTAGCTATCTGGATTTGGGTGAAGGAGAAATGGGGAGGCTTGGGCAAGTTTCTGTGGGGTTCGCAGGGCTGTTGATCGGGGTAGGGGTAGCCAGGTGGAAAGCATGGCCAGCCGTAGAAAAATGATTATTGAAATTCTCAATTATAGTGGATTTATCGGTGGTGACAGTGTTTCCTAGCCTCTGCAGTTGGGAGGAGGTGCTCTTATTCTCCATGGACTTTAGTGTCGCAGAACTTTTTGGAATTAGTGCTACAGGATGCAAATTTCTGTTTGAAAAAGCTAGCCTTTGCTTTGCTAACTGCCTGTGTATATTGGTTCCTAACTTCCCTGAAAAGTTGCATATCGCGGGGGCTATTCGATACTAATGCAGTACGCCACAGGATGTTTTTGTGCTGGTCAAGGGCAGTCAGGTCTGGAGTGAACCAAGGGCTATATCTGTTCCTGGTTCTACATTTTTTTGAATGGGGCATGCTTATTTAAGATGGTGAGGAAAGCACTTTCAAAGAATAACCAGGCATCCTGTACTGACGAAATGAGGTCAGTATCCTTCCAGGATACCAGGGCCAGGTCGATTAGAAAGTGATGGCCCGTTTGGAGATTGCCAAATGGCACCTAAAGGACTCAGACCATGAGAAACAAGATTCTCTGGTCTGACGAAACCAAGATTGAACTCTTTGGCCTGAATGCCAAGCGTCACGTCTGGATGAAACCTTGCACCATCCCTACGGCGAAGCATATTCGTGGCAGCATCATGCTGTGGGGATGTTTTTTAGCGGTAGCGACTGGGCGACTAGTCAGGATTGAGGGAAAGATGAACGGAGCAAAGTACAGCAAAATCCTTGATGATAACCTGCTCCAGAGCGCTCAGGATCTCAGACTGGGGCAAAGGTTCACCTTCCAACAGGGCAACGACCCTAAGTACTCAGGCAAAATAATGTAGGAGTGGCTTTGCAACAAGTATCTGAATGTTCTTGAGATGCCCAGCCAGAGCCCGGACTTGAACCTGAGGAATATCTCTGGAGAGATGAAAATAGCTGTGCAGCGACGCTCCACATCCAACCTGACAGCTTGAGAGGATCTGCAGAGCAGAATGGGAGACTCCCCAAATACAGGTGTGCCAAGCTTGTAGTGTCATACCTAAGGAGACTCGAGGCTGTAGTCGCTGCCAAAGGTGCTTCAACAAAGTACTGAATAAAGGGACTATCTAGTTATGTAAATGTATTTATGTTTTTTGTTTTTGCTTTGTCGTTATGGGGTATTGTTTGTAGATTGATGAGAGCAAAAAACAATTGACTTAATTTTAGAATAAGGCTGTAACATAACAAAATGTGTAAGAATTACATGTGAAATGGGTTAAACAGAATGTAAACATTATTAAAGTGACCAGTGCTCCATGTCTATGTACATAGGGCAGCAGCCTCTAAGGTGCAGGGTTGAGTAACCAAGTGGTAGCCGGCTAGTGACGGTGACTAAGGTCAGGGCAGGATACAGGTTGGAGGCTGGCGAGTGATGGCTATTTAACAGTCTGATGGCCTTGAGTTAAGAAGCTGTTTTTCAGTCTCTCTGCCCCAGCTTTGATGCACCTGTACTGACCTCGCCTTCTGGATAAAAGCGGGGGGAACAGGCCGTAACTCGGGTAGATGAGGTCCTTGGTGATCTTATTGGCATTCCTGTGACACCAGGTGCTGTAGATGTCCTGGAGGGCAGGTAGTGTGCCCCCGGTGATGCGTTAGGCGGCCCACACCACCCTCTGGATAGCCCAGCGGTTGTGGACGGTGCAGTTGCCGTACCAGGTGGTGATACAGCCCGACCGGATGCTCTCAATGGTGCATCTGTAAAAGTCTGTGAGGAACTTAGGGGCCAAGCCAAATTTCTTCAGCCTCCTGAGGTTGAAGAGGCGCTGTTGGGCCTTCTTCACCACACTGTCTGTGTGGGTTGACCATTTCAGATTTCAGTGTTGTGTACGCCAAGTAATTTTAAGCTTTTCACCTTCTCCACTGCGGCCCATCGATGTGGATGGGGGCGTGCTCGCTTTGTCTCGTCTTTTTTGGTAATCAGGCCTATCACTGTTGTGTCATCTGCAAACTTGATGACAGAACACCTGGGGGTGTCCTGTCAGACTGGGTCATGGACTTCCTGACGGGCCGTCCCCAGGTGGTAAAAGTAGGCAACAACACCTCCACTACGCTGATCCTCTAACACAGGGGCCCAACAACGGCGCTTGCTCAGCCCCCTCCTCTACTCCCTGTTCACCCATAACTGCGTGGCCATCCTGATGTCACTGAAGTTGCTAGTGATTTACTGTCCTGCCGTGTTCATTTACCGTGTTAATGAGTCCCAGACAAAGGAGCTGACCAGTGCTGAAAGATTAAAACAGACACTATCAAGTCACACACAAAAACAACAGTGCCTGCTCAGAATATCAAATGTTAAAATGTCCCACCATACAATGTAAACTTAGCAGATTTCAAATATGGGGGTTGAAAATGTAGAGCTGTAACTTTATCCTTTCAGAAGTTTTTCAGATGCACTGTAGATGTTATGAAAAAAATTGCGTAAACACGACTTGGAAACACCGGAACAACCCGGAAGAAGAAGGTAGTGCAAAGTGTGATAACACCGCGAGACAGAGGTCAGAATTTCTCTCTCACAACCATCTTGGATATAGAATCCTGACTCGGTGAGTCTCTCGCTAATCTAACTTAATCTAACCGTTTATCGTCTTTGAAAATATTTTAAACAGGGTTCTGACAGTACATGATACATTTGTCATACCCTTTATGTGGATCTTAATCTATATCATTGTATGTACACAAATATTCACTGTTATGTAGTCGATCTCTGGTACAAAATGGGGGAACATGACTCTGCTCACGTTCCCTATCTGGAACAGGCTAACTCGTTGATAACACAGGAGGAATTTGAAATGTTACCAATTGTGCTACGTTTATGAAGTGTTTAGTAAAATTTGTCAGTGTATCAACACGTAAAATTGTCTGTCGGCTTTTTGTGACCGTACACAGCCAGCTAGATAACGTTAGCTTCAAGTGAAGCTTGTTCGCCAGAAAGTGAGCTTAACGTTAGTTTGCTTACTTTTTGGTTTTCTTTGTAGAGAGTTTAAATGTTGATACGAGTGTTTATTATTGCTGATACGTTACATTAAACAGCGTTTCCGTTCAGTGGCCATTTTGTATCCTAATTTGCAGTTTAACATTAACTAGTTAACTAATCATTTTAAAGTGGCTTGTTAGTGTGCTAACTGGGGCCGGGGTGTAGCTAACGCTAGCTATGTAGCAACACGTGAAACACGCATATCACTTGAGTTATAATTTAAAATGGCTAACTAACGTTAGTTACTTGGCTGCTATCCATTAGCTAGTTACTCCTCAGTCAGTAAGTAGCATAACGTTACATTTGACAGTATAAGTAGTAAAGTGATTATGTTACACAAGTACAGTAGCTTGTACTTAGTATAAATGAGATCTAGCTGGGAATGATTGATATTTGAACACAGACACGTTGAATCCAGGTCCTACTACAGTACAGTGCACTGAAGCAATCAGCGCTCTGCATTCGCATAGTCAGTGAGCCAAGTAAAAATAATTAGTAAGTTGGCTGTGTTTTATTCAAGCCTCACTTGATTTAAATGTAAGTTATTCCCGGTGATCATTACTTGATTTCTCCTTTCAGACACAAGCATGCCTGGCGAAGCCACAGAGACGGTCCCAGTCACTGAGCAGGAGATGCAACAGCCGCAAGTTGAGACTGGTTCGTATAGCATTATTATATCACACATGCATGCTAAGATACTAAACTACAGGGCTAATGGGGTCCTGGAACTCACACTGCAGTAGAAGTCATATTCCCCCATTGGGAGTGGAGTGGTGGCTTTTATTTTAGAGCTCTATATTGGTTTAACTCCTTTTGGGAAAGGTAACACATCAGTTGACACTGAGATAATCAAGCAGGTGACACTACTTTACATTTACATCATTTAGCAGACGCTCTTATCCAGAGCGACTAACAGTAGTGAATGCATACATTTCATACATTTTTCTTTTTTTTTTCTGTGCTGGCCCCCTGTGGGAATCGAACCCACAACCCTGGTGTTGCAAACACCATGCTACTGTTGAGTGACACTAACATCTGTTGGTGACATTGACTTGGAACTCTGGGTCACCTGTTGAGTCCTGCTTTACACATGTTCTCAGCATAAATGGGGAGGTGTGGTGTCAAGTTTATTTTAAGGGGATGGGTGGGCTGAGCAGCTGAGCGATCATATAAACCATACCCTGTAGTTTATAATCTTGGGGGGGCTACTTGGTCTCTATCCACAACTTCCAGGCTAGAAACCTTGTTTTTATACTGAGAAGTGAGTAGCCCTCTAGAATTATGTTTGACAAGGCCGGTCATTGCCTCACTTTGCATTAATGTGGGAATAACTGTGTTTTAACCATTTGGTTGTTGTGTCGTGAAATTCACTGCAGTCCAAATGGGTTATCCAGGACCCCTTATTTACTCAAACTCACTCACAACTGCCTGTTGAATGTTACTGCACTGACAACTGGGTTGTGAAACACTTCCCAATGCATGGGTATTTATGTAGTCGCCTTGTGCATGGAACATTTTAAAGAAACGGGAACTAATTACATGGCCAAACTTTAATAGCAACCTTTTAATAGCAACCACTGACTATCATAACGTTACAGCTGTAGGAATTACTTCTGGTTCTGGGAAATACTGGTCCACATAAAATATACTTTTTTATTTATTTTTTATTCACACTACATTCTCATTGACCATGTTAAGTGTCCATTGCTTACAGCTATTTTCTGTTTATTTTATCTCAAATTCCAGCTTTTACTTCGAATTGATGGTAATGATAGTGCTATGGTATAGAGGTTGACTGATAATGCTTTTTCTACGATGATACCGATTCTTGGAGGACCAAAAAAGCCGATACTGGTTAATTGGCCTATTTAATTTTATAATTATATATATATTTGTAATGATGACAATTACAATACTGAATGAACACGTTTATTTTAACTTAATACATAAATAAAATCAATGTAGTCTCAAATAATGAAAAATGTTCAATTTAGTTTAAATAATGCAAAAACAGTGTTGGAGAAGAAAGTAAAAGTGCAGTATGTGCCATGTAAAAAAAGCTAACGTTTAAGTTCCTTGCTCAGAACATGAGAACATATGAAAGCTGGTGGTTCCTTTTAACATGAGTCTTCAATATTCCCAGTTAATAAGTTTTATGTTGTAGTTATTATTGGAATTATAGGACTATTTCTCTCTATACCATTTGTATTTCATATACGGACTGCTCTATCATAGACTTAATTATAATATAATAAACACAGAAATACGAGCTTTGGGTCAATATGGTCAAATCTCGAAAACAAAATTCAGTGGAATATGGAACTGTTCTGTATTTTATGGAACGGGTGGCAACCCTAAATATTGCTGTTACATTGCACAGCCTTCAATGTTATGTCATAATTATGTAAAATTATGACAAATGAATTACTGTCATTGTGAGGAAGAAATGGTCTTCACACAGTCCGCAACGAGCCAGACAGCCAAAACGGCTGCATATATACCCCGACTCTGCTTTCACTGAATGCCAGAGAAGTGACAATTTCCCTAGTTAATATTGCCTGCTAACATGAATTTCTTAACTAAATATGGAGGTTTACAAAACTTGTGTATTGATTTTAAGGCATTGATGTTTATGGTTAGGTGCATTGGTGCAACGATTGTGCTTTTTTCGCAAATGCACTTTTGTTGAATCATCACCCGTTTGGCGACGTTGAAGTAGGCTGTGATTCGTTGATAAATGAACAGGCACCGCATTGATTATATGCAACGCAGGACATGCTAGTTAAACTAGTAATATCAACCATGTGTAGTTAACTAGTGATTATGTTAAGATAAGTTTAATGCTAGCTAGCAACTTACCTTGGCTCCTTGCTGCATTCGCGTAACAAGTGGTCTGCCTGCCACGCAGTCTCGTGGATTGCAATATTATCGTGTCCAAAAAGGCCGATTTACCATTTGTTATGAAAACTTGAAATCGGCCTTAATTAATCAGCCATGCCGAATAATCGGGCGACCTCTCCTATGGTAATGTACTGATGCCCTAACAAGTGCAGGCCTGTTATGGCATTGATTTGACTAAATGTTTATGTCAAAGGTAAGCTGCTTCTGTGAAGTAGCTTATGGCTCTTTATTTTCAAGTCATTTGAGAAACATTGGTTTTGAATAGAACGGCGTTAGTATTGTGGTTGGTTTTCTTAAAGCATTTTGTCATTCATTTTCGTGCTGCAACAAACGAAATTCTGATTAGTATAGCGACGATGTCAATATGCTAGTGATTATAATTGGAGAAACTTTTATGGATTTCCTCACTACCAAGCCCTGTACTAGAAGAGTTATAAGCAGATGAAAGTCCATGTTTCCCCAAAGAGACTATAGAGTGGCGCTGATTAAGACGACAAATTGCTTTTGAAGTCCATTGGTCATGATGGCAGCCGAAGAAGATGAATGTGCTAAACAAGTGAAGACTACTGATATTGATTGGAGAAGACATGGTTGTTCAGTACCACAGGTGCTTGTTTAATGAATTGCTGAGAAACTACAGTGAAGGATTTATGGAGAGAGCCCACATACTAGTGCTAACACCAAGTGTCAGCTGATAACTGTTTTTAGCTGAAGACCACAGGTGAAGACTTTAGGAATTTAATGTTAGACTGTTGGAAGAGCGATATTTCTTTTTTGTTCAGCATGGAAGTCGGTGTTCCAAAAAAGTGTTGAAAATCCTATTGGGGAATTGGTTTCAGTTGCGTGAAATGGATAAAAAAGTTTTTTTTAAAGTTTGCTTTTCAATTCTAGTTATTTGACGGTTATTAAATTGCCTCATATCAAACAGAATAGAAACTTATTACATCTCGATTTACTAATTCAAAAGTTTTCTAGTATTCCAGTGTGCATGATTGTCTCTGTCGCAAGACACTTCACTCTGAAATATTGTCGTCATTACAGTTTGTAGGTGTATTGAATGCTACTCTTTCTTCAGAGGGTTTCCTCGCACTTTCGGTCTCAAGGTGTTTCCAAGTACGATCTTGTACATTTGGGCACTGCATGGTAACTGGGACATGGGCACAAGTTTGGTTTTGTGGGTATACACATTCACCCATTTTTGGTTCACTTATAACAAATGGAAAGCTCATGTCTGCATCCTTGAACAACCTCACAAACACCTTGGTTCAACTGAATTGGTAGATGTAGATCACAAACTCATTGCTAAAAAATGTACTCTTATTCAACAGTTTCTTCTTAATATTTTGTCACATAATCAAAACATTTTGGACCCTACCTTCCTCATGTTTGTTAGTCTCTCATATAGGAGAGTACTATTAGTGTAGCTAGATTGTCTTAAACAAGGTGTTCAATCATTTTGATCATATGCTTAAAAAAACTTGTAAGCTTATCAACCGCTCCTCACGCTATCGCTGTGACTATCCCCTGCTGCTCCTTCCGCTCCTCCTCCTTTCCTTCCTATCAGCTCCAGGGGTGTTGAGTTCCTCTGCTCCCCTTGGGATGGCTGTGCCCGACTTGACCAATGCCCCTTTGGAGAGTCCTGTGCCTCCAGAAGGCTCCACTTTTCTTCCAGAAATCAAATCCCATTCAGTGTCAGACATGGCTTCTGGAGAGGCAGCTAGTGGACAACTTAATGGTGTAAAAGCAACATCTGAAGTCACTGCGCAAACTGAAGTGCCTGGAGTCACAGAAGAAGCAGTGATCCAAGAATTTGTCTCACCAGTTGAGGCAGCTGCATCTGCCTCAGAAGAAACGCCTGTTCAAGAACCAACGGCTCTTTCCTACGAACCTGACGCCTCAAATGAAGAACCAACTGTTCAAAACCTAGAAGCTGCTGCCGAAGAACCGGTCACCCAAGCAACTGAAAATATAATAATTCAAGATTCAGCTGAAGTTACAGAGGCTACCGTGGCAGCCAGTCAAGAGACCGTGGCTGAGGAACCCATGGCTGAAGCTGAAGAACCCATTGAAGTGGTCAAAGAACCAGTGCCTGCTGCTGAAGAGCCAATTGCTGTTGACGCGCCAATCGTAGACACTATTGATGGGATGGCACGTGGAACTCCAGAAGTCACCCCTGAGCCTGCAGTCGAGACAATCGTTGAAGATGTGAAGACTGTGAGTTTGAAGCCAGCTCCTGAAGATGCTCTACCATGCACTGAAGTGGCCAGCTCGAACCCTGGGGCCACAGAACCGGAATCTCTGCCTGCTGATTTGACCATAGACACTGCCACACTAAACAAAACTCCCGTTGAGAAAGAAGCAATTGCGGCCATCCAGCCAAAGGTGACGTCAAATCGTGCAGACCCGACCATCTCCACCCGGCACATGTCAGGTGGGTCATTTTGTGTGTAAAGTAAAAGCTGCTTTTACCTTCTTACAGCAGCTCCCCCTTCCAGATCTTTTGTTTCTTATATACTTGCTAACTTTTGCACCCACTGGGCCTAGATTTGCCTTGTAAATGGTATGTTTTCCCCAATTTATCTTTTTGTATTTCAATATGCTTGATGAAAAGGGCTAATGTTGAGAGAATTAAGAATTTGTCAAGATTTTATTTTAAGGCTTGTTATCTCGAGTGCTCTCAATTTTCTTTTGTGTCACTATTTTAAACACATTGTTTCACCTTGAAACAGGCCAGTCCATTTAAGCACTTCATGTAAAGAGTTGACTTTTTCCTCTTTTGTCGTCAGATGTTGACTGTTCTGTTTCTGTTGCTCTATTTTCTCTCTCAGCGTTTATTGGTGTTTGTCCAGGAAGAATGCACCAAGCCAACTGTGTTCATGTGCTCTAACTGCAGTGTTTTTTTCCAACACTGATATTTGTTTCCTATGAAGGTGCTAGTATCCATTTGTGGGAGTTGTAGTTCCAGTTTAAGGTTTTTGTTCATTGCGGTACACCATTTTAATCCTCACTATCTTTTAATCATCCTCACATCTGCTGTTGATTGCTTTTTTTATTTATGTAATGGTAGTATTAAAAATAGCGAATTGGTCAACTGTTTCAATGAAATACTGATTTTATTTGTATCTATACTATAGCGATTCCCAAACCTATGGGGTGCGCAATGATGAAAGGGGGCATGAGTGAAAAAGTTTGGGAGCACTGGTATAGCTTAACTTTGAAACTCGGTTGTAAACCACAATTCATCATTCTACCTAGGGTTTAGGTCAAATGTTCTTAGTGTTATCTGTTCTGTATAGCATTGTTTATAACCGCTAAAGCACCTTCGAATTTGACCTGTCACAAATAAATGTTTCTATAAATCGTGCCATGCTTTGCGAATGCATTTGCCACACATTGTCTTTCCTCTGCACTGAGTGGGTCCTCAATTTGAATCTCTGGTTATGAAATTAGAGTAACGCTGTAGAAAATGTGACGTGTGTGTTTTGTCTGAATACTTGAAATTGAGTGTGCTGCCCTGCAACAAATCCTTCCATTTCGGAAAGAAGTTTGGTGTGGTGTTTATTTTCCTAACCCTGGATTTCTGAGGTAACATTGCCTCCTGTGTGCCGATCTTTTAACCCGCATGGTTCAGGCTTTGACATCCTTGTCTTCCAAATGTAAAAACATTTTTTTTCAACAAATTTGTTTCATTCAGCTGTACCCTCTGCCCCTGCAAGTCTGGCTTCCTCCCAGAAACCTCAGACTGCTTCTGGCCCTGCAAAGCCCAAAGGCAAAGAGGCCAAGGGTGGCTCTGCCCCAAAGGCTGTCCCTGGCAGAAGAAAACGCTCCTCTATGTCTGCCTCCTCTGCTTCTCCTACCTCCTCCACACCCCATTCCCCACAAGCTACCTCACCTGGGGCTACTGGAACTCCCAGCCAGGGCAGTCGTGCCACCCCCAAGGTTGTGAAGGTTGGCAAACAAAGAAAGGCTAAAAAAGAGTATTTTAAGCCTGCTGCTGACCTGCCATCCCCAGCAGAGGCTCCTGCCCCCACAGAGGCCAAACCTCTTCCTATGGAGCCTAAAGCTGCTCCTGCACCGGTAGTGGCCACGCCAGTAATTGTTGCTCCAGAGCCTGCCTCTCCCAAGCCTGTGGCGTCCCCTGTGTCCTTCAAAGTGACCTCAAAGCCTGCTGCACCAGCCCCTGTGTCATTTGCTGACGCTATTGCCTCTAGCCCCCATAGAGCTGCCTCTGAAATGCCCATAGCAAAGCCAGAGCGTCTGCCCAAAGCTGAGGTGAAAGAGGTCATTGCAGCACCTGCCCTGGAGGATGATGACCTTCCCCCTCTCATTCCACCAGAGGAGCCAGTAAATATGCCAGTCTTCTCACCCTCTACAGTAGTAGGGACTCCTAAGCCTGCTCCAGTTCCTTCTCCAGCTCCCCCTAAGCCAGCTCCTGTTGAGCCCGTTGTAGTGGGGTCAGCTCCTGTTAAGGCTGTTGCGGCTACACCAGCTCCCCTAAAGCCGCCTCCAGTTGTTGCTACAACAGCTCCCTCTAAGCCTGCTCCAGTTGAGCCCGTTGTAGCTGCATCAACTCCCTCTAAGCCAGTTCCAGTTAAGCTCGTTGTGGCTACACCAGCTCCCCCTAAGCCTGCCCCAGTTATAGCTGTACCAGCTCCCCCTAAGCCTGCTCCAATTGTAGCTGCGCCGGCTCCTGTTAAGCACGTTGTGGATACAACAGCGCCCCCTAAGCCAGTTCCAGTTAAGCCCGTTGTGGCTACAACAGCGCCCCCTAAGCCAGTTCCTGCTAAGCCCGTTGTGGCTACAACAGCGCCCCCTAAGCCAGTTCCTGCTAAGCCCGTTGTGGCTACAACAGCGCCCCCTAAGCCAGTTCCTGCTAAGCCCGTTGTGGCTACAACAGCGCCCCCTGAGCCAGTTCCTGCTAAGCCCGTTGTGGCTACAACAGCGCCCCCTGAGCCAGTTCCTGCTAAGCCCGTTGTGGCTACAACAGCGCCCCCTAAGCCAGTTCCTGCTAAGCCCGTTGTGGCTACAACAGCGCCCCCTAAGCCAGTTCCTGTTAAGCCCGTTGTGGCTACAACAGCGCCCCCTAAGCCAGTTCCTGTTAAGCCCGTTGTGGCTACAACAGCGCCCCCTAAGACTGCTCCAGTTGTAGCTGCACTAGCTTCCGTCAAGGCCTCTCCGGTTGTAGCTTCGCCAGCTCCCGTTGAGCCACTTATAGCTGCGCCAGCTATAGCTGTGCCAGCTTCCGTCAAGGCCGTTCCCGTTGTAGCTGCACCAACTCCTATTGAGGCCTCTCCGGTTGTAGCTGCTCCTGTTGAGCCCATTGTACCAGCACCCGCTAAGCCAACTCTTGTTGAGCCCATTATAGCTGCACCAGCTTCCGTCAAGGCCGCTCCCGTTGTAGCTACTCCAGCTCCCGTTGAGCCAGTTGTAGCTGGACCAGCTCCCCTTAAGCCTGCTTCCTATGCAGCCGTGGTAGCTGCACCAGCTCCCCTTAAGCCTGTTCCCATCGAGCCTATTGTAGCTTCCCCAGCTCCCCCTAAGCCTGTTGAAGTATTCGTTGTACCAGCACCTGTTTCAAACCCTGCCCCCATCTCTGCTAAACCCCCTACCAAACCGGAGCCTGTGATCAAGAATGACAAGGGTATTTCTCCTTATTTTGTCTGTCTGTGTCCCCTCTGTTTGCCCACCAGTGTTGATTTCTGTGGCCCATTCAAGTCTCTTTTCCCTTTTTAACGTTTAAGCTAAAGAAAGTAGAGATTGTAATAGTCTGTATTAGCTTTTCCTCAAATGTAACCTCTGAACTGGCCTGTTTCAAAGATCACGTGTAGTTATTGGAGCTATTGATTGGTGAAATCAGTGCTCCCATTTGAGTGCCATTTTTATTATTTGGGGTACATTTTTACTGTGTACTTTCAAAACAAGAAGTTCCAGTTTGCATGTTTTTCCTCCCAACAAGATGATGTTAAGGTTCAAATTATGTAAATGCCCTGCTATTATATACTGTTTTTTCTGGGGGGTTCTCTCAATTATAGTGAATTGAGGAGCCCTATTACAGTGCCTTCAAAGTATTCTTACCCCTGGACTTATTCCTCATTTTGTTGTTACAGCCTAACTTCAAAATGGATTTAAAAAATACACTTTTGCGCCCATCTACACACTAATGACAAAGTGAAAACGTTATTTTTTTGCAAATCTATTAAATTAAATGCAGATCTCATTTACGTAAGTATTCATGAGTAAACACCTTACAGCTGTGGGTCTATCTGGGTAAGTCTAAGAGCTTTCCACACCTGGATTGTTTAACATATGCCCATTTATTCTTTTCAGAAGTCTTCAAGCTCTGTGAAATTGGTTCTTGACCATTGCTAGAAAATCAAGTAGATTTAAGGGAAAACTAACTTGGCCACTCGGGAGCATTTGGCCTTGTGTTTTAGGTTATTTTTCTGCTGAAAGTTGAAATAATCTCCAAATGTCTGGTGGGATGCAGACTGAACCAGGTTTTCCTCTAGGATTTTGTCTGCTTAGCTTTCTTTTTTTTTACCCTGAAACTCCACAGTCCTTAGAGATTACAAGCATACCCATAACATGACGCAGCAACCACTATGCTTGAAAATATGGACAGTGGTACTCATTAATGTATTGGATTTACCCCAAGCATAACACTATTCGGGACAAAACATTAATTGTTTTCTTTGCGGTATTACTTTAGTGCCTTGTTGCAAACAGGATGTTTGTTTTGGAATATTTTTTTATTCTGTACAGGCTTCCTTTTCAGTCTGTCAATTAGGTTAGAATTGTGGAGTAACTACAATATTGATCCATCCTCCTGTTTTCTCCTGTAAGCCATTAAACTCTTAACTGTTTGAAAGTCAACATTGGCCTCATGGTGAAATCCCTGAGTGGTTTCCTTCCTCTCCGGCAACTGTGTTAGGAAGAACGCCTGTATCTTTGTGGTGACTGGGTGTGTTGATAATAATTATTGACTTAGCCTTGCCCAATGGGATTTTCAGTGTGTGCTTTTTTTAACTAATTTTTTTAGGTGCCCTTTTGCTAGGCATTGGAATGACCTCCCTGTTTTTTTGGGGTTGACTCTGTATTTGGAATTCGCTACTCGACTGAGGGACCTTACATATAATTGTATGTATGGGATACAGAGATGAGGTAGTCATTTGAAATTTGTGTTAAACACTATTGCACACGGTCCATGCATCTTATGTGGCTTGTTAAGCACGTTTTTACTCCTGAACTTATTTAGGCTTGCCATAACAAAAGGCTTGAATACTTAAGACGTTTCAGACCTCCGTTTTGACATGGGGTATTAAGCCTTCGACAAATCTAAATTTAACAAAATGTTGGCAAGTCAAGGGGTGTGAATACTTTTTGAAGGCACTCTATTTAAGTCAGCCTACTAAATGACTTAAGGGGGGTGGCAGTTCCATGTCATTTTGATACAGGTTTGTCAAGTTGGGAGATTACTTTTCAAATCCGTATGTAAAGGGTGTGCAAGATTTTACTACTACACAGATACTTTCACATTTATAAGCAGGTCTGTTCTTTTCTACACTGACATTTTTGTTAACCTCATCCACATATACCACTTTTTATTCTGCTTCACTGCCTCAAATGAATAGGTTAGATTCACCTACCACCAACCAATGTTGCGCTCATTCAACATCTCGATTTGTATTAGTCTCTGTTGTGCCTCATAGACTTTGCTCTTTTAAATACCTATGCAATTACAATTCTCTTACAAAGGCTACTGTAGAAGAACTGGTTTTCTGCAGCTCAGGCCTTTGCCAGTGACCACATGAATAATGCTTGTTTCTCTGGGGGTGGCTTACAGGGTCTGGCACTGAATCGGACAGTGATGAGTCTGTACCAGATCTGGAGGAACACGACTCTGCACAGACACAGCAAGCGCAGGTAAGACCACCTGAGAGCGACCAAGTGCCCAGATAAGACTGTTCAGGCAGAGGTCTGGTAGGCCACAGAACGGATTAATTTAGCGAGCTGCTTCTATGGTGTATGGGTGTGATACAGAAAACCCTTATTTCACTCCCAACATGATTAGAATAGATCCTTGACTCTTCAGTGATGATTGATTCAGTGACTTTCGTTCTTCTGATTCTACTGAAGCCATCCTTCCTGTTCTGAGAAGAGAAAAGGCCAAAGGGATAATTTAATATGCTTTATTTTTACCGCGCACACCATATTCTTACATATGGGTTGAATTTTTGGTCTCATTCTCCAAAAATCTACATCTTGCATGTCATTAAAAGTAGGATTTAAATTTTTGTTCCCCCACAGCTTGCAGCTGCTGCAGAAATAGATGAAGAACCCGTTAGCAAAGCCAAACAGAGCCGGAGTGAAAAGAAGGCACGAAAGGTAACTAACTTGAAACGATCTAGACTTGTTTTCATTAGGCTTTCCACTCTTAAAAGTTTACATTGAATTATTTAAACTACTATGCCATCTATAACTGTCCATTGTTGGAACTAGTGTTCAGTTCCACTCAAAATAGAGCATGACCCATGGTTCTTTGCTTCTCTCCAGGCAATGTCTAAGCTGGGTCTCAGGCAGGTGACGGGGGTCACCAGGGTTACCATTCGCAAGTCTAAAAATATCCTTTTCGTTATCACCAAACCAGACGTCTACAAGAGCCCTGCATCAGACACTTACATTGTCTTTGGTGAGGCTAAGGTAAGATGGATACAGTTTGAATTTTGTTTTCTGATCCCCTTTTAAATATGTCATGGTGTTGGTGTTATTCCAGCTCATCTAAACTGCTCTTTCAGAACCAGAATCACATACTCTTAATGGTATCAGTTAAATGTGCAGTGTAATGTCCATTCAACCAAGGTGTTGGGGTTCTTTCCAAAGGTTACAGCGCTGATATCACGGTCTGTTTCTCTCCCTTTGTGTCTCAGATCGAGGATCTTTCACAACAAGCCCAGCTTGCCGCGGCAGAGAAGTTCAAGGTACAGGGAGAAGCCGTGTCGAACGTCCAGGAAAACACACAGACTCCCACTGTACAAGAGGAGAGCGAAGAGGAAGAGGTGAGGGCCTTGAGAGGGGTGAAACGGTTAACACAGAATCATCAGCACGTCATTTCTCTTCAGTGATGATTGATACAGTGACTTTCGTTCTTCTGAGTCTACTGAAGCCAACCTTTCTGTCCTGAGAAGAGCAATTGAAACTATGATGGGGCTTAGTTTTATACATGATCAGAAACCAGAGCCCTGTAAACTATGATAGGGCTTAGTTTTATACATGATCAGAAACCAGAGCCCTGTAAACTATGATGGGGCTTAGTTTTATACATGATCAGAAACCAGAGCCCTGTAAACTATGATAGGGCTTAGTTTTATACATGATCAGAAACCAGAGCCCTGTAAACTATGATGGGGCTTAGTTTATACATTATCAGAAACCAGGTACCGTACTTTTTGTCCATTTAGATGGTTTAACTCTGTTTGCCTCCATGAATTAGCTTTCAGTTTGTAGTAGTCTCCCTTGTTTAATGGGGTTATATGTGGGTCCAATCCAAAAGCCCCATTCACCTTGATGTCAGTGAATTGCAGCGTGAGTTAAACTGTCATATACTAATGCTTTGTCTCGATGCATAGGTTGACGAGACAGGGGTTGAGGTGAAGGACATTGAACTCGTGATGTCACAAGCCAACGTGTCGCGAGCGAAGGCTGTACGCGCCCTTAAAAACAACAACAATGATATTGTCAATGCTATTATGGTAAGTATATTTTACCACACAATTCCCTTGTCACCAGACAGTATTATCCAGCACAGGCTCCCTTCAATCCAAAAATGTTTAGATTTGAGTTGTGACCTGTCAGTTATCGTAGGATCTACTCTCTTCAGTGATGATTGATACAGTGACTTTCGTTCTTCTGAGTCTACTGAAGCCAACCTTTCTGTCCTGAGAAGAGAAGGGCACTTAACTATGACAGGGCTTAGTTTGTACATGTATCATCACACTGTATTCTTATATTCACAGGAATTGACGATGTAGGCTGCTGGTCGAATGGGGTTCTGAAAGTTTGCTGGTTAAATCTACTATTGTTTGTACAATTTATACCCGAGATGGAAATAAAGTTGTGGCTTGGTAAATTAAATAGGTTTCCTTCTGTATTAGTTTTGTGAAATTATGAATCGTACATCTCCAGGACTAGGATTGAAGAACACTTGACTCAAAGGGATTTGTCTGAACAGCGGTATGGAATACAGTTTAGTTCTCATAGGTGTAAACTCTGCTCTGTTTTACTGAACTTTCAGAAGTCCCTCTGCTGAAATGGTATTGTATCTTTCATTGCTGTGGTTAAATATTTTTTGTAAACAATGTACCACAGATTTAAGACAAAAGTATTGCATTTTAATGAGCTGGGCTTGGGAATCATGAGCCGTTTTGCTACTATGACTAATCTAAAGACTTCCAGTGTAAACCGCACCTCTGAGTAACTGATGAAACAAGGAAACTGGAAGGCACTTGGTCTCTGAAAGATTACTGGCAGTAAAGGTATGTAATGGGAATACAGGTTGTAATGCCAAATGTATGGGGGGAACAAGCATTAGTATGACTGCATTTGATATCCTAGAAATACCTGACTGATACCAGTGATAATACACCAGACATAACCCAGAGTGCTTCAAACGTCTGTTTCCCATTCTCGTAATGATAAAGGCAAGGAATGGAGTAGTCTTAGATTGGTGGCCAGGTCAACCACGGAATTGGGTCAAGCATGCTCCTATCTAGGGTTTCTACTAAAGGGAAGTAGTCTCCTGAACTTTAATCCCTGTGACCAAACCAGTTCATGAGCAACTGGTGAAGGCTTGAGATGCATCCAGCTGCAACCCTGCAGCAGCCTGTGATTAGCCTGTCAATAAAAAAACAATACTATCGACATCTACTGGAGGGTGCTCTCCAGCCTTGTCCTCGTCAACACTCGCACCTCTGTTAACGAGAGAATCACTGACATGTTGTCGGCTGGTCCTTTTGTGGCAGGGCTGAAATGCAGTGAAAATGTTTTTGGGGGGATTCAGTTCATTTGCATGGCAAAGAGCGACTTTGCAATTAATTGCAATTCATCTGATCACTCAACATTCTGGAGTATATGCAAATTTCCATCATAGAAACTGAGGCAGCAGACTTTGAAAATTAATATTTGTGTCATTCTCAGTTTTTGGCCACGACTGTAGACGAACAGTGAAATACGTACGGGCCCTTCCCAATGATGCAACGAAAGAAATAATACGAGGAAACTATACACAATAACTAATGATATCTTGGCTATAGTGTTTTCAGAATGTATTCATACCCCTGGACTTAAATCCACATTTGAGTTACAGCCTGAATTCAAAGTGGATTATATTGATTGATTTTCTTACTCATCTACACACTACCCCATAATGACAAAGTGAAAACATGTTTTGAGAAATGTTTGCAACTTTATTGAAAATAAAATCTCATTTAGATACACCTCCAAATACATTTAACTTCAGTTTTTCACAATTCCTGGCATTTAATCCTAGTAAAAATTATTTTAGGTCAGTTAGGATCACCACTTTATTTTAAGAATGTGAAATGTCAGAATACTTGTGATTTATTTCATCACATGCCCAGTGGGTCAGAAGTTTACATACACTCAATTAGTATTTGATAGCATTGCCTTTAAATTGTTTAACTTGGGTCAAACGTTGCAGGTAGCCTTCCAAAGGCTTCCCGCAATAAGTTGGGTGAATTTTGGCCCATTCCTCCTGACAGAGCTGGTGTAACTGAGGTCAGGTTTGTAGGCCTCCTTGCTCACACAGGTTTTTTTTAGTTCTGCCCACAAATTTTCAATAGGATTGAGGTCAGGGCTTTGTGATGGCCACTCCAATACCTTGACTTTGTTGTCCTTAAGCCATTTTGCCACAATATGCTTGGGGTCATTGTCCATTTGGAAGGCCCATTTGCGACCAAGCTTTAACTTCCTGACTGTCTTGAGATGTTGCTTCAATATATCCACATCATTTTACTTCCTCATGATGCCATCTAGTTTAAGAAGTGCACCTGTCCCTCCTGCAGCAAAGCACCCCCACAACATGATGCTTCCACCCCCATTCTTCACGGTTGGGATGGTGTTCTTCGGCTTGCAAGCATCCCCCTTTTTCCTCCAAACATATTGATGGTCATTATGGCCGAACAGTTCTATTTTTGTTTCATCAGACCAGAGGACATTTCTCCAAAAAGTACAATCTTTGTCCCCATGTGCAGTTGCAAACTGTAGTCTGGCTTTTTTAATGGTGGTTTTGGAGCAGTGGCTTCTTCCTTGCTGAGCGGCCTTTATGTCGATATGACTCATTTTACTGTGGATATGGATTCTTTTGTACCTGTTTCCTCCAGCATCTTCACAAGGTCCTTTGCTGTTCTGGGATTGATTTGCACGTTTCGCACCAAAGTACTTTAATCTCTAGGAGACAGAACACATCTCCTTCTTGACGGCTGCATGGTCCCATGGTGTTTTACTTGCATACTATTGTTTGTACAGATGAACGTGGTACCTTCAGTCGTTTGGAAATTGCTCCCAAGGATGAACCAGACTTGTGGAGGTCTACAATTTTCTTTCAAAGGTCTTGGCTGATTTCTGTTGATTTTCCGATGTCAAGCAAAGAGGCACTGGGTTTGAAGGTAGGCCTTGAAACACAGTGGGGCAAAAAAGTATTTAGTCAGCCACCAATTGTGCAGGTTCTCCCACTTAAAAAGATGAGAGGCCTGTAATTTTCATCATAGGTACATGTCAACTATGACAGACAAAATGAGGGCAAAAAATCCAGAAAATCACATTGTAGGATTTTTTTTTATGGATTTATTTGCAAATTATGGTGGAAAATAAGTATTTGGTCACCTACAAACAAGCAAGATTTCTGGCTCTCACAGACCTGTAACTTCTTCTTTAAGAGGCTCCTCTGTCCTCCACTCGTTACCTGTATTAATGGCACCCTCAAACAGTCACACTCCAAACTCCACTATGGCCAAGACCAAAGAGCTTTCAAAGGACACCAGAAACAAAATTGTAGACCTGCACCAGGCTGGGAAGACTGAATCTGCAATAGGTAAGCAGCTTGGTTTGAAGAAATCAACTGTGGGAGCAATTATTAGGAAATGGAAGACATACAAGACCACTGATTATCTCCCTTGATCTCGGGCTCCACGCAAGATCTCACCCCATGGGGTCAAAATGATCACAAGAACGGTGAGCAAAAATCCCAGAAGCACACGGGGGACCTAGTGAATGACCTGCAGAGAGCTGGGACCAAAGTAACAAAGCCTACCATCAGTAACACACTACGCTGCCAGGGACTCAAATCCTGCAGTGCTAGACGTGTCCCACCGCTTAAGCCAGTATATGTCCGGGCCCATCTGAAGTTTGCTAGAGAGCATGTGGATGATCCAGAAGAGGATTGGGAAAATGTCATATGGTCAAATGAAACCAAAATATAACTTTTTACTGAAAACTCAACTCGTCGTGTTTGGAGGACAAAGAATGCTGAGTTGCATCCAAAGAACATACCTACTGTGAAGCATGGGGGTGGGAACATCATGCTTTGGGGCTGTTTTTCTGCAAAGGGACCAGGACGACTGATCCGTGTAAAGGAAATAATGAATGGGGCCATTTATCATGAGATTTTGAGTGAAAACCTCCTTCCATCAGCAAGGGCATTGAAGATGAAACGTGGCTGGGTCTTTCAGCATGACAATGATCCCAAACACACCGCCCAGGCAACGAAGGAGTGGCTTCGTAAGAAGCATTTCAAGGTCCTGGAGTGGCCTAGCCCGTCTCCAGATCTCAACCCCATAGAAAATCTTTGGAGGGAGTTGAAAGTCTGTGTTGCCCAGCGACAGCCCCAAAACATCACTGCTCTAGAGGGGATCTGCATGGAGGAATGGGCCAAAATACCAGCAACAGTGTGTGAAAACCTTTGTGAAGACTTAAAGAAAACGTTTGACCTGTGTCATTGCCAACAAAGGGTATATAACAAAGTATTGAGAAACTTTTGTTATTGACCAAATACTTCCACCATAATTTGCAAATAAATTCAGAAAATCCTACATTGTGATTTTCAGGATTTTTTTCCTTCTCATTTTGTCTGTCATAGTTGAAGTGTACCTATGATGAAAATTACAGGCCTCTCATCTTTTTAAGTGGGAGAACTTGCACAATTGATGGCTGACTAAACTTTTTTGCCCCACTGTACATCCACAGGTACACCTCCAATTAACTCAAATGATGTCAATTAGCCTATCAGAAGCTTCTAAAGCCATGACATAATTTTCTGGAATTTTCCAAGCTGTTTAAAGACAGTCAACTTAGTGTATGTAAACTTCTGACCCACTGGAATTGTGATACAGTAAATTATAAATTAAATAATCTGTAAACAATTGTTGGAAAAATTACTTGTCATGCACAAAGTAGATGCCTTAACCGACTTGCCAAAACTCTAGTTTGTTAACAAGAAATTTGTGGAGGGGTTGAAAAACCTAACTTCCAACTGTACGCCTCGTGTCTGAGCCGTTGAATTGTGACTCTTTTGTCCCTATGTCCCCACTTTGTCCCATTTCGCTTGTTTGATTGCCTAGCAGAGGGAATAACTACGCTGTTTGTATTCGGCCATATTCCCGGTCATCTTTCCATGGTTAATTGCTGTGGTTCGCACTTTCAGTTTTGCGAGAATGCCGCCATCTATCCATGGTTTCTGGTTAGGGTAGGTTTTAATAATCTCTTTAGGATCGGCCCCTTTTTCAATTTTTGCCTAAAATCACATACCCAAATCTAACTGCCTGTATCTCAGGCCCTGAAGCAAGGATATGCATTTTCTTGGGACCATTTGAAAGGAAACACGTTGAAGTTTGTGGGAAAATATAACACATTAGATCTGGTCAAAGATCATACAAACAACAACTTTTTTTTTAAAATGCAAGAGAAAGGCCATAATGTATTATTCCATCCCAGGCACAATTTACATTTTGGCCACTAGATGGCAGCAGTGTATGTACAAAGTTTTAGACTGATCCAATGAGCTATTGTATTTTTGTTAAAATGTTGTATCACCACTGCTCAAATGTGCCTAATTGGTTTATTAAAACCATTTAAAGTTCATAACTGTGCACTCTCCTCAAACAATAGCATGGTATTCTTTCACTGTAATAGGTACTGTATGTTGGACAGTGCAGTTAGATGAACAAAAATGCTATTCTTCTGCCAATATCAGGTATGTCTATGTCCTGGGAAATGTTCTTGTTACGTACAACCTCATGCTAATCACATTAGCCTACGTTAGCTCAACCATCCCGTGAGGGACCCGCCGATCCTGTAGAGGTTCATTTATTTGCACATATTTTATTGTTTCCAATTTCATAAAATGTTTGTTACATGTAATCTTTTGGTTCAACCATAATGCATAATAAGCATCATCAACAGGGTGAACATATTGGGTGTATGCTGATAAGCTGTAGAAAGAATATGTTCATTTATATACTTTTTTTATAGAATATATAATTCATAAGAAGGGCCAAAGTAAAAATTCAGACCACTAGGGGTCAATGTTTTTAAATAGGATATCCAGTAGATATCCAGGTAGGATCTCAATGTTACCTCCTCTCCTTGGTAGAGAAATTTGATCAATCCCTTTGTATTTGAGGGAGGAGATGGGATGGTTAGCTTCAACAAAGCTAGCTGCTACTGGATAGTTGGTGTTCTTACACCTGATTGAGTTGCGCTGTTCAGCTATGCTTTGTTTTAGTTGTCTTTTCGTTTGTCCTACGTAGGCTTTCCCACATGAACAGGTGATGAGCTAGATGACTCCCTTTTGTCTTTGTTTTTATTGCTTACAGTTTATTAACCGTTAGTCAGGACCTCTACACTAAATAATCTTCTCTGGGTGTGCGCCAGCTCATGCTTTTTATTAAACAATCAAATGAAAACATAAATACTGGTTGTGCTTATGCCACATTAAAAGCTAATACATGTTAAAAGTGATATGACATTTTCTAAGGCCTAGAGAGATATGAAATTAATAGGGTTTCTATATGTAATTCTATGATCACACCAGAGGAAGCTGGTGTGAGAAGCTATAGGAGGACAGACTCATTGTAATAGCTGGAATGCAATAAAGATGGAACGGTATTGAACACATCAAACATGGAAACCACATGTTTGACTCCGTTCCATCAATTCCATTCCAGCCATTACAATGAGCCCGTCCTCCTATAGCTCCTCCCACCAGCCTCCACTGTATTACACCTAGGCTATAAAAAAAAGTGTGAGCTTGGTTGTCCCTTACCTATCGGTATTTTTAATCTACTTTCACCCCTATTGAAAACGTAAATACATTTGCACAATGAGTATTTCTCTCAAATACATAGTTAGTTGTTGGTTAACTAACTAGCTAATTTTAGCATAGACATGACGAGCAGTGCTTGACTTGGACCAAAATAGGAGCCGATAATAATTGTAGGTGCTGGTACTGTTTATGTTTAGGTGCAGGAGAAGTTAAAAATGTGAAGTGCAGTTATTTAGCACCGGTGAGCTCCTCAACAAGACATGGTATCAATAACAAGATGGACCTATGATTCCCCACATGGCAGCTTCATGTCATTGTTGCTAGCTATCTGACCATCCAGAATCATAACTACCAATGGACTTCTGCCCCGTCTACGCACGTGCATAATCTTCGTGTTGTCAGCTAACCCATCTATAGTGAATGGAAAAATCTTCATGTAAATAATTATTTCTAATGGCAGCCTACTGTACCCCAGTCTGCCTTCAACTTCAGGTACTCAATGAGATTGGGCAGCAGCACTGAGCTACCCTACAACATCTTTTCCTGGAGTAGCTCAAACTGCATGTTATGTCTCCATGAGACACCATTTTAACTGACTTAATTTGGCTTGATTTTGCTATTTGAGTCTTCACATGGAAAATAATTGGTGTCATGTAATCGATGGCTTTGTCCTTTCATATATACCGTCATTGATCCCTACCACATACAAGTAAAATCCTCTTATTTCCTAGATTAATTTACTCCTTTTCTTGCTAACTTTCCTTTCCTCTTTTCCTAGCTCCCATTTCCTCCTTTCCTAGCTTCATTTCCTAATTGACTAGCTTCCTTTTCCTAACCTCCTTTCCTAGGACCCTTCCTCTTTTCCTAGCTCCCTTTCCTTTACTCCTTTTATTTCCTAGATTAATTTCCTTCTTTCCTCACTCTTTTCTTACCTCAACCTAGCTCCATTTCTGTTCTGCCGAACTTCCTTTCCTATTTTCCTAGCTACCTTTCATTCCCTACTTCCCTTTCCTCTTTCCCTCGCTCCTTTCTTTACTAGCTCCCTTTTCATAGGAAGCTAGGAAAGGAGGAAAAGAAAGCAGAAAGGAATCTAGGAATGAAAAGTTCATGTGTGTTATAGGGATTAACCACGGCCAGTAGATGGCGATAGGATTGGCTTTAGTGACAGGCTAGTTTTAGTCACAGGCTGCTCAGCTGGATATTATTGCATTGTTGGAAAAGGAACCGCAAGTAATGTGCTTTCAAGACAACTGGGAACTCAAAAAAATACGGGGTCAAATCATGACGTCAGTGATCTTCAGGTCGGAAAGTCGGAATTCTAGAAAGAGGCCTGAGTTCCAGACTTGGAATTCTGAGTTCAAAATGACTTTTCCCAGTTGAAGCTCGTTTTTTTCCAGAGTTCACAGTTGTCTGGATTGCACTGAAGTCGGAAGTCGGAGATTTCCGAGGTCCGAGCCCCCATTTTGTATTTAACGAGGTATAATCATTTCACTGTTACACCTGTTGTCTACTAAGCATGTGACAAATACAATGTTATTAGATTTATTGGAATGTTCTAGAAACGTTAAATTTGCATTCGCTGAGTCATGGCGTCGCCAAGTTCCCAGTTGTTTTGAACGCACTTAAGTCTGAGATTTTCCGAGTTCCCAGTTGTTTTGAACACGCTATCAGTCACAATACCATAGAGAGGAGGAATGACGGGAAAAATAAAGGCAGAGGAGGTCTAAGCGGGAGGAAGAGGGTGAGCTTGAGTCGGTTAAGGGAGCTGGTTTGTTAAAAAAGAATGGTAGAATGTGTAAGCAGAGTGAGTTATAGACAGGAGGAGAAATTGAAGTGAATGAGGGCGAAGTATTGGAGGTGGTAGGTGTGAAGTTCTCTGAGCCGAGGGTTGCACCGAGGGTCAGGATAAAGATGAGTCTATGACAGTAGGAGTGAAGTTTTTTGAAAAAGTCATCAATTTTTGGCTGATCTATTTGTGGTTTCAGAGTGGGTGAAAACAAAGTTGGGTGCTGTGGAATCGGTGAGCATAACCAGAAGTGGTCTTGTGATAATTGTTTGTTTCTGCTGGTCAGAGGAAGCAGGCGCTCCATGTTAAACGAATGGGGGCAAGAGATGTGAATTGTTTTGCTCTAAAGAAAAGGCTGACATTGGAAGGAGTGATTACTGGGGTAGCAGTAAATGTGAAAGCTGACCAACTGAAGGGGAAGATTGATACCTGGTGTTTGTGATGCTCGTAGTTTGGTGCGACGCAGACAGGGTGGGGTGAGTGGTGAAACAGAGTCATTGTCTGTTCTTTTCAGTTTTGATGTTGTCTTTGCCCGACAAAGTGATGTTAGGATATACACTGCTCAAAAAATAAAGGGAACACTTAAACAACACAATGTAACTCCAAGTCAATCACACTTCTGTGAAATCAAACTGTCCACTTAGGAAGCAACACTGTTTGACAATACATTTCACATGCTGTTGTGCAAATGGAATAGACAACAGGTGGAAATTATAGGCAATTAGCAAGACACCCCCAATAAAGGAGTGGTTCTGCAGGTGGTGACCACAGACCACTTCTCAGTTCCTATGCTTCCTGGCTGATGTTTTGGTCACTTTTGAATGCTGGCGGTGCTTTCACTCTAGTGGTAGCATGAGACGGAGTCTACAACCCACACAAGTGGCTCAGGTAGTGCAGCTCATCCAGGATGGCACATCAATGCGAGCTGTGGCATGAAGGTTTGCTGTGTCTGTCAGCGTAGTGTCCAGAGCATGGAGGCGCTACCAGGAGACAGGCCAGTACATCAGGAGACGTGGAGGAGGCCGTAGGAGGGCAACAACCCAGCAGCAGGACCGCTACCTCCGCCTTTGTGCAAGGAGGAGCAGGAGGAGCACTGCCAGAGCCCTGCAAAATGACCTCCAGCAGGCCACAAATGTGCATGTCTGCTCAAATGGTCAGAAACAGACTCCATGAGGGTGGTATGAGGGTCCGACGTCCACAGGTGGGGGTTGAAAGCAGGTTCACACTGAGCACGTGACAGACGTGACAGAGTCTGGAGACACCGTGGAGAACGTTCTGCTGCCTGCAACATCCTCCAGCATGACCGGTTTGGCGGTGGGTCAGTCATGGTGTGGGGTGGCATTTCTTTGGGGGGCCGCACAGCCCTCCATGTGCTCGCCAGAGGTAGCCTGACTGCCATTAGGTACCGAGATGAGATCCTCAGACCCCTTGTGAGACCATATGCTGGTGCGGTTGGCCCTGGGTTCTTCCTAATGCAAGACAATGCTAGACCTCATGTGGCTGGAGTGTCAGCAGTTCCTGCAAGAGGAAGGCATTGATGCTATGGACTGGCCCACCCGTTCCCCAGACCTGAATCCAATTGAGCACATCTGGGACATCATGTCTTGCTCCATCCACCAACGCCACGTTGCACCACAGACTGTCCAGGAGTTGGCGAATGCTTTAGTCCAGGTCTGGGAGGAGATCCCTCAGGAGACCATCCGCCACCTCATCAGGAGCATGCCCAGGCGTTGTAGGGAGGTCATACAGGCACGTGGAGGCCACACACACTACTGAGCCTCATTTTGACTTGTTTTAAGGACATTACATCAAAGTTGGATCAGCCTGTAGTGTGGTTTTCCACTTTAATTTTGAGTGTGACTCCAAATCCAGACCTCCATGGGTTGATAAATTGGATTTCCATTGATTATTTTTGTGTGATTTTGTTGTCAGCACATTCAACTATGTAAAGAAAAAAGTATTTAATAAGATTATTTCATTCATTCAGATCTAGGATGTGTTATTTTAGTGTTCCCTTTATTTTTTTGAGCAGTGTATATATTATCCTGTATGAGCTTTGTGCCGAATACACTTGTTACAGGTGTCAAGCTTATGGGCATGTGGCAGCAGTGTGTAGGAGGAAGGTTCCTAGGTGTGAGAAGTGTGCAGAAGGGCATGAGACAAAGGTAGCATTGGGGAAAGTAGTGAAATGTGTTAATTGTACGGGTGCCCATGGGGCTGGGGATCAGAAATGTCCTGTGTGAGAGAGGCAGGTTGAGGTTTCCAGGGTTAGAGTAGTGCAGAAGTTGTAATATTCTGAGGCAGTGAAGAAAGTAGAGGAAGATGGGTCAAGGGGGAGGGATAATGAGAGGAGTGGTGTGTTATTTTTTATTTCACCTTTATTTAACCAGGTAAGCTAGTTGAGAACAAGTTCTCATTTACAACTGCGACCTGGCCAAGATAAAGCAAAGCAGTGCGACACAAACAACAACACAGAGTTACACATGAAATAAACAAGCGCACAGTCAATAACAAAGTAGAAAAAATTAAGTCTACATACAGTGTGTGCAAATGGCGTGAGGAGGTAAGGCAATAAATAGGCCATAGTAGCGAAGTAATTACAATTTAGCAGATTAACACTGGAGTGATTGATGAGCAGATGATGATGCGCAAGTAGTGATACTGGTGTACAAAAGAGCAGAAAAGTAAATAAAAACAATTTGGGGTGAGGTAGGTAGATTGGGTGGGCTATTTACAGATGGACTATGTACAGCTGCAGCGATTGGTTAGCTGCTCAGATAGCTGATGTTTAAAGTTAGTGAGGGAAATGTAAGTCTCCAGCTTCAGCGATTGTTGCAATTCGTTTCAGTCACTGGCAGCAGAGAACTGGAAGGAAGGGCGGCCAAAGGAGGTGTTGGCTTTGGGGATGACCAGTGAGATATCCCTGCTCGAGCGTGTGCTACGGGTGGGTGTTGTTATCGTGACCAGTGAGCTGAGGTAAGGAGGAGCTTCACCTAGCATAGACTTATAGATGCCCTGGAGCCAGTGGGTCTGGCGACGAATATGTAGCGAGTGATGGTGGGTGGTATAAGGGGCTTTGGTAACAAAACGGATGGCACTGTGATAGACTGCATCCAGTTTCCTGAGTAGAGTATTGGAAGCTATTTTGTAGATGACATCGCCGAAGTCGAGGATCGGTAGGATAGTCAGTTTTACTAGGGTAAGTTTTGCGGCGTGAGTGAAGGAGGCTTTGTTGTGAAATAGAAAGCCGATTTTGGATTGGAGATGTTTGATATGAGTCTGGAAGGAGAGTTTACAGTCTATCCAGACACCTAGGTATTTGTAGTTGTCCACATATTCTAGGTCAGAACCGTCCAGAGTAGTAATGCTGGTCGGGCGGGCAGGTGCGGGCAGCGAACGGTTGAAAAGCATGCATTTGGTTTTACTAGCGTTTAAGAGCAGTTGGAGGCCACGGAAGGAGTGTGGTATACAGTGCACTCCACTAATATTGGCACCCTTGGTAAATATGAGCAAAACGGCCTGTGAAAAAAATGTATATTTATCCTCTTGGTCTTTCATTAAAAATATTCACAAAAATCTAACCTTTAATTAAAGTAAAATAATTTAAAGAAAATATTTTTTCTTATCATAAAACAAATATTTTTTTCAAATATATGTGTGCCACAATTATTGGCACCCCTTCATTCAATATTTTGTGCAACCTCCCTTTGCCAAGATAACAGCTCTGAGTCTTCTCCTATAATGCATAATGAGGTTGGAGAACACATGGCAAGGGATCTGAGACCATTCCTCCACACAGAATCTCTTCAGATTCCGAGGTCCACGCTTGTGGACTGTCTTCTTCAGCTCATCCAACAAGTTCTCTATGGGGTTTAGGTCAGGGGACTGGGACGGCCATGGCAAAACCTTGATTCTGTGGTCAGCGAACCATTTTTGTGTTGATTTTGAGGTGTGCTTTGGATCATTGTCCTGCTGGAAGATCCAACCACGGCCCAGTTTAAGATTCCTAGCAGAAGCAGTCAGGTTTTGATTTAATATCTGCTGGTACTAAATTGAGTCCATTATACCATGTATCCTAGCAAGTTGTCCAGGGCCTTTGGAAGAACAGCCCCACAACATCAAAGATCCATCACCATACTTCACAGTGGGGATGAGGTACTTTTCTGCATGGCTATCTTTCTGTCTACGCCAAACCCACCTCTGGTGTTTGTTTTTTAAAAAAGCTATATTTTGGTCTCACCTGACCATGAAACCCAGTCCCATTGAAAGATCCAGTAATGTTTGACAAACTGTAGGCACTTGAGTTTGTTGTTTGATGACAGCAAAGACTTTCAATGGCAACCCTCCCAAACAACTTGTGGTTATGTAGGTGGCATTAGTTAATCGTTTTGGAGACTTTCTGACCCCATGACCCAACTGACGTCTGCAATTCTCCAGCTGTGATCCTTGGGAGATTTTTTTGTCCACTCGAACTATCCTCCTCACTGTGCGTGGGGTCAATCTAGACACACATTCTTTTCCAGGCCGATTGTTAACATCTCCAGTTCCTTTAAACTCCTTAATTATTGCCCTGATTGTGGAAATGGGCATTTACAACCGTTGAGATATTTTCTTAAAGCCATTTCCTGATTTGTGCAGCTCAACAACCTTTTGTCGCACATCATTACTGTATTCTCTGGTCTTTCCCATAGTGATTGATGGCTATGGGAACTTGGCCTGTGTGTCACCTCATATTTATACCCCAGTGAAACACTAAGTCATGGCTTACCACTTAAGTGTTCCTGATCACTCAGGTGAACTTAAAATCATAAAATATGAATGGGAATATAGTTCAGTTAGATTTTAGTCATAAGAATTTCTCGGGGTGCCAATAATTGTGGCACATGTTTTGGAGAGATATTTATTTCACGTGTATTTTTTTCAATCATTTTACTTCAATTAAAGGTTTGATTTTTGTGAATATTTTTGAATGAAAGACCAAGAGGATAACAGCAAAGACCTTTTTTTCACAGGCCATTTTGCTCATGTTTACCATGGGTGCCAATATTAGTGGAGGGCACTGTAGATCTGTACCAGTACAGAGGGATTAATCAACAAGTGATATGTTTCAGTAAGATTGGATTTTTGGCATTTCTAGCAATGGTTATCAACTGTACTGCAGGGATGGAACGTAAGTCGCAGATTTGGTGTGTGCAAGATTTGATGTCAGAAGAGTTACAGGGTGTGTTAAGTGGTGGTGTCCCATTCTTTCAGGCTGTTGGCCTGAAGTAGGACTAAATAGATTTAAATAGTGGAGTATGGTATTTTTTTATTTAATTTTTATTTTGAGTGGAGTGGTAGAGTATTTTTTTTAAATAATTAAGAATTAAGCAGTATAAAGGTGTAATACTCCAGTGTAGTAGGTGGCGGTAATGCAACATTTATTGAATGCCAACTGCCGTTAAACCTCATTGAAGAAGAAGTTGCAATACCAGAGATCCAGAGTCCGAGCCCCTCTGTGGTTCTTCTTGCAATCCCACCTTGGTGTCTTCCTCAACCAGTGATAGATCTAGGGTTGCTTGAGAGGGTAAGAGATGTTGAGGAAGGAGTAGATTCAGTTCTAAGTGAACATTTAAGAACACAGTACTATGTTTTCTTGAACATATTGACAGATTGATCTAAGGACCCTAAAACAGGGATGACAGGAGCAGCTTTTAGTGTTCCTGAGTTTAAGATGGCAGTGACGAAAAGAGCAACGGATGATTTATCTGTTTACACAATGGAGTTGTTGGCCATACTATTGGCTGCAGAGTGGGTGGAGGAGGTGAGGCCAGACAGGGTAGTCATCTGCTCTGACACCTGTGCAGCACTGATGAGCTTAAATTCATGTATGTCTTAGAGCAGACAGGATGTATTGTATGAGGTTTTGCAGTGTTTGTATAGGGTGAAACAGATGGTGGTATTTGTGATGTTCCTCTGGGTACCAGCTCATGTGGGAGTAGAGGGGAATGAGGAAGTGGATATTATTGACAAGCAGGCTCTTAAACATCCAAATGTTGAGATGTAATTATCAATCAGTAAAGCAGAAGCCAAGGGATTAATAAGAACAGTGGTTAAAAATAAGTGGCAAGAGTTGTGGAACAGTGAGAGTAAGGGAAGACACCTCTATAATATCCAGGAAAGGGTGGGGGCAGGGAGGTCTACAGGTTGAGACTGGCACACACAAGGCTAAATAGTACATTGAAAGTGGTGGGGAAACATCGACTGGGAGGTGTGATCATTGTCAGGAGGAGATGGAGACAGTGGAACATGTTCTATTTCAGTGCCAGAAATATGTGAGAGAAAGGGAGCGATTGTTATTAGATTTTAGGAGTAATGGGGTTGAAGAGCCAGGATTAAATGAACTGCTGTAGACCTTTTCAGGGGATGTAGTATTTAATTATGTAATTCGTTTCCTTAGGGAGACGATATTATTGGGTAGGATTTAGACCTTCACTGTCTCTGGTCCACACTCCAGTCCAGTTGGTGGCGGTAATGCACCTTAAAGTTGGTTGCCAACCGAGATATAAAATCAACAGAAAAAGAAGATACACAGTCCGCGAGTCATAGAAACGGTGGCTTTGCAGTGTATGGATATAGCACATTTTTGTACAGCTCATTGAAACGAAATCCCCATAAGGACAGTATTGTAAATTAATTTTGTATCCCTAAGGAGAAGGCTATCACACATCTACAACAAGACATGTAAGTTTGTGATGAATTGCGAGCTTTTGTAAAATGTAGTCCGCAAGAGCACGCTAGCGCCACTAGCTAGCTAACGTCGTTTGTTTCGTTAAGGTTATGGCAAGTTAGCTACCTAGCATACCAACATGCTTTTACGAAAGGCGGGAGGGACGCCTAGCGACGATGGGCCTTCTTGGGTATCTGTTGGCTACCAAGCTAGCTCATTTAAATGCAAGTCACTGAATATAATCATGCTAATGTCGGTCAGTTGATAAGTTCGCAAACTAGATAGCTAGTAACGTTAGAAAATAAATGTTTTTAAAAAAGAAAAAAGCTAGTACTACTAATTAACGGCAAGGTTTGAACTAGCTACTAACGTTAACCACATTTAGAAACTGCTTAACCAAACTGAATATAACTAGGTTTCTGTCTATGCTTACATTGTTCAGTCATGGGCTAAATTCCCCTGGTAGCCAAATAGTAGACGCTAGGTATCAAACGTTAGTTAGCTAATGATGGAAGTTGGCTAGGTAGTGGTCAAGTGCACCGCATGGCATGTGGTGTGCGTTCCATTTTTTTTCTTCCTGAGTTAACGTTAGCTATAAAATATATTTGCTAGTTACCTAACACAACTGATTAACTAACAATTAGATTAGCATGTTGATCGATCCCCATGGATTTTTCCCACATTTGAATTGGAATCCCATCATGACATGTTAGTAACCTTACCTCACTAATCAGCGAAGTGTTCTGGTTATAAGTAACTTTAGTTTTATTCTAATGGTGAATGACTGACAGTTTAATTTAACAAAATGTTTACATGCATACTATGCACATAGATAATGTCCAGTTAATCTCAACAAAATGAAAGGTTGGTCATCCTACTGCCGGCTGCTAACTAAGGAAACCTGCAAGGAAGCCAAGAGATGGTTAACTAGCCAATGATACATAATGCTCATTAATGGATGTCCTAAAGTAGTTAATCAAATCTTGCTCATTCATTGGTGCATTGGAGCTATTTTTTACTACAGCATCACATGAAAACACTAAAGCAGGAAGTAGCTAATTTCAACAACATTTAATTGTTTTTTTTTCTTCAGTTGAGTTTGCACATTTCAAGTTAATGTCTCTCTAACCTCAACAATGCAGTAATAAATAACAATATAATACTAAAAATAACAGGGTAGAACAAAAATTAAATGTAAAAACAAAGTAAGCAAGCATACTATATACAGGGTCAGTTCCAGTACCATATTTACAATGTGCAGGGATACTGGATCGGCTCGATGTTGTTTTTTTATTAGCCTGTTATTTTATTTCACTTAGTCCTGCATGTTGGAGCTTGAAGCCTAAGATTCTCACTGTATCCTACAATCACGCCTGTAAATGTGACGATTAAACACTTTGAATCTGAGAGGTAGATGTGTATAGGGGTAGGTATCACAATATATGATAAACAGAGTAGCAGCAGTGTATATAATTGTGTGTAGAGTCAGTATAAATGTGCATGATCAAATTATGGAGTGTGTTGGAGTGCCTAGTGTTTAGGGCCCTGTGAGTGTGCATAGAGAATAAAATACAAAGGTCAACTCAGTCTGTGTACCTATTTAGCAGTCTGTCTTTTTTACATTTTATTTAACTAGGCAAGTCAGTTATAACTTCTTATGGCTCAAATCCCGTTAACGGGATCGATTTGACAACATCCGGTGAAATGGCAGAGCGCCAAAAGAAAAACTTTTTAATTAAAAATATTTAACTTTCATACATTCACAAGTGCAATACACCAAATTAAAGCTGAACTTCTTGTTAATCTAGTGTCACATTTCAAAAAGGCTTTACGACGAAAGCAAACCATGCTATTATGTGGACAGCACCCCATCAATCATATTTCATCCCGCCAGGCACGACACAAAACTCAGAAAAAGCGATATAATTCATTCCTTACCTTTGACAAGCTTCTTCTGTTGGCACTCCAATATCTCCTTTAACATCACAAATGGTCCTTTTGTTCGATTAATTCCGTCGTTATATATTTTTACATTTTAGTCATTTAGCAGACACTCTTATCCAGAGCGACTTACACTAGTGAATGCATACATTTCATACATTTTTTTTTTTTCGTACTGGTCCCCCGTGGGAATCGAACCCACAACCCTGGCGTTGCAAACACCATGCTCTACCAACTGAGCCACACGGGACCATATCCAAAATGTCCATTTATTTGGCACATTTGATCCAGAAAACACCGGTTCCAACTTGCGCAACATGACTACAAAATATCTCAAGTTACCTGTAATCTTTGTCCAAACATTTCAAACAACTTTCCTAATACAACTTTAGGTATTTTTTTACGTAAATAATCAATCAAATTTAAGACGGGATAAACTGCGTTCAATACCGGAGGAAAACAAACTGGAGTGTGCTTTTCAGGTCACACGCCTCAAACAGTACACTTCACTCGACCCTGTTCTGAACAGGGCTACTTCTTCATTACACAAAGGAAAAACATCAACAAATTTCTAAAGACTGTTGACATCCAGTGGAAGTGATAGGAACTGCAAGCAACTGCCTTAGAATACTGGATTCTCAATGAAAACCCATCAAAGAGTGACCTAAAAATAAAATAAAAACTCCTGGATGGTTTGTCCTCAGGGTTTCGCCTGCCAAATAAGTTCTGTTATGCAAATTGAAGTGAGTCTAGTGTTTCAGGGATGATGGAGTTGATGTGTGCCATAACCAGCCTCTCAAAGCACCTCATGATTACAGAAGGGTGCTACAGGGCGGTAGTCATTGTGGCATGATGCCTTGGAGTTCTTGGGAACAAGAATGATGGTGGTCATCTTAAAATGTGGGGATTACACCCGCCAACTATTATGCGCATGCTCAGAGAACACGCCTTGTGGGTATTGATCTGATTAAAGACTTTACGTATGTCGGCCTCTGAGAGCGAGATCACCCAATCTTCTGGGTCAGTGTCGGCCCTCACTCGGCAGGATGTCATGGTCAAAGCGTTCATAAAATCCATTGAGTTTGTCTGGTAGAGAGGTATCGCTGGGCAGATCACGGCTGGGTCTTCCTTTGTAATTCGTAATGGATGTAGCCCCTGCCACATGCGGTGAGTGGCGGAGCCCGTGTAATATGATTCCACCTTATTCCTATATTGTCCTTTAGCTTGTTTGATGACTGCGGAGGTCATAGCAGGACTTCTTGAACTTGTTCCTGTTCTCAGCCGTAGACTCAGGGTTGTCTGCGGTAGCCCTATCCTCTAGTTTAGCGCCAACCTGTATTAATCCAGGGCTTTTGATTGGGTAAGCAGCTAACCTTAACTGTGTGGACAACGTTGCAGATGCATTTGTTAATGAAGCAGGTGACTAAAGTGTTTAGCTTGTCGACGTTATCGGCAGTGTCCCGAAACCTATTCCAGTCAGCGCTAGCAAAGCAGCCCTGTAGCATAATCTCTAATTCTGGAGACCATTTGTTATTTCTCTTTTCCTGAGGTTGAATTTATGCAACAGTCACGATAACAGCTGAAAACTCCCTTGAGGTCAAATACCGACCCTTTTACCATCAGGTATTCCAAGACAGGTGAACCATGGGTAAGAATTACAGAAAGAGCCCAGGGCAGATGAGTTGAAGTGTAAGCTGGAATTGAGAACTGCCGATCTGAGGTTCAAAAGTAATTGTTGGTTGTAAGAAATTCTAGCAGGTTTATTTAGAAAAAATAACCTACAAAAGAATCAGAAAATGGCAAAGTTGGGTCAGAGCTTGCAAAACGACAGCTATCCTGTATGGCACCATCTTTTTTCCATGAAGCGTATCACAAATAAAACAATTTAGTCTACTAGTAAATTGTTCTTGACATAATGTCAGGTTTGAAGACCTTTGCTTTGACCTTCCATCACTGGGCACACTAAAAGAGTAAAGGAAGTGTGGCCAGTATTTTCCATCCCCTTTTGATGAGATCATCATGAATCTGTTGACAGCCGGGTTGCTTCTAACGAAATGCTCAGCCATTTTCAATTGGTACCTTTATTGGCAACCTTATACATCTGCCTTTTGACGGTGAGCCTTTGTCACAACTTCCAACTGTGTTCCACCTGTTAAATGCAGGTGCACCACAGCTGTTTGTCCTCAGCCTCCAACTCTGTTACTAGCACTGGGGTAGAAGATGTCCTTGGGAACATATCCAGGATCAGTTTACCCTCCCGAAATCTTAACTGTAATGATTTAAGGGGCTTTTTCTAGCAGTTTTCTGTCCATGACATTGCCTTGACTTTAAAAGTTAGAAATATTCTGCAAAATAGCAGCAAAAGATCCTTCACATTTTAATCATTTAGCTGTAGCTCTTATCCAGGGCGACTTATATTTAGTGTACCTTAAGATAGCTATCTGAGACAACCACATCAGTCATAGCTACTTTGAGGAAAAATGCACTTACTATCAGCAAAGTCAAAGCTAGTAGTAAGGGGGGGGGGGGGTCAAGTGCCAGTCAACTTTTTCCATTGAGTGGTGGTGCTGTGGTATTTTTTTAAGATGCTCTTCGAAGAGGTAGGGTTTCAGATCTTTTTGGAAGATGGGCAGGGATTCTTCTCTCCTAGCTTGAGGGGGAAGCTGGTTCCACCATTGGGGTGCCAGGACAGAGAAGAGCTTGGACTGGGCTGAGCGGGAGCTGCCCTTCCTTAGGTGTGGGAGGGCCAAGAGACCAGAGGTGGCAGAACGGAGTACTCGGGTTGTGGTGTAGGGTTTGAGCATAGCCTGAAGGAAGGGAGGGGCAGTTCCTCTTGCTGCTTCGTAGGCAAGTACTATGGTCTGCGAGCTTTGTTTGGAAGTCAGTGGAGCGGGGTGACATGGGAGAATTTGTTATGGTTAAATGCCAGGTGGGCTGTAGCGTTATTGATAAGTTGCATGGGTTTGACGGCATAAGGGGGAGCCCAGCCAACAGCGAGTTGCAATTAGTCCAGATGGGAGATGACAAGTGCCTGGATTAGGACCTGCGCCGCTTTCTGTGTGAGGTAGGGTCTTACTCTACGGATTTTGTAGATCATCAAAATGCACGAGCGAGCACTGCTTTGTTTGCCGAGAACGACAGGGTAGCTATGACTGATGCTATGTCATTCATTGAGTTTCTTCATCTGTGTTCCCAGGCATCCGGCGACTGCTAAGTGGTATGACAGGCGGGACTCCGTCTACATCGAGTTCTGCGTAGCGGACAGCAAGAATGTCAAGATCAATTTCGAGGAAGCAAAGTTTGTTTTCAGGCGAGTTATGACTTCTGTCAGTGGAGGTTTAAAGGAGAAGTTTGGTTAACTGCTCTAGGCATTTGATAATTCCTCTAATTCAATGTTAGTCACATTTATGCTGAATTTCCTTTCGCCCCTCACTTTACCAGTTGTCTTGGAGGAACTGATCAAGTCAAACATGAGAACGAAGTAGACCTTTTTGAAGGCATTGATCAAAATGTGAGTAACTTCATTGCATTGTCTTCCTGTCTTCAGGACAAGATGCAGATTGCATCTGACGAGATATAACTAAGGGGACTTAGTTTTGCAGCATGAAAGTGTTCATGTATCTCTTGTACACACAGGAATCCATACACAAACGCACAGATCGGTCAGTGTTGTGCTGTTTACGAAAAGCTGAACCTGGGAAAGCGTGGCCTAGGCTAACGAAAGAGAAGGCTAAGGTCAGTGATGGTGTATAATATATTTTCCATAATATATACAATACATGGCCAAAAGTATCTTGACACCCTTTCAAATTAGCGGATTTGGCTATTTCAGCCACACCCATTGCTGGCGGGTGTATACAATTGAGCACACCGCCATCCAATCTCCGTAGACAAACATTGGCAGTAGAATGGCCAGTGCTGAAGAGCTCCGTGACTTTCAACATGGCACCGTCATGGGACGCCACCTTTCCAACAAGTCAGTTGTTCAAATTTCTTCCCTGCTAGAGCTGCCCCAGTCAACTGTAAGTGCTGTTTTTGTGAAGTGGAAATGTCAAGGAAGTGTTAGGCAACAAGCGCAGAGAACAGGACCGGCGAGTGCTGAAGCATGTAAAAAAGTTCTGTCCTCAGTTGTAATATTCACTACAGCGGTCCAGGAGAACTGCTCACTGACAGGGATGTAAACAAATTTGTGCACAAAATTTGAGAGTAATAAGCATATTGAGCATATTTAATGAAGCTCCCTACAGGTCTTGTGCTGATGTTGCTTTTCATTAAGGCCATTCTACTGCCAATGGTCTATGGAGATTGCATGGATGTGTGCTCGATTTCATACACCTGTCAGGAACGGGTGTGGCTGACATAGCCAAATCCACTATTTTGAAGGGGTGTCCACATACTTTCGTATGTAGTTATATATAGATAACTAATATAGTTAATTTAAATGCACACTTTCTGTATTTAGTGCATAATTGATTTTGGAACACTGAACTCTAAATGCATGTAAGGAGCCTGGAAGATGACATCCTCCAAATGAGCATCAGCAAAGCCTTTTTGTCATGCAAGATATTCTTCAACAGTTAACTTGGCTCAGCGTCGACTTTAACAACTGGAAGGACTGGGAGGGCGACTCAGACGAGGAACTAGGCAACTTCGATAATTTCCCAGAGGGGGGAGACGGGGATATGGCATTCAACACACAAGAAGCGATGGCTAAAGTAAGGGCCCTAGGGCAAACTGAACTTGCACTTGAATGCTGTATGAAAGGTTTGGCAAAGACTGTTAAAGTAATATATGCCAACATGATGATATTTGGCTCAGGCTGTTGTGTGTGATTCTGATTGCAGATGATGAACAACATGGGAGGGGAAGACTGCCTACCTGATCTAGATGATGTTGATGATGTAAGAGCTTCTCTGTGGAGTTCCTCCTTTCCCTCAGTTTCACTTCACTTGGCTTAATACAAAAACATGTCTCACTCTAGTCATGTCCCTCTTGTGTATGGGTTTGCTAATGAATGATCAGTGTCTCTTCAGAAGAATGTGTTCGACACAATATGCAGTTGCAAAACCTTAATTGCAATGGTCATATTCAGCTTGATCGCATGCTTTTTTTTCTATTCCTGTTTAGGACGAGTCTGCAGATAGTGACGATGAAAGTAAGTGAAATGTTTTCTGACCAGATACTGAGCTTTCGAATGAAATTTTGTACCCTGACATCCCTTAACCCTGAAAATGTTTTGATGCTAAATGTGCCGTGCGAAGTATCTTTTTTTGACTATGTGGCAATTTGTTTACTTTACATTTTTTATTAAAAAAAATGTTTTTTTCAGAAATGCCTGATTTGGAATAAAAGGCCTCAAAATCCAGGAAGTCGGGATGGAAGAAAGGAAGGCAGGAGGAATCATCAAGACTATCTTGAAATAGAAGGCAGTGGGTAAAAACACTGTACATGAGTTGGTAGCCATATTTAAATCCAGAGCTCTTTTCCAATCAGTCCACTGAAGGTTAATATGTATAGTGTTGTACGGCGCAGCAGTCTCCACTTCCATTTGCAGTGCTGCACTCTTGGCATATCCTGTTTTACTATTAATTATTACAAGTAAGCATTCATGATTTGTTCTGAAGTACTGTATAGTAATCATCCTCAACCTAGAAAACAATACATGTGAAGACATTTATGAGCAGTTGACTAATGTTATGAAGTGTAATTAAACGGACAAATGTTTTACACCCCCCGACTCATGGATCTATGTTTGAAGTTTGTTGATCAGGTTACAATTTCTGTTTGGTTCCCTCTTGTGAGCTGCCTCCTGTGGCATATAGATAGTGATCAGAGAAACAGTTCAAAGTTTCAGTACCTTAGCCTTTAAACTTACATGTTTCCCCTTTCCTCATCTGTTAAATCGCAAAAACAGTATCAGTGTTCATAAGATTTGAAACTTCTGAAATTCTGTCTTAATGTTCTCGGATATAAATTGTATGGTACCAGTTTTATTTTTTACTAATTCCATGTTGATATTTTCTAACAGCAGATCACATGAAGGTATAATGAAAGGAGGCTTGAAGCTCAGTTGGGCAAACATCTGGTTGTTTTTGTTTTTTTACCTTCAAGAATCTTTCCATCTGTTTAGAGTTGTGGCAGAGTACATTACAATACTCCTGGGTCTTGTGTGGTGAGGGGTTTGATGGGGGATATGACATGGTAAACCTGTGTAATGACCAAATTAAACTTGTACTGTCAAGAAAATGAGGTAAATGTGTGGTTATTGGTGTGTATGTTAAACCTGTAAAGTTATCACAGGCTTAAATGAAAGCAAACATGGAGCAGAATTATTTATAGGATATTTACCTACATCAGTGAGCAGCTGATCATATGTCTGAAGGTTGAGAAACACGCCTCTGCACTATTCTTGGTAATTTGTTTTGGTGAACAGTGATTAATGAAGTACAGTTGCCATGTCCTCCCATTTCCATTTGAACTGTATGAAAAGTCAAACCACTGAAAGCAGTGTCTTCTCAAAAACGTATTTGACAAACATGCATGGCTCGTCTTCAAACACTTGCACCATGGGAAACATGATTCTTAGTTTCTTAGAAAGATGTAGACCAAAAAAATTATTTTCCAGTGTAACTCATTTGAGGTGCTTCAACATCTACAGGATCGGTGGGTCCCCCACGGGACGGTTGAGCTAATGTGATTAGCATGAGGTTGTAAGTAACAAGAACATTTCCCAGGACATAGACATTTCTGATATTGGCAGAAAGCTTAAAATCTTGTTAATCTAACTGCACTGTCCAATTTACAGTAGCTTTTACAGTGAAATAATACCATGCTATTGTTTGAGAGTGCACAGTTATGAACCTAAAGTTATGAATAAACCAATTAGGCACATTTGGGCAGTCTTGATACAAAATGTTGGAACAGATATGCAATGGTTCATTGAATCACACTAAAACTTTTCACATACACTGCTGTCATCTAGTGGCCAAAATCTAAATTGAGCCTGGGCTGGAATAATACATTATGACCTTTCTATTGCATTTCAAAGATGGTAGAAAAAAATGCATGTTTTTTTTCTTTTACCAGATCTAATGTGTTATTTTCCTACATTCATTTCGCATTAACACCAACTTCAGCGTTTCCTTTCAAATGGTATCAAGAATATGCATTTCCTTGCTTCAGGTCAATTTAAAAGGGGCGGATCCGTTATCACTCACCCACCCCTTCCCTAAAATGAATGCTCTGCACCCCAGCACCAGAGGGGATTGTACATACACCAGCACTTGCGTGCGCGCTAGTTCCCTTTTATTTATAGGCTACATAACCTGGTCTAATCAACGTTTGAGGATATATTGTACCATTGGTTATCAAAATATGTTCTTTCAGTATGAAAAGTTGGACATGTTCTTTGTTGTGAAATAGAGAGAATGACATCACTGACCGATATGCAGATTATCACCTCAATGATAGGACATAGGCTAAAATATGGCCAACGAAAACTGTTTGTACAAAAATTCAATGTCAATGTAGTTTACATTTAAGTCATTTAGCAGACGCTCTTATCCAGAGCGACTTACAAATTGGTGCATTCACCTTATGATATCCAGTGGAACAACCACTTTACAATAGTGCATCTAAATCTTTTAAGGGGGGGGTTAGAAGGATTACTTTATCCTATGTATTCCTTAAAGAGGTGGGGTTTCAGGTGTCTCCGGAAGGTGGTGATTGACTCCGCTGTCCTGGCGTCGTGAGGGAGCTTGTTCCACCATTGGGGTGCCAGAGCAGCGAACAGTTTTGACTGGGCTGAGCGGGAACTGTGCTTCCTCAGAGGTAGGGGGGCCAGCAGGCCAGTGGTGGATGAACGCAGTGCCCTTGTTTGGGTGTAGGGCCTGATCAGAGCCTGAAGGTATGGAGGTGCCGTTCCCTTCACAGCTCCGTAGGCAATCACCATGGTTATAGTTCATATACAATCATATTTTTTATTTATTTAACTAGGCAAGTCAGTTAAGAACAATTTTTATTTTCAATGATGGCATAGGAACGGGATTAAATGCCTTGTTCAGGAGCAGAACAAGATTTGTACCTTGTCAGCTCAGGGATTCGATCTTGCAACCTTTCGGTTACTAGTCCAACGCTCTAACCACTAGGCTACGCTGCCGCCTCATATGCCTAATTGATTACAATAACATTTGAACAGGACCATATAATAAATAGTCTACTGTGGGAAAAGTGGTTTCTGTCACTATAATGGAATATTGTAGTACATGGCACTACATACAATTTCATTTGTCTGGGAATTTTCGTTATTGTTTATGAATTAAACGTCACCCTCCCAACTCAGCGCTATCTCAGCATCACTTCCTGTAGCAGCATTCTGACCAGACACCTTTTGCGCTCTAATGATTCCAGGAGACATCCCATTGGGTCCTTGAGCCGGCCTTTGTCTTCGGTGTTGAATGAGAATAATTAAATCTTTGTGCCTTGAAAGATGTGTAAAACGATTAGGAACTGCGAGACAATAGGGGGTAGCGCGTTGAAAGAGCAGGTGATCACATGAGACGTAAACAATATCCAGATGGAGCTGAATGATGTTTAGTCGATTAATCAGGCTGTAATACACAATTAATTGGTATATAGCTTGAAACTAATGCCTGCAAAATCGTGTAAATGTTCCTTACAAGCCAGAATGTTCAATAAAATTACATTTAAACGTACTCTACCAGTTGTCTATGTGGTCTGTTCTTCAGCTGCTTGAAATCTGAGAAAAAATATATACAGCAAAGTATTGTAAGATACATTCACATGATTTTGCAGTCATTTCCCCTATTCATCTGTAATTACACTAACATTCATACCTATTTTTAAATGACATGGTATACCTGGATATTTGTGTGTAGTCTAAAAGTACAGGTAGGCCCTACATCCAATTATTTACAGTGCATTTGGAAAGTATTCAGACACCTTCACCTTTTCTACATTTTACATTACAGCTTATTCTAAAATGTATTAAATTGTTTTGTTTTTTCCTCATCAACCTACACACAATACCTCATAATGACAAAGCAAAAACAGTTTTTTTTTAACATTTTTGCTCATTTATAAAAAATAAAGAACTGAAATATCACAATTACATAAGTATTCAGACCCTTTACTCAGTACTTTGTTGAAGAACCTTTGGTAGCGATTACAGCCTCGAGTCTAATTGGGTATGATGCTACAAGCTTGGCACACCTGTATTTGGGGAATTTCTCCCATTCTTCTCTGCAGATCCTCTCAAGCTCTGTCAAGTTGGATGGGGAGCTTCGCTTCACAGCTATTTTCAGGTCTCTCCAGAGATGTTCGTTCATGTTCAAGTCTGGGCTCTGGCTGGGCTACTCAAGGACATTCAGGGACTTGTCCCGAAGCCACTCATGCATTGTCTTGGCTGTGCGCTTAGGGTTGTTGTCCTGTTGGAAGGTGAACCTTCTCCCCAGTCTAAGGTCCTGAGCGCCCTGGAGCAGGTTTTCATCCAGGATCTCTCAGTACTTTACTCCATTCATCTTTTCCTGACTAGTTTCCCAGTCCCTGCCGCTGAAAAACATCCCCACAACATGATTCTGCCACCACCATGCTTCACCGTAGGGATGGTGCCAGGTTTCCTCCAGATGTGACGCTTGGCATTCAGGTAGTCACCTGGAATGCATTTCAATTAACATGTGTGCCTTGTTAAAAGTACATTTGTGGAATTTCTTTCCATCTTTATGCGTTTGAGCCAATCAGTTGTGTTGTGACAAGGTAAGGGTGGTATAAAGAAGATAGCCCTATTTGGTAAAAGACCAAGTCCATATTATGACAAGAACAGCTCAAATAAGCAAAGAGAAAAAACAGTTCATCATTACTTTAAGTCATGAAGGTCAGTCAATCCAGAATATTTCAAGAACTTTGAAAGTTTCTTCAAGTGCAGTCGCAAAAACCATGAAGCGCTATGATGAAACTGTCTCTCATGAGCACAGCCACAGGAAAAGAACACCCTGAGTTACCTCTGCTGCAGAGAATAAATTCATTAGAGTTAACTGTACCTCAGATTACAGCCCAAATAAATGCTTCACACAGTTCAAGTAACAGACACATCTCAACATCCACTGTTCAGAGGAGACTGTGAATCAGGCCTTCATGGTCAAATTGCTTTTTGGACACCAAAAAGAAGAAGAGACTTGTTTGGGTCAAGAAACACGAGCAATGGACATTAGACTGGTGGAAATCTGTCCTTTGGTCTGATGAGTCCAAATTATAATTTTTTGGTTCCAATCGCTGTGTCTTTGTGAGACGCAGAGTAGGTGAACGGATGATCTCTGCATGTGGGGTTCCCACCGTGAAGCATGGAGGAGGAGGTGTGGGGGTGCTTTGCTGGTGACACTGTCTGTGATTTATTTAGAATTCCAAGCACACATAACCAGCAAGTGTATCACAGCATTCTGCAGCGATACGCCATCCCATCTGGTTTGTGCTTAGTGGGACTATCATTTGTTTTTCAACAGGACAATGACCCAACACACCTCCAGGCTGTGTAAGGGCTATTTGACCAAGAAGGAGAGTGGTGGAGTGCTGCATCAGATGACCTGTCCTCCACAATCACCTGACCTCAACCCACAATTGAGATAGTTTGGGATGAGTTGGAACACAGAGTGAAGAAAAAGCAGCCAACAAGTGCTCAGCTTATGTGGAAACTCCTTCAAGACTGTTGGAAAAGCATTCCAGGTGAAACTGGTTGAGAGAATGCCAAGAGTGTGCAAAGCTGTCATCAAGACCAATTGTGGCTACTTTGAAGAATAAAATATAAAAGAATAAAGTATAAAAGTATTAAATATATTTGTTTAACACTTTTTTGGTTACTACATGATTCCATATGTGCTATTTCATAGTTTTGATGTCTTCCCTATTGTTCTACAATGTAGAAAATTGTAAAAATTAGGTGTCCAAACTTTGGACTGGTAATGTAGAATTTTGTCATTTAAGACTGCTCCTACTGGAGAGTGCCAATATGACTGACCGGTGGCTACAAAGTCTTTTGATGGCCAATTCAACCACACCAGCCACTGCCTGCTCACCCTGCTATCATCCAGAAGGCGAGGTCAGAACAGCTGCATCAATCTGGGACCGAGAGACTGAAAAACAGCTTCTATCTCAAGGCCATCAGATTGTTAAATAGCAATCCCTAGCACCTTAGAGGCTGCTGCCCTATATACATAGACTTGAAATCACTGGACACTTTAATAATGTTTACATTATACATTTGCATTACTCATCTTACATGTATATACTGTATTCTATTCTACTGTATTTTAGTCTATGCCACTCCGACATTGCTCATCCAAATATTTATATATTCTTAATTCCGTTCCTTTACTTTAGATTTGTATGTATTGTGTGAATTGTTGTGAAATTGTTAGATATTACTTGTAAGATATTACTATACTGTTGGAGCTAGAAACACAAGCATTTCGCTACAGCCACAATAACATATGCTAAACCTGTATGTGAGCAATACAATTTGATTTGATTTACATCGTATCAGCAATCTAGGTTTTGTGGGTTTGTATCGTTGCCTACGTCAGATGACAATTATCCTAATATGGATGGTTCCGGTGCTAGGACCCAGAGCTGTCCTGGATGCCCGCAGTGTTTAAACTCCAGATACGGAAGAGGAAGCGAGACAACCCACTCGCTGTTTTATTTATTTTTTGTCAAATGACAGTCAATAAACTAAGTAGCCCAGACACAACTGCTATTGCATTGGTGTCTATGGGAAACCCACCCCGTTAAGTCGACCGGAACTGATCATTATTTTCAATAGTAAATGGCCTGAGTGAACTATCTTCATTAATATGTCGGTGCACCCATTCACTTCTTCTTTCGGCTCGATGTATTTATCTTCTGTGATCATGGCTGCGCTCGAACACAAGCCATGTTTGCTCATTTGAAACCCAAAGGTTAGCGAATACCTGTTTATTATTTACGTCGCCTGTACTTTGTTCAACCATATTTGTAAACTCGGATGATCAAAGACATCAGTGCCTTTGAAATCCACGGATTACAACGTAAGTCAGTTTTAATTACTTTTTATGTCAAACTTGTGATGTGTGTGTGTGTGGGGGAAGATGATGCGGTCTCACAATATCTCAGGCGAATACAGCGAAAACAATGTGCGTTTATTAGCTAACTAACAAAAAACACATTCAAAATGTTCAGAAACGTAAACGATACTCCAGGACGACTGATGTTGTTACTCTCTACGTGTTTCATTAACTAGCTATCATCGCTGTTATATCTAGCCTAGCTGTAGAAGAACGCACGTCTGCACGGTTTCACATTGTACATCACTCTGTCGTTTAATGACATGTGCCACTCATCCTGACAACCCATTCATCCATAAAGCAGCACACTGTCGTAAACCATAACAACGTACAGTATGACGTACAGCACGTCGTACCATACATAACATTTCCCCCCCCTTTCCAAAACCAGGGACTGGTACCATATATAAAATGTCCATAGGGCAAGAACCTAGAGTGATACCTGTAAGAAATAAAACATTAACCTTTAAACAGAAGGACTCTCCAAACTAACCAGTTCAGTCCATTAACCTGGAGGTTGACTAAGACACCTACCGGAGCCTAAGAATGAAAAGAGGTTAAGTAGGCCCCCAGATGAGCAGGGCGAGTTCGTGCCCGCATAGGCCTTTCTTCAACCGCCACCGCTTGTGGCTCTGGCCCTTGGGGAGCCCGTAGAGGCTGGGGCTCGGGTGGTAGTGGTGGGGGAGGTCCATCCGGTGGCGTCTCTGGCCTGCATGTCTGTTCTGTGTGCATTCGTATTACTTGAGGAGCAGGGACTTTCCTGAGGCGGCTGGCGTGCCAGCGTGATCCATTGCTCAACATGAATGTGGCGGGCCCCAGTTGTCGACTGACCTGCAGGGGTTCCGACCAGAATGAGGCCATTTTGTTGCACCGCTGAGGCCGTCGGGCTCGGACCCAGTCAGACACTTGGATGATCGACTTCTTCACCCTGTGTGCCTTGTCAAAACGCTGTTTCATTGCTCTTGCTCTGTAGTGCATTAGCGTTTGATTCAAAGCAGTTTGGAACGTGCACCCCTGGACCAGGTGCGCTCTGATGCCGTTCTTCAGCGTTTTGTTGAAGCGTTCCACCCCTCCGTTAGCTTGTGGGTTGTAGTAGGCCGTGCGGATGTGTTTGATTCCCTTGTTGCTGAGATATGAGGAGAACTCGGCAGAGATTAGCTGGGGCCCATTGTCCGTGGTAAGGGTGAGGGGCAGGCCCCACCTTGTGAACAGGCTGTCTAGGATGTCCACGATGGCCTGTGCTGTGACAGTTCCGACAGGAACCACTTCTGGCCACTTAGAGTGGAGGTCATACACCACCACCAGGAAGCGCTGATGGTGAGGGACTGCGTGACCATGGATCTCGCCACAGATGTCCAGTTGGATGTGCTCCCAGGGGCGGGACGGCCATGCGAGAGGCTGCAGGGGGGGTGGGGCGGACTGTCCTGTTTTCCCACTGAGGAGGCATGCAGCACAATCCCTGACCAGGGCTTCAATGTCGTGGTCGATGCCTGGCCACCACACAAGGTCTCGACATCGCTGTTTGACCTTCACTATGCCCAAGTGCCCCTCGTGCGCCATGGATAGAACACGCGCACGCAGACCACTTGGGACCACAGTGCAAAACCCTCGAGAGACACAGACTTCTTCCCAGCAAGACAGTTCGTGCTTCACCCTGGCGAAAGTCGCCAGCTCTTCCGGCACGGGTGCTGGCCATCCAGTGCGTATGTAGGTGCGCAGGGTAGACAGTGTGGGATCCTGTTCCGATGCTTGCTTCAGCTCCTCCAGTGAGACAACTGACTGAAGAGGAGCGTAAAGCATTTGTACGAGCTCTGTTTCGTTGTCGTCTGGCAAGACGGTCGGAGTAGGAGCGTCAAAGGAGCGTGAGAGGTCTGCCACCACGTTATCCCTCCCTGGAGTGAACTTCAGCTGATAGTCGTACTGTCTGAGGCGGTCGGCCCATCTGTGCAGCCGAAGTGGCTTGTGGCCAGTTCCTGATGCCGACAGTAGCGTTGTGAGGGACTGGTGGTCGGTTCGGAGCGTGAACAGACGGCCATAGAGGTAGAGGTGCCACCTTTCGCACGCCCAGACACAGGCCAGTGCTTCTCGTTCACCCACAGAGTACCGTTGTTCTGTGGGGCTCAGGGCCCTTGAGGCGAAGGCGACGGGCCTCTCAATGCCATTCTGCAGCTGTGAGAGGACAGCTCCTAGTGCTCCAGCTGAGGCGTCACATGTGACAATGGTGGGGCAGACGGGGTCAAAGTGAGCCAAGACTGGGGCTGTGGTGAGCTGGCTCTTCAGTGAGCGGACCGCGTCTGAGCAGGCTGCCGTCCAGGCCCATGGCTCATCCTTCTTGAGGAGCTGGCGAAGGGGCGCTGTGGTCTGGGAGTAGTGGGGCAGAAACCGGAGGTAGTAGGCTGTCATGCCCAAGAATGATGCCACCTGAGAGGCTGAGGTCGGTTCCGGGATCCTGTGGACGGCTTCAATGTTCGACATGAGTGGGGCAATGCCTTTGGCCGACAGGCGGAACCCCACAAACTCGACGGCTGGAGCTGCAAAGGTGCACTTTCCACCAATAAGGGTCAGGTTGTTCTGCAGTAGAGCGCTGAATACTCTGTGGAGTCGATAATCATGGATGTGGAGGTCAGGACCGTGGACCACGATGTCATCCAGATAGACCGCCACCCCAGGTATTCCAGCGAGGATGGTGCTCATCACCTTCTGGAAGCAGCTGGGGGCGGAGTTAAGTCCAAAAGGCATGCGTGTATATCTGAACACGCCAGCATGTGTGACAAAGGTAGTGAGATCTCTGCTAGCTGCATGGAGGGGTACCTGAAGATAACCCTGACGAAGGTCAAGCTTCGTGAAGATCTTGGAGCCATGGAATTGTGCGGTCAGCTCCTCAGCTGTAGGCAACGGGTACTTATCCGGGACAACGGCCTTGTTCACAGCACGAAGATCCACGCAGGTCCGGATTCCACCTGACTTTTTGGTTGCAATGACTAAGTTTGAAATCCAGGGGGCAGCGTTGACTGGCTCAATGATGCCTGCATCCAACTGTGCCTGGAGATCTTTTGTGACGTCATCACGCAGTGCAAAGGGAATGCGCCGCAGGGGCTGCATGACTGGGGTCACTTCCGGATTCACTAGGGGCCTGTGAGTAAAGGCTGTGAGGCAGCCCAGTCCATCAAAAAGAGTTGGCCAGTTCTGTTGCCATGTGCAGGTAACCTGGTGGATAGCTGACCCACTGTCATCTCTCAGCGTGAATCCCAAGCCTGTGAAGAGGTCGAGGCCCAAGAGGTTGGCACCCCGCTTTGCAACATGAAATGTGAATGATGGCAGATGCTTGGTGCCATAGTGTACTGGGACCTGGAGGGTGCCTACAATGTCTATCTTGGATCTACCGTACCCACACAGGGCAGTGGAGGGCTGTTGGAGTGGTAGGTGACTGAAAAACTTGTAGTAAGTGGCAAGGTTGAGCAACGACACCGCAGCGCCAGTATCCAGCAGCAAAGGCAAACCCACCTCACCCAGCTGCACAGTGCATGTCCTGAATGACACATGGTTGGTGGAGACAGTTCGGATTTCCGTGCGTTCATGTTGAGAGTGAGATGAAACTAAGGGCCTGTGCTGGGTGGAGCTAGTAGCTGGGGCAGAACGACACACTTTTGCAAAGTGATTGTATTTTGAACAGTTCTTGCATATTTTCCCACGGGCTGGGCAGTTTGAAGCCCTTGAATTGTGAGAGCTAGCCCCGCAGTTGCCACAGCTACTTCTGTTCGTTTGTCTGTGTGCCTGCTGCACGGGCATGCCGGTGTCTGTGTCCATGCAGCTATCAACGTGGGAGGCCATGCACAGCGCGTGATCGTTGTAGTGCGCCTGCTCGGGCTGAAGCTGCTGTGTGAGAATGGCTGGGGGCCGAGTGTATGCTGTAGATCTGTCTGATAGCATAGTAGAGCATTCCAACGCCGCTTCAACCTGGAGTGCTATTTTAATAGCTCCATCTAGTTGTAAATTATCCGATTCCAAAAGCAGTTTCTCCCTTGTCTTTTCACATAACGTCCCCTCTATCAACTGATCCCTGATGATCTCGTCCTGAAGTGTCCCATAGTTACAAGAGCTAGCCAAATCCCTCAGATTAGCCACGTAGCTTTGAATGGACTCACCCGGCCGTTGGTGTCTCTTCCGTAGCCGGTAGCGTCGGAGGAGCACTCGCTCTTTCCCGGCAAAATGGTTCCGTAGGAGGCTGACTGCAGCAGTGAATGTAGGAGCCGATCCAAGCGCTCTGAAAATCCTTTGTCCCTCTGTACCGAGGCAGTGACGGAGCAGTGCTGTCCTCCGCTTGTCGGAGATTGTAGAAAAGTCCATAGCTTCGATATAAGTGTTAAAGCTATCAAGCCAGTTATTCCACGGGACTGGAGGTTCGCCAGGCACGGCGAGGAATGGTGCCAGCGGTGGTAAACTGAATTCAGCCATCTTCGTCGCCAATGTTATATCTAGCCTAGCTGTAGAAGAACGCACGTCTGCACGGTTTCACATTGTACATCACTCTGTCGTTTAATGACATGTGCCACTCATCCTGACAACCCATTCATCCATAAAGCAGCACACTGTCGTAAACCATAACAACGTACAGTATGACGTACAGCACGTCGTACCATACATAACAATCGCAAAAGTTTAAAGAGCACAGACCTGCTGTGACTATTATAAACTAGTTTTACACTGCGTTGTAGTGAACTTCTGTTGATTATTGTCAATAACCTTGAATTTAGCATGATCTTATAAGGGCCTAGAGGTGTCGAATGATATGTTGAAACTATGAGCAACTTAAATAATTTTAACCCGATTGTGTTAAATGTAGTTACATCTCACCTAACGAACTCCTTGGAGGATTGTTTTTGTTGCAGTGTACAGTAACGTTAGAAGATATCAAATCAGATTCTAACTAGGTAACGCTAGATAGGCCTAACGTTAGTTGGAAAGGAAGTTAACCATCGGGTGGCGAGTTTTGAATAAAAGCTAATTTAGCTAGCTAGTCAAGAAATGGACAATAACAAAACTAAACATGTTTAGCTATGCAACTGCTCGTGCCACCTTTTAATTAAATTACACAAGCCCTGACGTTTAGCCCTTTTTGTTTTCGTTATTGACAATTTTGATAAGCAACTGGATAGCGGGATGGTTTAGCTAACTACCAAACAATCAACTTCAACTGGACAAGTTAAATAGCGAGCTAATGTAACCATGACACGTTATCATGAAAGACTGCTATAGGTAGTTTGCTGACTAGTTGAGCCATGGATGAGAGATTCAGGTCTATGCAGAGGGGCGCTATCAGCAACAGCGCATGGTCACGTGTAGCAGACAGCCTTGCTAGTAAGCAATGACAACCGAATCTAATTTTCTATCGTTAGAAAGTAACTAATACATGAATCACTACGGAAGTTGTCTGTTTTCTAATTGCAATTATAATGTATTTGTGACATGGCTAATATTTGTGGCGATCTAACTAGCATAGCTTAATGAAACCAATGTTTTCAACTAGCTAGTTTTCTCCGCTTCATGCTAATATGCGTTTATCGTGGGATGGATGTTGAAAAACGCAATTAAACATGAGGAGGAAGGAGGACCATCCTTCTCAGTGAATTTCATAATTGTAAAACATTGAAAAAGTACTCTTTTTTTTAATTTTTTTTTTAGATAAAACTATAATAAATATATTCACGTCACCAAATAATTTATTAAAACCCACTGTTTTGCAATGAGGGTCTACAGTAGCATCAACAGCACTCTGTAGGGTAGCATCATGGTGTAGCTGGGAGGATAGCTAGTTTCCGTCCTCCTCTGGGGAGGCTGATGGTTCTTACCCCCTTCCTTAGACTTACACAGTAATTATGACAACTTCCGGAAGACGTCCTCCGAGTGATCAGAGCTCTTGTAGCATGAACTGACTTTTTCTCCACCCAATCAAAGGATCAGTGAATGAATCTAGTACAGAATGCATTTTTAAGCCACAGCTATCTAGTACTGCAGTGCATAAAATGTGGTGAGTAGTTGACTCGAAGAGAGATAAAGAGACTAAGTTATTTTTTTTCTTCAGTTTCTCTTACTTAGCTAGGAAATGCAGCTAGCTAGTTCAGCCTACTCAAAAACGCTTCTCAAACAGAGAGATGCTATGTTAGGTAGCTGTCTATGACTATCCAACACAACACTGGAAGTCTTCCAAGTCAAGTTCAGTTAAGCTTTTGATTTCACATATGTATTGCCACCAGGGCCCGCCGGTGTAAGTGCTACACTGCTCACTGACTGTACACTGTAAAGTTACAGCATGATTGTAGCGAGTTTACTAATGCATTAGTTCTATTAGCTTTGTTGACTGATGTTACTTTAGCTTATATGGTGACAACGATGTTGGCAGTGTGTAGCAGTTATGATATTATATGGTTTTGCTTGGAATGTTATTTTTGCCTGGTCACACAAGTGTTGTTCATTGAAGTCCACAAGCGAAGGGAAACGGTGAGAGGAGGAGAGCGCATAGATGCGAGAAGGAATACAATGTGGCTACTATGGACTGTGTTTACGTGTGATCAGGGGTGTATTCATTCTGCCAGTTCTGTTGAAAAATGTTTCTTAAATAGAAGCAAATGGAACGACACGGGGATAAACACCTGAATTTGTCCAATAGAAACTGTCGTTTGCAACTGTTGGACTAATGATTACACCCTATATCAGCTAGATGCAGGCAAAAGTGTGCAAAGTGGTATTGAATGTGTCACTGTCTGTCCAAAAATGTTTCTCTCGACCTGTGTGCGCCTACGTTGTAAACTATCATTCATAGGTTAGGTTGTAGCAACCTCATGATGGGTATAGGGAAAATAAGAGTATCATATAGTAGCCTAATCCTATCGCTGTTAGATATTCCATTCCCCCAGCCCAATGTAACAGCGATAGGATTAGGCTACTACATGATACTCTTATTTTCCCTTTACCCATCATGAGGTTGCTACAACCTAGCCTATCCACAGTCATCCAATATGCTATAATAGAAATAAGGCCATGCTCATGATGTACAAGCAAAGCTAATTTTATATTGTTTGAAAGTAGCTAACTAATAAATTAATAACTACTGAAGTTGTCTGTTTTCTAATTGCAATTACCATAGCTTTGTGGTGATCTAGTGTTAGTTAGCTCTTCATGCTAATATTATGCGTTTATCGTGGGATGGATGTTGAGAAACTCAGTTAAACGTTGGGTTTACGAACAGGCAGACGTTCCATACAATATGTAGGTACTTGCTGAAAACCACGATATACCTTTTTTCAACTTTTAGCTCGATTTCTTGAAAACATGTCTCGCAGACCAACATATTGAAGTTCCCCCGCTGTCAAAACGGGTTCGCTGTGCTTTAACGTGGATCAACCCGTGGTGTTCATTGTCCATGAGTGTGCTGGCCAGAGCATCCCATCTGCTGCTCTAACTGCGACATTTTGAGGGAGTTGTGGGAGTGCAACGTTTGTGATGTCGTCCTCAACGTGTCATCATTCATAGCCATCTTCAGGCTTGCCAACGCCTGCATTGTAACCAATACTTTTTAGTGTATGGATCCAGCTAGCTATTTTATTTTTTTAAATCACATAGTATTTGTTATTTAGTTTATACTGCTCACTTATTTTATTAATGGAAACCATCCATTGCATGTGTATTCTGCTTGAAAGAATATACTATTATGAGACAGCTGCAGGGAATTTCTGTGAATTTTATTTTATGTTCAGGGTCAAATATTTTTTTCCTTAAATATTTATTGTTTCTCTTCATGACTTGTGGTCTTTGCTACCTGTTTTTCAGATGGAGGCGAACAACCATTTCAACTATGGCACCCATTCCTCTGTGTCTGTTAACTCAGGACTGAAACTCTCCTCAGGGGATTCTGTCTATACTAACGGGTCCTCCATGAGTTTCCCTCAGCAGGAGAAGAGTGAGTACAGACCCAATTTTCTGTGGTTACTCTGCCTCACTATTTCTATAGTGAACAAAAATATAAACACTATGTAAAGTGTTGGTCCCATGTTTCATGAACTGAAATAAAATATCCCAGAAATGTTCCATACACACTAAAATTGTATTTCTCTCAAATGTTGTGCACTATTTTTGTTTACATGCCTGTTAGGCAGCATTTCTCATTTTCCAATATAATCAATCCACCTGCCAGGTGTGGCATATCAAGAAGCTGGTTAAACAGTGTGTTCATTGCACAGGTGCACCTTGTGCTAGGGACAATAAAAGGACACTATAAATGTGCAGTTTTGTAACAAAACACAATGCGACAGATGTCTGAAGTTTTGAGGGAGCCAGCAATTGGCATGCTGACTGCAGGAATGTCCACCAGAGCTGTTGCAAGATCATTTTATGTTAATTTCTCTACCATAAGCCGCCTCCAACGTCATTTTAGAGAATTTGGCAGTATGTCCAACTGGCCTCACAACCGCAGACCATGTGTAACCACGCCAGCCCAGGACCTCCACATCCGGCATCTTTACCTGCAGGATTTCTAAGACCAGCCCACCGGACAGCTGATGAAACTGAGGCGTATTTCTGTCTGTAATAAAGCCCTTTTGTAGGGAAAAACGAACTCTGATTGGCTGGGCCTGGCTCCTGAGTGGGTGGGACCACGCCCACCCATGACTGCGCCCCTGCCCAGTCATGTGAAATCCACAGATTAGGGCCTAATGAATTTGTCAATTGACTGATTTCCTATGAACTGTAACTCAGTAAAATAGTTGAAATTATTGCATGTTGCGTTTCATATTTTTGTTTAGTGTATATCAATAACTGATTTAAATGAATATCGCTCTGCCTCAGTTTTTTCACCCCTTATAATGAGCAAGAGATTGTATCTAACTCTAGAGCAGGTGTTCGGTGCATAAGCAATTAATTAATGTAACCTCAAATTTGCTAGACAATTTATGATTGTGCAGGATGCATGACCTGTGGATGATGTGTGAATTGAACACACTGAAAAATGAATTATCTGACCCATCTTTTCTTACTCTTGTCCCTGACCACCTTTGCAGATATGAACGGCGAAATGAATGTGAATGGCAGCACTACTGTAATTGGGTCCAGTGTGCCTGGCTCCCACCCTCCAACAGCCCCATACCCTCATATGAGCAACCACCACCACCAGAGTAGCATGGGCTACGACTACCTGTGGGGAGGACAGCCACAGTACAGCCCAGCCATGAGCTTGTCTCCTGGGCATGGCATGCACCAGAAGCAGCCTCCCACTGGGGTGATGCAGCAACAGAGCCAGCAGCATTTCCAGGGTCACGGACTGTACCAACTGAACGGGGGCATGCCTGGGTCCCGTCAGCCCCCCGTGGCGCCCCCCCCAAACATGACTCTTACAGGGGGCCAGTACTGGAACAGGGTTAACCCGGGGCAACAGCAGAGCAGCGCAGCCATGGCAATGAGGTATAACTCGCACAGCGTGTACGGGGCCTACCAGAGCCAGGTGCACTCTGGGATTGCGCCCTCACAGCATCACCAGCAGCAGCCTCCACAGCCACCCCCTCACCAACAGACACAGCAACAACACCACCACCACCAGCAGCAGCAGCAGCAACCTCAGCACTACAGCATGGTGTCCAATGGGATTCCCTACTACCAGCCCCAGCACCCACCTCTTCCCGCTCCACAACCTCAGGCTCAGATGATGCCCCCTACCTCCCAGAATTTCACCCCTCCACGGGGAAGCCCTCAGCACCGCCAGGGGGGCCCAGGCAGCCCCCTCCCCATGGCGGTGTCCTCTGTCCCCATTATGTCACCCTCGACAATGGCAGATAGTGGATCGCCCCAGAGCCAGACCAGGGAGAGGAGTCCCCATGGTGGTTCTGTAGCGATGCCGGCTGTCATGCAAGGTGAGATGCACATATTTACCCAGGTTTCAAGTCTTCTGAGTAACCTAACCCCTTCTATTTTTATAGCACAGAAGTGTTTCATTTTCATATTTCTGTGGTCGCTAGATACATGGCGCTGTTTCTACAGATACTGTAACACAATAGTTTGAAATTCCTGTTTCAAAGCAATTTTTCTTTTCAATGACTCAATTTTCTTTCAGTTCGGCCTTATCCCCTAATTGACTAATCAATATCTCAGCTGTCAGTAATTGAATTCGCTAAGCAGATTTAAAACTTCTACAGGATTGGTGGGTCCCCCTTGGGACGTTTGAGCTAACGTAGGCTAATGCGATTAGCATGAAGTTGTAAGTAACAAGAACATTTCCCAGGACGTAGACATATCTGATATTGGCAGAAAGCTTAAAATCTTGTTAATCTAGCTGCACTGTGCAATTTACAGCAGCTATTACAGTGAAATAATACCATTCTATTGTTTGAGGAGAGTGCACAGTTATGAACTTGAAAAGTTATTAATAAACCAATTAGGCACATTTGGGCAGTCTTGCTACAAAGTTTTGAACAGAAATGCAATGGTTCATTGGCTCAGTCTAAAACATTGCACATACACTGCTGCCATCTAGTGGCCAAAATCTCAATTGTAGCTGGGCTGGAGTAATACATTATGGCCATTGTCTTGCATTTCAAAGATAACTGTACAAAAAAACAGTTGGTTTTCTAATGTGTTATATTCTCCTACGTTCATCTCACATTTACACAAACTTCAAAGTGTTTCCTTTCAAATGGTATTAAGAATATGCATTTCCTTGCTTCAGGTCCTGAGCTACAGGCAGTTAGATTTGGGTATGTCATTTTAGGCGAAAATTGAAAAAAGTGGGCCGATCCTTAAGAGGTTTTTAATGTCAACACTGTAAACTGTTTCCATGACAGAACTGAAACCATGTTTGCATATTCTGTCATCTCAGCTTGATAAGGTTTTGTGTTTTGTTCTTCTCATTTCTAATGGTCTGACTGTTTGTGCTCCCTAGGGTGGATGAGTGAAGCGTTTAAGGATGTGGATGAAGGCTACAATGGGATGGAGAGGACGTCTGTCGCCCAGCGGCTGCCTAAAAGCGACAGCTACCCTCCCAAGCCCCCTGGACCTCCCATGGGGCCCACCAGTGACGACTGCCAGCACTCCAAGCAGCCAATGGCCCAGCACCATGAAATGACAACCTTAGCGAGGGAGCCTGCGCTGCCTGAGCCTCCACACTCGATGTCTGCGCCTCCCCCTGTGGTTTCCACACTTCCTTCAGCTAAGGCAGCAACCCCTCCTACTGTCTTCGCAGCTGCACACAAGCCTAAGATCACAATGCGCAATGCCAAGCGTCGGCTGGAGTGGTGTAAAGCTCGCCGCCATTGGACTCTGGAGCAGTGGAAACGTGTTCTCTGGAGTGATGAATCACGCTTCACCATCTGGCAGTCCGACGGACGAATATGGGTTTGGCGGATGCCAGGAGAACGCTACCTGCCTGAGTGCATAGTGCCAACTGTAAAGTTTGGTGGAGGAGGAATAATGGTCTGGGGTTGTTTTTCATGGTTCGGGCTAGGCCCCTTACTTCCAGTGAAGGGAAATCTTAATGCTACAGCATACAATGACATTCTAGACGATTCTGTGCTTCCGACTTTGTGGCAACAGTTTGGGGAAGGCCCTTTCCTGTTTCAGCATGACAATGCCCCTGTGCACAAAGTGAGGTCCATACAGAAATGGTTTGTCGAGTTCGGTGTGGAAGAACTTGACTGGCCTGCACAAAGCCCTGACCTCAACCCCATCGAACACCTTTGGGATGAATTGGAACGCCGACTGCGAGCCAGGTCTAATCGCCCAGCATCAGTACCTGACCTCACTAATGCTCTTGTGGCTGAATGGAAACAAGTCCCTACCACAATGTTCCAACATCTAGTGGAAAGCCTTCCCAGAAGAGTGGAGGCTGTTATAGCTGCAAAGGGTGGACCAACTCCATATTAATGCCCATGATTTTGTAATGAGATGTTCGACGAGCAGGTTATGTACGGATCCGCAGTCTCCACTTACATTTGCAGTCCTACACTCTTGGCGAGTAAACGTTCATGATTTGATCTGATGTACTGTATAGTAATCATTCTCAGCCTAGGAAAGGAATACAAGCAGTTGTCAAATGTAATGAAATATAATTAAAAATAGTAATCTGCCCCCCCCCCCCCCCCCCCCCCCCCCCCCCACCATTTACAATTTCTGTTTGGTTCCCTCTTGTGAGCTGCCTCCCGTGGCATATAGATAGTGATCAGAGAAACAGTTCAGTGTTTCAGTACCTTAGCCTTTAAACTTACATGTTTCCCCTTTCCTCCTCACCTGTTAAATCTCGAACAGTCTATCAATGTTCATAAGATTTGAATGTTGTGAAATTCTTTCAGGCATCTGTCTTAATGTTGCTCCCAAATATACATTTTTTTTACTAATTCCATATTGATAGTATCTAACAGCAGATCACATGAAGGCAAAATGAAAGGAGGCTTGAAGCTCAGTTTGGCAAACATCTGGTTGTTTTTGGTTTTTTACCTTCAAGAATCTTTCCATCTGTTTAGAGTTGTGGCAAAGTACATTACAATACTCCTGGGTCTTGTGTGGTGAGGGGTTTGATGGGGGATATGACATGGTAAACCTGTGTAATGACCAAATGAAACTTGCACTGTCAAGAAAATATGAGGTAAATGTGTAGTTATTGGTCTGTATGTCAAACCTGTAAAGTTATCACAGGCTTAAGCACTTCAAATGATGTTGAGTTACACTGGAAAATCCTTTTTTTGTCTACATCTTTTTAAGACACTAAGACTCGTGTTTCCCATGGTGCAAGTGTTTGAAGACGGGCTATGCGTGTTTCATGTCAAATAAGTTTTTGAGAAGACACTGCTTTCAGTGATGTGTGACTTTTCATACATTTCAAATGGGAGGACATGGCAACTGTACTTCATTAATCACTGTTTACAGTATTGGTAATTTATTTTGGTAGAGGTGTGTTTCTCAACCTTCAGACATCTGATCAGCTGCTCACTGATATAGGTAAATAAATATCCTAGCGGCCTCCCAAGTGGCACAGCACTGCGTCACTACAGACCCGGGTTCGATCCAGCCGTGACCGGGAGACCTATGAGGCGGCGCACTATTGGCCCAACATTTTCTGTGTTAGGTGAGGATTTGGTCTGAAAATCCTTTGTCCCTCTGTACCGAGGCAGTGACGGAGCAGTGCTGTCCTCCGCTTGTCGGAGATTGTAGAAAAGTCCATAGCTTCGATATAAGTGTTAAAGCTATCAAGCCAGTTATTCCACGGGACTGGAGGTTCGCCAGGCACGGCGAGGAATGGTGCCAGCGGTGGTAAACTGAATTCAGCCATCTTCGTCGCCAATGTTATATCTAGCCTAGCTGTAGAAGAACGCACGTCTGCACGGTTTCACATTGTACATCACTCTGTCGTTTAATGACATGTGCCACTCATCCTGACAACCCATTCATCCATAAAGCAGCACACTGTCGTAAACCATAACAACGTACAGTATGACGTACAGCACGTCGTACCATACATAACAATCGCAAAAGTTTAAAGAGCACAGACCTGCTGTGACTATTATAAACTAGTTTTACACTGCGTTGTAGTGAACTTCTGTTGATTATTGTCAATAACCTTGAATTTAGCATGATCTTATAAGGGCCTAGAGGTGTCGAATGATATGTTGAAACTATGAGCAACTTAAATAATTTTAACCCGATTGTGTTAAATGTAGTTACATCTCACCTAACGAACTCCTTGGAGGATTGTTTTTGTTGCAGTGTACAGTAACGTTAGAAGATATCAAATCAGATTCTAACTAGGTAACGCTAGATAGGCCTAACGTTAGTTGGAAAGGAAGTTAACCATCGGGTGGCGAGTTTTGAATAAAAGCTAATTTAGCTAGCTAGTCAAGAAATGGACAATAACAAAACTAAACATGTTTAGCTATGCAACTGCTCGTGCCACCTTTTAATTAAATTACACAAGCCCTGACGTTTAGCCCTTTTTGTTTTCGTTATTGACAATTTTGATAAGCAACTGGATAGCGGGATGGTTTAGCTAACTACCAAACAATCAACTTCAACTGGACAAGTTAAATAGCGAGCTAATGTAACCATGACACGTTATCATGAAAGACTGCTATAGGTAGTTTGCTGACTAGTTGAGCCATGGATGAGAGATTCAGGTCTATGCAGAGGGGCGCTATCAGCAACAGCGCATGGTCACGTGTAGCAGACAGCCTTGCTAGTAAGCAATGACAACCGAATCTAATTTTCTGTCGTTAGAAAGTAACTAATACATGAATCACTACGGAAGTTGTCTGTTTTCTAATTGCAATTATAATGTATTTGTGACATGGCTAATATTTGTGGCGATCTAACTAGCATAGCTTAATGAAACCAATGTTTTCAACTAGCTAGTTTTCTCCGCTTCATGCTAATATGCGTTTATCGTGGGATGGATGTTGAAAAACGCAATTAAACATGAGGAGGAAGGAGGACCATCCTTCTCAGTGAATTTCATAATTGTAAAACATTGAAAAAGTACTCTTTTTTTTAATTTTTTTTTTAGATAAAACTATAATAAATATATTCACGTCACCAAATAATTTATTAAAACCCACTGTTTTGCAATGAGGGTCTACAGTAGCATCAACAGCACTCTGTAGGGTAGCATCATGGTGTAGCTGGGAGGATAGCTAGTTTCCGTCCTCCTCTGGGGAGGCTGATGGTTCTTACCCCCTTCCTTAGACTTACACAGTAATTATGACAACTTCCGGAAGACGTCCTCCGAGTGATCAGAGCTCTTGTAGCATGAACTGACTTTTTCTCCACCCAATCAAAGGATCAGTGAATGAATCTAGTACAGAATGCATTTTTAAGCCACAGCTATCTAGTACTGCAGTGCATAAAATGTGGTGAGTAGTTGACTCGAAGAGAGATAAAGAGACTAAGTTATTTTTTTTCTTCAGTTTCTCTTACTTAGCTAGGAAATGCAGCTAGCTAGTTCAGCCTACTCAAAAACGCTTCTCAAACAGAGAGATGCTATGTTAGCTAGCTGTCTATGACTATCCAACACAACACTGGAAGTCTTCCAAGTCAAGTTCAGTTAAGCTTTTGATTTCACATATGTATTGCCACCAGGGCCCGCCGGTGTAAGTGCTACACTGCTCACTGACTGTACACTGTAAAGTTACAGCATGATTGTAGCGAGTTTACTAATGCATTAGTTCTATTAGCTTTGTTGACTGATGTTACTTTAGCTTATATGGTGACAACGATGTTGGCAGTGTGTAGCAGTTATGATATTATATGGTTTTGCTTGGAATGTTATTTTTGCCTGGTCACACAAGTGTTGTTCATTGAAGTCCACAAGCGAAGGGAAACGGTGAGAGGAGGAGAGCGCATAGATGCGAGAAGGAATACAATGTGGCTACTATGGACTGTGTTTACGTGTGATCAGGGGTGTATTCATTCTGCCAGTTCTGTTGAAAAATGTTTCTTAAATAGAAGCAAATGGAACGACACGGGGATAAACACCTGAATTTGTCCAATAGAAACTGTCGTTTGCAACTGTTGGACTAATGATTACACCCTATATCAGCTAGATGCAGGCAAAAGTGTGCAAAGTGGTATTGAATGTGTCACTGTCTGTCCAAAAATGTTTCTCTCGACCTGTGTGCGCCTACGTTGTAAACTATCATTCATAGGTTAGGTTGTAGCAACCTCATGATGGGTATAGGGAAAATAAGAGTATCATATAGTAGCCTAATCCTATCGCTGTTAGATATTCCATTCCCCCAGCCCAATGTAACAGCGATAGGATTAGGCTACTACATGATACTCTTATTTTCCCTTTACCCATCATGAGGTTGCTACAACCTAGCCTATCCACAGTCATCCAATATGCTATAATAGAAATAAGGCCATGCTCATGATGTACAAGCAAAGCTAATTTTATATTGTTTGAAAGTAGCTAACTAATAAATTAATAACTACTGAAGTTGTCTGTTTTCTAATTGCAATTACCATAGCTTTGTGGTGATCTAGTGTTAGTTAGCTCTTCATGCTAATATTATGCGTTTATCGTGGGATGGATGTTGAGAAACTCAGTTAAACGTTGGGTTTACGAACAGGCAGACGTTCCATACAATATGTAGGTACTTGCTGAAAACCACGATATACCTTTTTTCAACTTTTAGCTCGATTTCTTGAAAACATGTCTCGCAGACCAACATATTGAAGTTCCCCCGCTGTCAAAACGGGTTCGCTGTGCTTTAACGTGGATCAACCCGTGGTGTTCATTGTCCATGAGTGTGCTGGCCAGAGCATCCCATCTGCTGCTCTAACTGCGACATTTTGAGGGAGTTGTGGTAGTGCAACGTTTGTGATGTCGTCCTCAACGTGTCATCATTCATAGCCATCTTCAGGCTTGCCAACGCCTGCATTGTAACCAATACTTTTTAGTGTATGGATCCAGCTAGCTATTTTATTTTTTTAAATCACATAGTATTTGTTATTTAGTTTATACTGCTCACTTATTTTATTAATGGAAACCATCCATTGCATGTGTATTCTGCTTGAAAGAATATACTATTATGAGACAGCTGCAGGGAATTTCTGTGAATTTTATTTTATGTTCAGGGTCAAATATTTTTTTCCTTAAATATTTATTGTTTCTCTTCATGACTTGTGGTCTTTGCTACCTGTTTTTCAGATGGAGGCGAACAACCATTTCAACTATGGCACCCATTCCTCTGTGTCTGTTAACTCAGGACTGAAACTCTCCTCAGGGGATTCTGTCTATACTAACGGGTCCTCCATGAGTTTCCCTCAGCAGGAGAAGAGTGAGTACAGACCCAATTTTCTGTGGTTACTCTGCCTCACTATTTCTATAGTGAACAAAAATATAAACACTATGTAAAGTGTTGGTCCCATGTTTCATGAACTGAAATAAAATATCCCAGAAATGTTCCATACACACTAAAATTGTATTTCTCTCAAATGTTGTGCACTATTTTTGTTTACATGCCTGTTAGGCAGCATTTCTCATTTTCCAATATAATCAATCCACCTGCCAGGTGTGGCATATCAAGAAGCTGGTTAAACAGTGTGTTCATTGCACAGGTGCACCTTGTGCTAGGGACAATAAAAGGACACTATAAATGTGCAGTTTTGTAACAAAACACAATGCGACAGATGTCTGAAGTTTTGAGGGAGCCAGCAATTGGCATGCTGACTGCAGGAATGTCCACCAGAGCTGTTGCAAGATCATTTTATGTTAATTTCTCTACCATAAGCCGCCTCCAACGTCATTTTAGAGAATTTGGCAGTATGTCCAACTGGCCTCACAACCGCAGACCATGTGTAACCACGCCAGCCCAGGACCTCCACATCCGGCATCTTTACCTGCAGGATTTCTAAGACCAGCCCACCGGACAGCTGATGAAACTGAGGCGTATTTCTGTCTGTAATAAAGCCCTTTTGTAGGGAAAAACGAACTCTGATTGGCTGGGCCTGGCTCCTGAGTGGGTGGGACCACGCCCACCCATGACTGCGCCCCTGCCCAGTCATGTGAAATCCACAGATTAGGGCCTAATGAATTTGTCAATTGACTGATTTCCTATGAACTGTAACTCAGTAAAATAGTTGAAATTATTGCATGTTGCGTTTCATATTTTTGTTTAGTGTATATCAATAACTGATTTAAATGAATATCGCTCTGCCTCAGTTTTTTCACCCCTTATAATGAGCAAGAGATTGTATCTAACTCTAGAGCAGGTGTTCGGTGCATAAGCAATTAATTAATGTAACCTGAAATTTGCTAGACAATTTATGATTGTGCAGGATGCATGACCTGTGGATGATGTGTGAATTGAACACACTGAAAAATGAATTATCTGACCCATCTTTTCTTACTCTTGTCCCTGACCACCTTTGCAGATATGAACGGCGAAATGAATGTGAATGGCAGCACTACTGTAATTGGGTCCAGTGTGCCTGGCTCCCACCCTCCAACAGCCCCATACCCTCATATGAGCAACCACCACCACCAGAGTAGCATGGGCTACGACTACCTGTGGGGAGGACAGCCACAGTACAGCCCAGCCATGAGCTTGTCTCCTGGGCATGGCATGCACCAGAAGCAGCCTCCCACTGGGGTGATGCAGCAACAGAGCCAGCAGCATTTCCAGGGTCACGGACTGTACCAACTGAACGGGGGCATGCCTGGGTCCCGTCAGCCCCCCGTGGCGCCCCCCCCAAACATGACTCTTACAGGGGGCCAGTACTGGAACAGGGTTAACCCGGGGCAACAGCAGAGCAGCGCAGCCATGGCAATGAGGTATAACTCGCACAGCGTGTACGGGGCCTACCAGAGCCAGGTGCACTCTGGGATTGCGCCCTCACAGCATCACCAGCAGCAGCCTCCACAGCCACCCCCTCACCAACAGACACAGCAACAACACCACCACCACCAGCAGCAGCAGCAGCAACCTCAGCACTACAGCATGGTGTCCAATGGGATTCCCTACTACCAGCCCCAGCACCCACCTCTTCCCGCTCCACAACCTCAGGCTCAGATGATGCCCCCTACCTCCCAGAATTTCACCCCTCCACGGGGAAGCCCTCAGCACCGCCAGGGGGGCCCAGGCAGCCCCCTCCCCATGGCGGTGTCCTCTGTCCCCATTATGTCACCCTCGACAATGGCAGATAGTGGATCGCCCCAGAGCCAGACCAGGGAGAGGAGTCCCCATGGTGGTTCTGTAGCGATGCCGGCTGTCATGCAAGGTGAGATGCACATATTTACCCAGGTTTCAAGTCTTCTGAGTAACCTAACCCCTTCTATTTTTATAGCACAGAAGTGTTTCATTTTCATATTTCTGTGGTCGCTAGATACATGGCGCTGTTTCTACAGATACTGTAACACAATAGTTTGAAATTCCTGTTTCAAAGCAATTTTTCTTTTCAATGACTCAATTTTCTTTCAGTTCGGCCTTATCCCCTAATTGACTAATCAATATCTCAGCTGTCAGTAATTGAATTCGCTAAGCAGATTTAAAACTTCTACAGGATTGGTGGGTCCCCCTTGGGACGTTTGAGCTAACGTAGGCTAATGCGATTAGCATGAAGTTGTAAGTAACAAGAACATTTCCCAGGACGTAGACATATCTGATATTGGCAGAAAGCTTAAAATCTTGTTAATCTAGCTGCACTGTGCAATTTACAGCAGCTATTACAGTGAAATAATACCATTCTATTGTTTGAGGAGAGTGCACAGTTATGAACTTGAAAAGTTATTAATAAACCAATTAGGCACATTTGGGCAGTCTTGCTACAAAGTTTTGAACAGAAATGCAATGGTTCATTGGCTCAGTCTAAAACATTGCACATACACTGCTGCCATCTAGTGGCCAAAATCTCAATTGTAGCTGGGCTGGAGTAATACATTATGGCCATTGTCTTGCATTTCAAAGATAACTGTACAAAAAAACAGTTGGTTTTCTAATGTGTTATATTCTCCTACGTTCATCTCACATTTACACAAACTTCAAAGTGTTTCCTTTCAAATGGTATTAAGAATATGCATTTCCTTGCTTCAGGTCCTGAGCTACAGGCAGTTAGATTTGGGTATGTCATTTTAGGCGAAAATTGAAAAAAGTGGGCCGATCCTTAAGAGGTTTTTAATGTCAACACTGTAAACTGTTTCCATGACAGAACTGAAACCATGTTTGCATATTCTGTCATCTCAGCTTGATAAGGTTTTGTGTTTTGTTCTTCTCATTTCTAATGGTCTGACTGTTTGTGCTCCCTAGGGTGGATGAGTGAAGCGTTTAAGGATGTGGATGAAGGCTACAATGGGATGGAGAGGACGTCTGTCGCCCAGCGGCTGCCTAAAAGCGACAGCTACCCTCCCAAGCCCCCTGGACCTCCCATGGGGCCCACCAGTGACGACTGCCAGCACTCCAAGCAGCCAATGGCCCAGCACCATGAAATGACAACCTTAGCGAGGGAGCCTGCGCTGCCTGAGCCTCCACACTCGATGTCTGCGCCTCCCCCTGTGGTTTCCACACTTCCTTCAGCTAAGGCAGCAACCCCTCCTACTGTCTTCGCAGCTGCACACAAGCCTAAGATCACAATGCGCAATGCCAAGCGTCGGCTGGAGTGGTGTAAAGCTCGCCGCCATTGGACTCTGGAGCAGTGGAAACGTGTTCTCTGGAGTGATGAATCACGCTTCACCATCTGGCAGTCCGACGGACGAATATGGGTTTGGCGGATGCCAGGAGAACGCTACCTGCCTGAGTGCATAGTGCCAACTGTAAAGTTTGGTGGAGGAGGAATAATGGTCTGGGGTTGTTTTTCATGGTTCGGGCTAGGCCCCTTACTTCCAGTGAAGGGAAATCTTAATGCTACAGCATACAATGACATTCTAGACGATTCTGTGCTTCCGACTTTGTGGCAACAGTTTGGGGAAGGCCCTTTCCTGTTTCAGCATGACAATGCCCCTGTGCACAAAGTGAGGTCCATACAGAAATGGTTTGTCGAGTTCGGTGTGGAAGAACTTGACTGGCCTGCACAAAGCCCTGACCTCAACCCCATCGAACACCTTTGGGATGAATTGGAACGCCGACTGCGAGCCAGGTCTAATCGCCCAGCATCAGTACCTGACCTCACTAATGCTCTTGTGGCTGAATGGAAACAAGTCCCTACCACAATGTTCCAACATCTAGTGGAAAGCCTTCCCAGAAGAGTGGAGGCTGTTATAGCTGCAAAGGGTGGACCAACTCCATATTAATGCCCATGATTTTGTAATGAGATGTTCGACGAGCAGGTTATGTACGGATCCGCAGTCTCCACTTACATTTGCAGTCCTACACTCTTGGCGAGTAAACGTTCATGATTTGATCTGATGTACTGTATAGTAATCATTCTCAGCCTAGGAAAGGAATACAAGCAGTTGTCAAATGTAATGAAATATAATTAAAAATAGTAATCTGCCCCCCCCCCCCCCCCCCCCCACCATTTACAATTTCTGTTTGGTTCCCTCTTGTGAGCTGCCTCCCGTGGCATATAGATAGTGATCAGAGAAACAGTTCAGTGTTTCAGTACCTTAGCCTTTAAACTTACATGTTTCCCCTTTCCTCCTCACCTGTTAAATCTCGAACAGTCTATCAATGTTCATAAGATTTGAATGTTGTGAAATTCTTTCAGGCATCTGTCTTAATGTTGCTCCCAAATATACATTTTTTTTACTAATTCCATATTGATAGTATCTAACAGCAGATCACATGAAGGCAAAATGAAAGGAGGCTTGAAGCTCAGTTTGGCAAACATCTGGTTGTTTTTGGTTTTTTACCTTCAAGAATCTTTCCATCTGTTTAGAGTTGTGGCAAAGTACATTACAATACTCCTGGGTCTTGTGTGGTGAGGGGTTTGATGGGGGATATGACATGGTAAACCTGTGTAATGACCAAATGAAACTTGCACTGTCAAGAAAATATGAGGTAAATGTGTAGTTATTGGTCTGTATGTCAAACCTGTAAAGTTATCACAGGCTTAAGCACTTCAAATGATGTTGAGTTACACTGGAAAATCCTTTTTTTGTCTACATCTTTTTAAGACACTAAGACTCGTGTTTCCCATGGTGCAAGTGTTTGAAGACGGGCTATGCGTGTTTCATGTCAAATAAGTTTTTGAGAAGACACTGCTTTCAGTGATGTGTGACTTTTCATACATTTCAAATGGGAGGACATGGCAACTGTACTTCATTAATCACTGTTTACAGTATTGGTAATTTATTTTGGTAGAGGTGTGTTTCTCAACCTTCAGACATCTGATCAGCTGCTCACTGATATAGGTAAATAAATATCCTAGCGGCCTCCCAAGTGGCACAGCACTGCGTCACTACAGACCCGGGTTCGATCCAGCCGTGACCGGGAGACCTATGAGGCGGCGCACTATTGGCCCAACATTTTCTGTGTTAGGTGAGGATTTGGTCGGCCGGGATATCCTTGTCCCATCACGCTCTAGCGACTCCTTGTGACGGGCAGGGCACCTCCAAGCTGACTTGGTTGCCAGTTTCCTCCGACATATTGGTGCGGCTGGCTTCCGGGCTAAGCGAGCAGTGTGTCAAGAAACAGTGCGTCTTGGCAGGGTCGTATTTCGGAGAATGCATGTCTCTCGACCTTCATCTCTCCTGAGTTCATACAGGAGTTGCAGCGATGGGAAAAGACTGGAACTACCAATTTGGATCTCACAAAATTGGGGGTTAAAAGTACAACATAATAATTCTGCTCCATGTTTACTTTAATTTAATATCACCCACCCTTCCCTATAAAGCTATTAGCGCTGCGTCCCAGCTCCAAAGTGGGCCATAAATACACCAGCGCTTGCGTGAGTGCTAGTTCCCCTTACACTTTTTATTTCTAGGCTACATAACCTGGTCTAATCAGTGTTTTTGAGGATATATTGTATCGTTGGTTATCAAAATAATCTGTTCAGTACGAAAGTTGGACATTTTCTTTGTTGTGAAATAATAGAGAGGAGATTGACATCACTTCCGAGATGCAGATGACCACCTGCTACAATAGGAAAGGCTGAAAGATGGCCACCGAGAACTATGTTTGTACAAAAACCATTCAATGTCAATAGAGTTTGTTTCCAATCATTATATGCCAAATTGATTACAATAAAATTAGAACAGGTCCATATAATAAACCGCCTACTGCGTGCAGTTCCAGTGTGAAGGGGGAAATGTGGTTTCTGCCACTATAATGGAATATTGTTATTGTAGTACATGGCACTACATACAATTTCATTTGTCTGGGTATTTTTATTGTTTATTAATTAAATGACACCCTCTCAGCTCAGCATCCCTTCCTGTAGCCGCATTCTAACATGACACCATTTGCGCTTTAATGATTCCAGGGGACATCCCATTGGGTCCTTGAGCCATCCTTTGTCTGCGGTATTGAATTAGAATAATTAAGTAGTTGTGCCGTGAAAGCTGTGGGAAATGATTAGGAATTGCGAGAAAATAAGGGTTATCGTGTTGAAAGAGTTCGACAATAAAGATGATAACATGGGGCCCATTCAATGAAATGGCTTAATGAGGAAGCTGTTCAAACATCCTGTTCTTGGGAACAAATATTATTTTTCTCTTTAGTGTTTTAAATTATTATTATGCTTTTCCTGAATGTGCCCATTTTATCATGAAATGAAGCTGGCAATCTGAATACTACAGAATATGTTTAGTCTTGTGTAACTTATTTTCTCCTAAAGGGCAGCTTTTTTGCCGCTGGATTGGGATAGTCCTTATAAAAGGTCAATGACGTTTTGCACAATGATAAGGTGTGTAGAATGCCTGTTGAGTTCAAAAGTAGACCAGCTAACAATATGTTAAGTGAAATGAATAAATAGAGACACCTGCAAACGGTTATCTTCCCATGAATTGTATTGCACTCAAATTCATATAAGCCTAGAAGGCAGGTAGTTCTGTTCCTTTCATAGAATCTGTGTTTTTAATATGAGAATTTGCCAAATTTATTATAGGAGAGAGTATACCACAATATTAAAACATCAAAACATAAATGTAATTAAGTAAACATTTTACCTTAAAACGTTAGACTTTATAACAATGTAACGGGAAATGAATAGGTTAACATTTGTGGCGCTGTAAGAGTTTTTTCAAAGTAGCAGAGCTGCTGAATTTGCACGCCATCAACACCAGAACCATGTGATGTGAGAGACCATATCCCTAATGGCACAACCTAATATCATGATGTATCTATAATTGAGACATTCTTCAAGTTTACATTTTATTTGTCCCAGAGGGCAATTGGTTTTGCAGCAGGTGAGCTGCACATGAGATGTCAAAAAACATATAATTCAGATGGAGCTGAATGATGGTTGGTCTGATTAATCAGGCTGTAATATACAATTAATTGGTATATAGCTTGAAACTAATGCCTGCAAAATCGTGTAAATGTTCCTTACAAGCCAGAATGTTCAATAAAATTACATTTAAACTTACTCTACCGGTTGTTCGTGTGGTTTGTTCTTCAGCGCTTGAAATTTGAGACAATACAGGAAAGTATTGTAAGGTACATATACACGATTTTGCAGTAATTTCCCTTATTGATCTGTGATTGCACTCAAATTCGTGCATATTCTTTATTACATGGTATACCTGGATTTTTGTGTGTAGTCTACAACTACATGTAGGCCCTACATCCAATTATTTATATATACACTAGATAGCTATTTGGGGGCGCTGTCTTGAAGACACCGTCCTCCATCTTGGCACTCTCCCACTGTTGTAATTTTTTTTATTTTGGAAGCTATAGAAAGGCATTTATTGTCTACATTCGTTTTTTCCACGTTTTATTATATTACAGACACCTTAATGCATCATTATAAATAATGTGAGCGAAGCATAAAATAATGATCAAAACATCAAAACATTTTCCTTTTAAGTATATGTTTTATTAGATGATTAATGTTACTGTCCCCACTACAGTAACAAAAATACGTAAATACTTAATTTTGTTCTCTACAATTCCATGAATTCCTTTTTTAAGAAAGTTAAGAAAGCTGCTTCTGGGGGGTGCCAATATGGCCGACCGGTGGCTATAAAGGATTTTAATGGCCAATACATAGCAACTGCAATCCAGGGTTTGCCTAGGTCATTGCCTACATCAGATGACAATTCTCCTAATATGGTGGAATTCCGGTGCTAGGACCCAGAGCTGCCCCGGCTTCCCCGGTGTGTAAACTCCAGAGACGAAAGAGGAAGCGAGACACCCCACTCTCTGTTATTTTCTGGTTAAATTAAAGTCAAATAGCTAAGTAAACCAGACCCAGCTGCTTTTGCATTGGTGTCTATGGGAGACCCACCCCTTTAAGTAGACAAGAACTGACCATATTTTTCAATGGTAAACGGCTTGAGTGAACTATCTTTATTTATCCGCCATCTCGTAACCATTCACTTCCTCTTTCGGCTCGATTTCTTTCTCTTCTGTGATCATGGCTGCGCTTAAACACCAGCCATGTTTGCTCATTTGAAACCCAAAGGTTAGCGAATACTGTACCTGTTTTATTTACATAGCCTGTACCTACTTCAACCATATTTGTTCACTCGGATGATCAAAGACATCAGTGTCTTTGAAATCCAAGGATTACAAGGTTAGTCCGTTTTAATTACATTTTATGTCAAACTTTTGAGTGTGTGAGGGAGGATGATGCTGTCTCACTATCTCAGGCGAATACAGCGAAAACAATGTGCGTTTATTAGCTTGGTGGCTAACAAAAGAGATGCATCCAATGTTTTAAGAACGTAAACAAAAACGATACTCCAAGACGACCGATGTTATTACTCTCTATGTTTTAGTTATCATCACAAATGGTTATGAGCACAGACCCGCTGTGACTATTATTAACTAGTTTTACACAGCGTTGTAGCTAATGTCTGTTGTTGATTACTAGTGACGCTATTGTCAATAACCTTGAATTTAGCATGATCTAATAAGGGCCTAGAGGTGTCGAATGTAATGTTGAAACGATCAGCAAATTCTACAATCGCCCGATTGTGTTAAATGTAGTTACATCTCACTAACGAACTCAATGGAGGATTGTTTTTGTTGCAGAGTGTACAGTAACGTTAGAAAGATATCAAATCAGATGCTAACCTAGCGCCGTATTGCTAACTAGATAACGTTAGATAGGCCTACTGTAAGCTAACGTTAGTTGGATATCACGTTAACCATCTGGTGGCGAGTTTTGAATGAAAGGTAATTTAGCTAGCTAGTCAAGATATGAACTATAACAAAACTAAACATGTTTATGATTCCGCTCGTGCCGCTTCTTCTTCAATTCCACTACAAGCACTAACGTGGAGCTCTTTTGTTTTCGTTGACAGTTTTAATAAACAACTGAATAGCAGTATGGTTTGTTTTCTAGCTAACTAATCAACTTCAACTGGACAAGTTAAATAGCGAGCTAATGTAACCATGACACGTTATCATGAGACTGCTATAGGTAGTTTGCTGACTAGTTGAGCCATGGATGAGAGATTCAGGTCTATGCAGAGGGGCGCTATCAGCAACAGCGCATGGTCACGTGTAGCAGACAGCCTTGCTAGTAAGCAATGACAACCGCATCTAATTTTCTGTCGTTAGAAAGTAGCTAATACATGAATCACTACGGAAGTTGTCTGTTTTCTAATTGCAATTATAATATATTTGTGACATGGCTAATATTTGTGGCGATCTAGCTAGCATAGCTTAATGAAACCAATGTTTTCAACTAGCTAGTGTTCGCTAGCTTCATGCTAATATTATGCATTTACCGTGGGATGGATGTTGACAAACGCAGTTAAACGTTGGGTTTACGAACGGGCAGACGTTCCATACAATATGTAGGTACTTGTTGACAACCACGATATACATTTTTCAATGTATAGCTAGAATTCTTGAAAACATGTCTCTCAGACCAAAATATTGTCGTTTTCCCGTTGTCAAAACGGGTTCGATGTGCTTTAACGTGGGATCAACCCGTGGTGTTCATTGTCCATGAGTGTGCTGGCCAGAGCATCCCATCTGCTGCTCTAACTGCGACATTTTGAGGGAGTTGTGGGAGTGCAACGTTTGTGATGTCGTCCTCAACGTGTCATCGTTCATCGCTATCAGGCTTGCCAACGCCTGCAGTTGTAACAATACATGTTTGTGTATGGATCTAGCTAGCTGATTTATTATTTATTCAAAACAGAATATTATTTATTTGATGTGCAGGGTCAAATACTTTTTCCTGGTTTATTTATTGTTTCTCTTCATGACTTGTGGTCTTTGCTACCTGTTTTTCAGATGGAGGCGAACAACCATTTCAACTATGGCACCCATTCCTCTGTGTCTGTTAACTCAGGACTGAAACTCTCCTCAGGGGATTCTGTCTATACTAACGGGTCCTCCATGAGTTTCCCTCAGCAGGAGAAGAGTGAGTACAGACCCAATTTTCTGTGTTTACTCTGCCTCACTATTTCTATAGTGAACAAAAATATAAACACTATGTAAAGTGTTGGTCCCATGTTTCATGAACTGAAATAAAATATCCCAGAAATGTTCCATACACACTAAAATTGTATTTCTCTCAAATGTTGTGCACTATTTTTGTTTACATGCCTGTTAGGCAGCATTTCTCATTTTCCAATATAATCAATCCACCTGCCAGGTGTGGCATATCAAGAAGCTGGTTAAACAGTGTGTTCATTGCACAGGTGCACCTTGTGCTAGGGACAATAAAAGGACACTATAAATGTGCAGTTTTGTAACAAAACACAATGCGACAGATGTCTGAAGTTTTGAGGGAGCCAGCAATTGGCATGCTGACTGCAGGAATGTCCACCAGAGCTGTTGCAAAATCATTTGATGTTAATTTCTCTACCATAAGCCGCCTCCAACGTCATTTTAGAGAATTTGGCAGTATGTCCAACTGGCCTCACAACCGCAGACCATGTGTAACCACGCCAGCCCAGGACCTCCACATCCGACATCTTTACCGGCAGGATTTCTAAGACCAGCCCACCGGACAGCTGATGAAACTGAGGCGTATTTCTGTCTGTAATAAAGCCCTTTTGTAGGGAAAAACGAACTCTGATTGGCTGGGCCTGGCTCCTGAGTGGGTGGGACCACGCCCACCCATGACTGCGCCCCTGCCTAGTCATGTGAAATCCACAGATTAGGGCCTAATGAATTTGTCAATTGACTGATTTCCTATGAACTGTAACTCAGTAAAATAGTTGAAATTATTGCATGTTGCGTTTAATATTTTTGTTTAGTGTATATCAATAACTGATTTAAATGAATATCGCTCTGCCTCAGTTTTTTCACCCCTTATAATGAGCAAGAGATTGTATCTAACTCTAGAGCAGGTGTTCGGTGCATAAGCAATTAATTAATGTAACCTCAAATTTGCTAGACAATTTATGATTGTGCAGGATGCATGACCTGTGGATGATGTGGGAATTGAACACACTGAAAAATGAATTATCTGACCCATCTTCTCTTACTCTTGTCCCTGACCACCTTTGCAGATATGAACGGCGAAATGAATGTGAATGGCAGCACTACTGTAATTGGGTCCAGTGTGCCTGGCTCCCACCCTCCAACAGCCCCATACCCTCATATGAGCAACCACCACCACCAGAGTAGCATGGGCTACGACTACCTGTGGGGAGGACAGCCACAGTACAGCCCAGCCATGAGCTTGTCTCCTGGGCATGGTATGCACCAGAAGCAGCCTCCCACTGGGGTGATGCAGCAACAGAGCCAGCAGCATTTCCAGGGTCACGGACAGTACCAACTGAACGGGAGCATGCCTGGGTCCCGTCAGCCCCCCGTGGCGCCCCCCCCAAACATGACTCTTACAGGTGGCCAGTACTGGAACAGGGTTAACCCGGGGCAACAGCAGAGCAGCGCAGCCATGGCAATGGGGTATAACTCGCACAGCGTGTACGGGGCCTACCAGAGCCAGGTGCACCCTGGGATTGCGCCCTCACAGCATCACCAGCAGCAGCCTCCACAGCCACCCCCTCACCAACAGACACAGCAACAACAACACCACCACCACCAGCAGCAGCAGCAGCAGCAACCTCAGCACTACAGCATGGTGTCCAATGGGATTCCCTACTACCAGCCCCAGCACCCACCTCTTCCCGCTCCACAACCTCAGGCTCAGATGATGCCCCCTACCTCCCAGAATTTCACCCCTCCACGGGGAAGCCCCCAGCACCACCAGATGGGCCAGGGGGGCCCAGGCAGCCCCCTCCCCATGGCGGTGTCCTCTGTCCCCATTATGTCACCCTCGACAATGGCAGATAGTGGATCGCCCCAGAGCCAGACCAGGGAGAGGAGTCCCCATGGTGGTTCTGTAGCGATGCCGGCTGTCATGCAAGGTGAGATGCACATATTTACCCAGGTTTCAAGTCTTCTGAGTAACCTAACCCCTTCTATTTTTATAGCACAGAAGTGTTTCATTTTCATATTTCTGTGGTCGCTAGATACATGGCGCTGTTTCTACAGATACTGTATCACAAGAGTTTGAAATTCCTGTTTCAAAGCAATTTTTCTTTTCAATGACTCAATTTTCTTTCAGTTCGGCCTTATCTGCTAATTTACTAATCAATGTCTCAGCTGTCAGTAATTCATTTACATGGACATTACTGATATTGGCAGAAAGCTTAAAATCTTGTTAATCTAACTGCACTGTGCAATTTACAGCAGCTATTACAGTCAAATAATACCATGCTATTGTTTGAGGAGAGTGCACAGTTATGAACTTGAAAAGTTATTAATAAACCAATTAGGCACATTTGGGCAGTCTTGCTACAAAGTTTTGAACAGAAATGCAATGGTTCATTGGCTCAGTCTAAAAACATTGCACATACACTGCTGCCATCTTCAGGTCCTGAGCTACAGGCAGTTAGTTTTGGGTATGTTATTTTAGGCGAAAATTGAAAAAAGTGGTCCGATCCTTAAGAGGTTTTTAATGTCAACACTGTAAACTGTTTCCATGACAGAACTGAAGCCGTGTTTGCATATTCTGTCATTTCAGCTTGATAAGGGACATTTTCTGACGAGAGGCAATATATTTATTGTCATCTTACTGAAGTGGAACGCTGGCATGCATAAGATTGTCGACAAGGTGTTTTATAAAAGCTCCATTTGCTCTTCAGATTCCCTCCTTTGAATTGCCTTGTCGCTGCTGTGTTTTGTTCTTCTCATTTCTAATGGTCTGACTGTTTGTGTTCCCTAGGGCGGATGAGTGAAGCGTTTAAGGATGTGGATGAAGGCTACAATGGGATGGAGAGGACGTCTGTCGCCCAGCGGCTGCCTAAAAGCGACAGCTACCCTCCCAAGCCCCCTGGACCTCCCATGGGGCCCACCAGTGACGACTGCCAGCGCTCCAAGCAGCCAATGGCCCAGCACCATGAAATGACAACCTTAGCGAGGGAGTCTGCGCTGCCTGAGCCTCCACACTCGATGTCTGCGCCTCCCCCTGTGGTTTCCACACCTCCTTCAGCTAAGGCAGCAACCCCTCCTAGGGTCTCTGCACCTCCTGCAGTGTCTATGGCTCATATGAGTGCCTCAGGGCCTCCTGTTGTTACATCTACGCCTCCCGTGTCCTCTGCTCCTTCTCCCCCTGTGCTCGGGCCTCCTCCCAGGCTCTCGTCGCCTCCTCTGATGTTACAAGGCCTAAGACCTTTTCCAGTGTCTGTGTCCACACTTCCATCAGTCGTATCGCCTCCCTCAGTGTCTGCACCTCCTCCTAAGCCACCTGCACTTCCTCCTTTACTGGACAAATCCTCTAGACCTCCATCTGTGTCTGCTCCCCATCCAGTCAGTGCTCCTCCCCCAGTGTCTGTGGCACATCAGACTGCTCACACTACATCTGCACCTCCTGCAATGGTCTCGACGTCTACCATGGTGTCTGCTCCCCCGCACTCCATGTCTGTGCCTATCTCTGCTCTTCAACAGATGGTCCAAGGATCCAGACTACCTCCTCTGACTTCTTCTCCACCTGCTTTATTTGGAGCACCTCGAGAAAAGTTTTGGACTTCGTCATCAATGTCTGCATCTGCGCCTTCCCCAGCGGTGTCTACTCACTCGGTGGCAGTCATGGCACCTCCCTCGGCAGTGTCCAGGCCTCATTCGGCAGTCAGTTCACGTTCTATATCACTGTCCTCACTTTCTCAATCAGTGTCTACTCGTCTCCCAGCAGTTTCTGCCTCTCCCACAGTTTCTGTGTCTGTAGTGTCCTCCTTTCCAAAGGAGGTGTCTATGCCTCCTCTAACAGTCCACGGCCCTAGAGCTCTACCTTTGTCTGGACTTCCTCCTCTCACATCCCAAACCTCCAGAGCTCCTCCATTGTCTGTGCCTCTTGCAATGATGACTGCTCCTCTTGTGGTCCCCTCTGCACCTGCACTATCCGCCCCTCCTCCTCCACAAGCTCCTAAACGGATGGTTCCCCCAGAGCCAGAGGAGCGATGCATGGGGAACATGAAGTACATGGGGAACATGAAGGGTCCCTCTGTTGAAGCAGACACAGTCAAAACATCATCAAAGATTGATTCCGCAGGGTCTCCGACTCGTCAATGTGAAAAACACTCAAATAAACCCCTCACAGTTATTCCTGGGACGACACCGCACCCCAAGAACCAAGAGGACTCCTCTGGGGACCAAGTTTGTGCTGAGAAAAATGACACCACCCCGATGAGCGGTGCAGACATTCCCCTGGAGAAGGGAAGTCTGGATGACATCTGTGTGACAGATGAGTCAACAGTTGATGAGTCTTTTGACGAGTCCTTGCAGGCGGAGTCCATACGCCTCGACAGCACCAGGATGGAAGACCCCAGCCTCACTGAGGATGATGACATCAGTAACAACTCGTCATTCGACGATACTTCTAGACTTGACGATATCTCTTCCATGAATGACACATCTCGATTGGATGACATCTCTTGCGTGGATGGTGATAACTCTCGGTTTGACGATACCTCTCGCACGGATGATGACACTTCCCGCTTTGACGACAGCTCTCGCGTAGATGGCAACAAATCTCAATTTGACTACAGCGCTCGCATGGATGACAGCGCTTGCATGGATGACAGCGCTCGCATGGAGGAAACATCACATGTTGGAGACACTACAATGGATAGCAGCTTCTCCTCTGTGGAGGACTCTAGGGAATTGACTCTGGATGATACCCAGACAGAGAACGTTTCTCGGGCAGAGGAGACCATGGACAGCTGCCTGAGCACCGAGGAGTCCATGCAGGAGTCCTCTCTGAACAACACCTCTCAGATGCAGGACTCCAGTGTTGACTTGTCCCAGAATGACATCTCTCGGTCAAGCTCAAATGGCCCTGCCAAACCAATCCCAGCCTACAAAGGTAAGATCCTTGCCATAGTTGATGTATGACAACCTATGTTTTTGTAATTTAATTAGCTTTTTATGAGTCAGAATCTCCTGTTAAGTAAGATGTGTGGGAATGTAGAACTTTGCAAGAAAGAGTTGTGGGTTAGGTCTTGGAAATTATCACAGCCAACTATGGAAATACTTATTTTGTCAAAAACCAGTAACTCAGTTAATTCGATGTTGCTAACCATTGACCATTAACCTTATGCCCTGTTGACAGGGTCTGAAGGTGACCGTGAGGCGGAGGTCTGGGATATACCAGACTCCACTGGCACCACCAGCACCAAGGCCAGTGCTGCTACCATCATGGCACCACCTGTTATCATGGATAATGGCAAGCACACAGCGGCGCTCAGTGCCCTGGTGGAAAGCCTGGTTGGAGCCCCGCTCCTGCCCCTAGCTGCCCCAGCCGTGCCCACGACTGGCCAAAAGACCAAAACACCAAGGAAACCTAGGAAGCCACGCACTCAAGTAGCCTCCATTCCCGGTAAACCAACTTCTCTTTATCCCTTTTTTATCTCTGTAACTAATTAATTTTGAAAAAGGTAGTGTACAAACAAGGATTTCTGACGTTCTGTTGTCACTCTCCAGTTCCCCAGTACCCTGGGAAAGCCCAGCGGAAGTCTGCTATTAAAACTCCGAAGGTAGAGAAGATAAAGGTGGAGAGGAGGAAGAAGAAGCAGCTTGAGGTAGGAGAGAACAAGGAAAAGGGACCACCTCGAAAGAGAAAGAAGATTGAACCAGTAGCAGCCACAGGAGAGCCTGAACATTCTGCTGAAGGCCTACTTCCTGGTCAAAGTGGACCAGTCACTACCATTGGTAAACCATGTCTGACCATTGGCGAGACCCCACCAGTGGTCAAACCCAAGAAAGTTAGAGTCAAGAAAGTAAGTGTTCTGGAGCCGAAGCCACACAAAATAGCAAAAATGGACATTGACACTAAACCCAATGATGATGATGACAATAACATCAACGACGGAGACGACAGTTCCACTGCGGGTAATGAAGGAGCAAACTACTTTAATACTGGAAATTATTGCAAAATAGTTACATATTTTTCACCTAGATGTAGTTATAACCCAATGATTATAAACTCTAACCCAATGGCATTCTTGATGGATGAGTCATTTGGTACCAATCTGATTCGACCATCTTTGTTCCTTGTACAGGTGACACTCCTAGAAGGAGGATAGCAACAGAGGAGCAAGTCCACTTTCCTCTGCTCCACGGGTAATGATACATCCACTCTGATTTATACAGTTTATGGAGCGAGAAGTCCCCCTTAATTAGGCTTTCTCTGTGCCAAATACTTCTAGTGTGTGGAAAGTGCAGAAGGTTTATGTTCACCCATAAATACAAAACCCCTCAGTTTCATCCTTCTATTCTAGGCCCACTGCAGGGATACTATGTGCTTCTTTTACTCTGTTGAATGTGGATCTTAACTGACTTTCTATTGATCTGTGCTTTAGCTGGAGGAGGGAGATCCGGGTCAAGAAGAATGAGGACCGACTCAAGGGGGAGACCTGGTACTACAGCCCCTGTGGGAGGAGGATGAAGCAGTTTCCTGAAGTCATCAAGGTAAATGGCCCTGAGTTACAGTAAAACCTCACCACAGGAGCCATTTTGGCACAACATAATCTTACGGTCAATTTTTAGTGTGAGACATGAGAGAACGTCAGCAGCAATAAATAGCCCTTGATACAATGGGTTTTCTTTCCCTCAGGGCATTTACCACATCAGACAGACACTTATTTTTGGTGAGAGATTGACTGTGACCATCTAAATTAAGAGACCATGGAGAGGCCATGTTTTTAGCATACAGGCATAACTGTAGCTGCATTGGATCCCATTTAATCAACCCATCATATGCTCATACTGTGGGTGGATGACTCGGTGACCTATGACCTGCATTTTCCCATGTTCCTCTGCTCTGATGCCACTGACTGATGATCCTGTTCTCCCTCAGTATCTGAACAGGCACCAGGACACTGCTGTGACCAGGGAACACTTCAGCTTCAGCCCCCGCATGCCCGTAGGAGACTTCTACGAGGAGAGGGACTCCACTGAGGTGTGTGAATTTATTGTATTTGCTGACAGATCTTTCATCATAAATACCTACAGTAATAACTCAATGCACTCTGTCAGTGTAATATCATAAATAAAACACATTTCCCATAAACCTTTTCATATGATTTCTTCCAGGGAGTGAAATGGTGCCTACTGGCCAATGAGGAGGTGCCCTCCATGATCATGGCCATCACAGGCCGACGTGGCCGACCTCCGAACCCTGACAAAGAGATGCCCCGGCCCCGAGCTCGTCGTACCAAGGGTGGGCCAGTCCGAAAGCCCGGGAGGCCACCCAAACCCAAGATGGTGGACCTGCTGAGCAAGGTGGACGCCAGAATGCTGAAGAGGCTAGAGGCCAAGGGTGAGTGGAGGACATAGCCTGGCAATATGAGTCTGTGTTCACTGGTTGGAAAGTAGGCTCCTATACAGACTGATTAAATGGCACAAAATAATCAGTAATGTAATATTGTAGAATCTGTCTGCATCAAAAAGCTTCAATTAGGTTGGATTTTGAAGTCTCCAATGTAAACGTGTTTATCTATTTTTAGATGGTCTGACTGAGGAGGACAAGGAGAAACTTGTCAAAATCAAGAAGAAAATGAAGAGAAAGGTACGTTATACTAAGCATCAAAATCTGAAGACGTGTTGTAACATTGCATCTTGTTGGTGTATCCAGGTTGTCTCCAACACACTTAAGTTAAATGGTTCCATTACTCTCTTCTAGGCAAGGATGAAAAGAAAGGAGGATAACAAGAATAAAAAGATCCGACAGGAGAAAAAGCAAGCGAAGGTAAGGTATATATATATATATATATATATACCAAAGCAATAATCGGCCACACTCTATTTAACAAACCCCTCTTACCCTCTGTTCAGCTGGACAAAGAGACCAAGGAGGTGAAGGCTGAACCAGCCGACCAGGAGGCCTCACAGCCGGCCCCACCACAGCCACCCACCCCTGAGCCCAAGAAGCGTGGCCCTAGGAAGAAGGTTGAGGTGCCGCCACCGGTTGTGGAGACGGACCAGGAGAGGTTGGCCAAGGGGAAAAGGGTGCTGGGTGCCAGGAGTAGGGCCAAGGCCCTGGCTAAGGCCCAAGCAGAGGCGGAGGCTGCTGCCCAGGCAGCCCTGGCAGCTAAGAAGCAGGTGGAGAGGAGGGCCCAGGCCCAGAGACGGTTGGAGGAGAGGAAAAGACAGCAGATGATCCTGGAGGAGCTGAAGAAGCCCACTGAGGACATGTGTCTCACAGACCACCAGCCCCTCCCGGAGCTGTCTCGGATCCCTGGCTTGGTTCTTTCTGGTGTGGCCTTCTCCCACTGCCTGGCTGTGGTGGAGTTCCTGTACAGCTATGGCAAAGTGCTGGGCCTCCACATCCCCAGTGATGTGCCTAGCCTCAGCACCCTGCAGGAGGGCCTCCTGGGCCTGGGAGACAGTCAAAGCGAGGTCCAGGATCTGCTCATAAAGCTGGTGGAGGCCGCACTACACGACCCAGGCCTGCCACCCTACTACCAGGTGTGTGTTGTTGACTGTATGGAGATTAGAGGTCGACCGATTATGATTTTTCGATACCGATTATTGGAGGACCGAAAAAAAAGGCCATACCGATTAATCAGGCAAAAAAATGTTTTTTATATATATATATATATATATATATATATATATATATATATATATATATATATATATATATATATATATATATATATATATATATATATATATATATATATATATATATATATACATTTTTTTAAAATTTATTTGTAGTAATGGCAACTTTTTTCCCACGCTTTGAACACCGCGGTTTAAACAATGACGCGGCTAATATATGGATTTTTCCCGCTTTCAATTTTTTTTTTTTTTTAAAAACACATTCTGTGACGTGCTCAGTTTTTTGGCGGCATGGAGCTTTCATTAGACCAATGAAATTGCCGAACGGGTTAAGGTCAAACAACTTTTTGGTTTACTGTTTAGATTAAATCGAGCGCTCTCAAACTTCCCATCATTCTGATTACGGTAGTCATTTTGTCACCCTCATCATGGCAAAGACACAGAGAAATGCGTATGATGCAGCTTTCAAGTTGAAGGCGATTGATCTGGCTGTTGGAAAAGGAAATAGAGCTGTTGCACGGGAGCTTGGTCTTAATGAGTCGATGATAAGACGTTGGAAACAGCAGCGTGAGGAATTGACTCAGTGCAAAAAGACAACTAAAGCTTACTGCTAATTTTTTATTTTTTGTTACAAGCTGTGTTTCGTTAAAGCCTGTGTAAAGTTCATTTGTTTCAATGTACCGGTAGGCACCTGCGGCTAATAGACATGTGTGGCTTATTTATGTTCAAAATATATATTTTTTTTAATTCAGTGGGTGCGGCTTATATTCAGGTGCGCTCAATAGTCCGGAAATTACGGTACCTTTGACTATTGGATGTTCTTATAGGCACTTTAGTACTGCCGGTGTAACAGTATAGCTTCCGTCCCTCTCCTCGCTCCTACCTGGGCTCGAACCAGGAACACATCGACAACAGCCACCCTCGAAGCAGCGTTACCCATGCAGAGCAAGGGGAACAACTACTCCAAGTCTCAGAGCGAGTGACGTTTGAAACGCTGTTAGCGCGCACCCGGCTAACTAGCTAGCCATTTCACATCGGTTACACCAGCCTAATCTTGGGAGTTGACAGGCTTGAAGTCATAAACAGCGCAATGCATTGCGAAGGGCTGCTGGCAAACACACGAAAGTGCTGTTTCAATCAATGCTTACGAGCCTGCTGATGCCTACCATCGCTCAGTCAGACTGCTCTATCAAATCATAGACTTAGTTATAACATAATAACACACAGAAATACGAGCCTTAGGTCAATAATATGGTCGAATCCGGAAACTATCATCTCGAAAACAAAATGTTTTTCCTGTCAGTGAAATACGGAACCGTTCCGTATTTTATCTAATGGATGGCATCCTTAAGTCTAAATATTCCTGTTACACTGCACAACCTTCAATGTTATGTCATAATTACTTAAAATTCTGGCAAATTAGTTCGCAACGAGCCAGGCGGCCCAAACTGTTGCATATACCCCGACTCTGCGTGCAATGAACGCAAAATGACACAATTTCACCTGGTTAATATTGCCTGCTAACCTGGATTTCTTTTAGCTAAATATGCAGGTTTAAAAATATATACTTCTGTGTATTGATTTTAAGAAAGGCATTGATGTTTATGGTTAGGTACAGTCATGCAACAATTGTGCTTTTTTCGCAAATGCGCTTTTGTTAAATCATCCCCCGTTTGGTGAAGTCGGCTGTCTTTGTTAGGAAGAAATAGTCTTCACAGTTCGCAACGAGCCAGGCGGCCCAAACTGCTGCATATACCCTGACTCTGTTTGCAAGAGAAGTGACATATTTTCCCTAGTTAAAATAAATTCATGTTAGCAGGCAATATTAACTAAATATGCAGGTTTAAAAAGATATACTTGTGTATTGATTTTAAGAAAGGCATTGATGTTTATGGTTGGCGCAACGTGTACCTAAGCGATTATATGCAACGCAGGACAGGCTAGATAAACTAGTAATATCATCAACCATGTGTAGTTAACTAGTGATTATGATTGATTGATTGTTTTTTATAAGATGAGTTTAATGCTAGCTAGCAACTTACCTTGGCTTCTTACTGCATTCGCGTAGCAGGCAGGCTCCTCGTGGAGTGCAATGTAAAGCAGGTGGTTAGAGCTTTGGACTAGTTAACCATAAGGTTGCAAGATTGAATCCCCGAGCTGACAAGGTAAAAATCTGTCGTTCTGCCCCTGAACAAGGCAGTTAACCCACCGTTCCTAGGCCGTCATTGCGCCCAAAAATACCGATTTCCGATTGTTATGAAAACTTGAAATCGGCCCAAATTAATCGGCCATTCCGATTAATCGGTCGACCTCTAATGGAGATAGTTTTGGAGATGGGTGTTCCTGAATATTTGTGTTCCTGAATATTTGTTTGACAAAGTGCTGTCTCCATGTAGATATTTTACTGTTGGCTATAGTTTACCATTTAAAAAATGTGTTTAGCTGTATATTACATGTAAACTCTAGTTTAACAGATTTACCTAGTTCAATTTCTTAAATCCCCCTCTCTTTCTCTCTCCCTCCAGTCGGTGAAGATCCTAGGGGAGAAGCTGGTGGATCTGGAGCTGACTCGCAGCACAGTGTCCGAGGGCCTGAGGATCTTCCTGGAGTCCCATGGCTTTGACATGGAGGTGTGCAACGTGCTGCGGACCAAGACCTTCCTCACCCTTAACCCCGACACCAAGGCTGCCATCCTGGGCTTCCTGGTGGAGGAGCTCAACGGCAGCAACATTGTTATAAGGTCAGGATGACAATGCACAGAGCAACTAAGGAGTTAATAACAACCATATCCTAAGTATGATGCAAATATCTTTTACAGCAAAAAATGTGTCAAAAGAAACTCCTTTTGGAAAGGATATCCCACATTTAAAGTAAACCCTGTTTGTATTGTTTTGCATTGCAGTGAGATTGACAACACACTGGAAAACAGGGCTACTTACAGGAAGAACAAGTGGATCATTGAGGGGAAGTTGCGCAAGTAAGACCAGTCACAGCTCCTTGAATTTAGATTTGTTTTAGTTTGTGGAAGGAGAGTGTTATATCACTGGGGCTTTATGTGTGTGTGATCTCCCAGACTGAAGGCAGCTCTAGCACGGCGTACGGGGCGGTCTGAGGAGGAGCTCTATCTAGAGGAGAGGAGGCGCAGTGCCAGGGTGGCAGAGGAGGAGAACCTCAGTCTGGAAGAGAGCAGCGGCCCCATGGAGAGGGGCAGCCGCCGCCGCACACCCAAGGAGGAGCCCAAACTCAGTGAAGTGCGTGTGTGTGTGTGTCAATCTCAATGTGTTGGTGAGGATGTCTGTATTATACTCACCAAATGTCCTTTCCACAGACTGACAGCCCCACCAACGCCAGCATTCCAGAGTTGGAGAGGCAGATCGATAAGCTAACCAAGGTAAGGCATTCATTTTGTTCTTCTGTAGTGTCTTTTCTATCAGTGTAACTACATTGTGTTCACAGTTCTGGGTTGTTTTGTTTGAGCAAAATATCACCCTACATGACCAAAGGTATGTGGACACCTGCTCGTTGTTGGTCCCCCCTATAACAGTCTCCATTCTTCTGGAAAGGCTACATGGTGTAACATTGCTGTGGGGATGTTCAGCTGCAACGGAAGCAAGTTGACTGGCAGGCCAGTCAAGTTCTTCCACACCGATCTCGACAAACCGAGATCTGTATGGACCTCGCTTTGTGCACGGGGACATTGTCATGCCATAACAGGGAAGGGCCTTCCCCAAACTGTTGCAACAAAGTTGGAAACCGAATTGTCTGGAATGTTATTGTATGCTGTAGCGTTAAGATTTCCCTTCACTCAAACTAAGGGGCCTAGTGCGAATCATGAAAAAACAGCCCCAGACCATTATTTCTCCTCCACCAAACTTTACAGTTGGCACTGTGCATCAGGGTAGGTAGCGTTCTCCTGGCATCCGCCAAACCCAGATTTGTCCGGCAGACTACCATATGGTGAAGCTTGATTCATCACTCCAGAGAACACCTTTCCATTGCTCCAGAGTCCAATGGCAGGGGGGGTTTACGCCACTCCAGCAGTCGCTTAACTTAGGGATAAGCGTCCTGTCAACGGGACAGTTATAAATCATGCAGCGCCGTGTGTCACGATTGCAGATTTTAGAGAAACGACAAATGTCGGTACATATAAGTGTCTTATATCGGCTGAAAGCTTAAATTCTTGTTAATGTAACTGCACTGTCCAATTTACAGTAGCTATTACGGCGAAAAAATGCCATGGTATTGTTTGAGTGCTCCTAATAACAAAACACTTTTTTTCACCGCGATAGGTGTGATAAATTCACTGCTGAAGGTGAAATGTGTACTTAAATCAGAGCAAGATTTCAGAATGTATCGTCCAAAGGGTCCCAGACATAACATGAAGTGTCGTTTTGTTAGATAAAACACTTTTTCATATCCTAAAAAGGTCCATATAGCATGCACGTCTGATTTTTGTATTTCCACTCATTCAATTTGCAAAGGAAGGAATCTGTGAAAATCTAACCCTAAATGTTGTTTCAACCAGTCAAATCACGTTCGTATTTATTCCTCAGAGATCCTAGAACGTAACCAGACTTCACTATATCATTAGGAGTGTACTATATCCTATAGGACACAACATTTGGTCAGAGAGTGATGCCTTCATGGCGCGCCAATGACGCAGGTGGTCTTCACTTGATTAACTGTAACTTTGTCAAATAAGCACCAATCGGGGTCAAACAACACAAGCTAGATAGCCAATGAGCTGGGCTTTACGGGAGTATGCGGAAACCCCGACTCTGTCGCGAAGTTCTGCTGCTAACCTTGTGCGACAGCAAATTTTTTCCTTTTGGACAGAAATTACAAGAATATGGAGAGTTGTGAAAACTGGGTGTTTTGCAAATGTTGAACTTACGATATGGCTACTAATACTGGAAAAGCTAAATCAAAATCCAAGTATACAGATTTGACGATATTCTTGCAGAAAAATGTAAATGTCTCCTTCACTATTTTCCCAAATGTACCTGGGTGACTTCACACTAAATGTCATGTAGTTTGCTCATAGTTATCCGTCTGAAACTTTGCACATACACTGCTGCCATCTTGTGGACACCATCGGAATTACAACCAGTGATGGCTAGATTTGGGACCTTTCTGTTGCATTTCGAAGATGGTGGTAGGGGAATTGTTTTTTGGGGGTTTATTTGTATTTTTTTTTATTTTCTTCTGCCAGATCTATTGTGTTGGTTTTTGTCTTTGTATTTTGTTAGACCAGATCTATTGTGTTATATTCTCCTCCATTCAATTCACATTTCCACAAACTTCAAAGTGTTTCCTTTCAAATGGTACCAAGAATATGCATATCCTTGCTTCAAGGCCTGAGCTACAGGCAGTTAGATTTGGGTATGTCATTTTAGGCGAAAATTGACAGAAGTTTTAACTTTGCGCGTGGTGATCTTAGGCTTGTGTGCAGCTGCTCGGCCCATTTTCATGAAGCTCCTGACGAACAGTTCTTGTGCTGAAGTTGCTTCCAGAGGCAGTTTGCAACTCTGTAGTGAGTGTTGCAACTGAGGACAGATTATTTTTACACGCTTCTTCACTCGCTTCTTCACTCGGCGGTCCCGTTCTTTGATCTTACCATTTCGCGGTTGAGCCGTTGTTGCTCCTAGGCGGTTCCACTTCACAATAACAGCATTTACAGTTGACCGGGCAGCGCTAGCAAGGCAGAAATTTGACGAACTGACTTGTTGGAAAGGTGGCATCCTGTGATGGTGCCACATTGAACTGCGCTCTTGAGTAAGGCCATCTACTGCCAATGTTTGTCTATGGCGATTTGCATGGCTGTGTGCTTGATTTTTTATACACCTGTCAGTAACGGGTGTGGCTGAAATAAACAGATCCAGTCATTTGAAAGGGTGTCCACATACTGTTGTGTATTTGTGTATATATATTTGTATTTTTTTCTCCTCCACAGCGACAGGTGTTTTTCCGTAAGAAGCTGCTCCAGTCCTCCCACTCCCTGCGGGCGGTGTCTCTGGGCCAGGACCGGTTCCGCCGGAGATACTGGCTCCTGCCCCACCTGGGAGGGGTGTTGGTGGAGGGGCCTGAGGAGATCCTAGGTGAGTTGCAGAGCAACTGCCCTCAACCCTCTGCTAGCCATCTTTTTATTGACTCTAAACATATCCCTCTCTGTCTGTTAGCGACAGAAGATATCCTGGTGAAGGAGGTGACCGTCACTCTTCTGAAGAGGGAACCCAAAGTGGAGGAGATGCCCACTACCACCCCTGCCCCCCCCGTCTCCTCTCCCCCTCCCCAGTCCCAGAACTCCTTGCCCCCTAAAGAGGACCCTCTCCCCGGCACCGCCTCTCTTATGAGCAGTCCCAGGGCCCGGGGTCGCCCCCGCAAGATCAAACCAGAGGTGGAGCTACACCTCCGCACCGCCAAGTGTCGCCGTCGTCGCCGCAGCAGCAAGTCCGGCGGGGAGGAGTCAGGCGTTTCCCTGGAGACCACCACCACCAATGGAACAGAAGACCTCACTCAGTCCGCTTTCAGTAACTGTCTCAGCCAATTGCAGGGCGCCTTAACCAATGGGACGGAGCCAGCAACCGGGATGGCACCTAAAGGCAGACTACCAGAGGATAGCGTGAAAGAGATGGCGGAGAAACAAGGGCAGTGGTTCAACCTACTGCCAAAACAGCCTTGTGACAAAACCTCTCTGACAGAACCTCAGGCCCCCCCCAGCAAGCCTCCCAAACGCCTCCCTCTGACCCCCAGCACCCTGCCCGCCCTTGCTGCTCCACTGCTGCAGGTGAGTTCCCCTCAGCCCCCTACACACTCTTCAGGACCCTCATGGGAGAGAACACTCAACATAAGTTACTACTGTTGAACATGTTTTCTTCATCAAAGAAGATTTTATCTCATATTAAACTATCTTTCTCCCTCTCTCCAGTCTGTACCAGACCCCACACCCCAGGTGACCCCCAGCCCAGCCAAACCAGGGCGCAGGCGGAGGAGGGGCGGCAGTCCCGCCCGCAGGGTTGGAGCTAGAGGGGCTGCAGCTAAGCGTCGTGGCCGCCCTTCTTCCACACTCTTCCAGGAGATAGAGCAACAGTACTTCACTCAGCTCGTGGTTAAGCCCATTCCAGCATGTAAGCCTTCAATCCATTCAATTCAATCCTTTAAAAAAAAAAACATTTTACACATGCTATTGAAAACCACCTAAGGTTTATCCAATATCCTCTCTGTAGAGTCTGACGATGACACTTGTCAGCAATGTAAACATGATGCAATTTGAGCTGCGTATTTGGCTTACATGATTATGTATGGTTATCCGAAGTAGCAAACCTCTTATACAAGATCTAATCGTATGCTTGTCATGCTTATGTGTGGTTAGCCGATTATGGCTAGCATGGTTTGCTAACATGCTATGCTATAGGTGTGATACTGGTGTCAAGTGTGTGTGTGTGTGTGTTGCTGTTGTTTTGTTAGCAATGGTACGTGGCTGGTGGTGGATAAAGGAGCCTGAGGACCTGACGGCCACCCTGCAGGCCCTGCACCCACGAGGCATCCGGGAGAAGGTGCTCCACAAACACTTGGCCAAACACATGGAGTACCTGGCTGAGGTCTGCACACGGCCCATCAACGGTGAGTCAGTGAGCGCTGGTCACCGGGTCCGCTATAGGAAAAGATGGGGATATGAATAGTCATAGTGTGTCAGATTTGGTTGTTTTATAGTGAAGCTGCTTTGCACATCAATGGGACTTTAAAAGAAGTATGTTGTTGTAATGAATGGAAACTGGATGATGACACTTTCCTTATCCTTTTCTCTCTACCATCTCTCTCTATCCCCTTCCCCCTTGCATCTCCCTCCCTTCTCTCCTCTCTGTCCCCCCCGTCAGACCCTATATTCCAGGTGAAGGTGAAGGAGGGAGAGGCCCTGCTAGAGTCCCTGCAGCAGCCATGGCAGGTCCAGGAGCGGGCCCTGGAGACAGACGTCGGAGCCCTCCGCTGGGTGGAGGACCTGGAGCAGAGGGTCATTGCCGCCGACCTGCACCTCAAGGTGAGACACCAGGAGGACAGAGGGGCCCTGTCTCAGTAGTCTAAAGTGTCTTCCTATCCCTACTTACATCCCTCATCTGCACAGATCTGGAAACACAGATAGTGGAGAGTTGATCCCGAAATACGTTTCTGTCATATCATCCCCACATTTACCGCCTTTTCAGATCTGTGCAGACCAAGGCAAGGAGGACACTTTAGACTGTTGAGATGCACACAGGGATGCATGGGTAGGGTGGGTGCCTGGTAGTTTGTAAAGTAAGTTGGGTTTGAAATGTCCAGAGCTTGTCAGTTTATATTTTGTAGTTTTTTTTTTCTGTTTATTTTTTACTATGGCTGCAGTTGCACTGAATGTACAGAGGGTGGCGTAGGTGGCATGTGCTGCTGCAGTTTGTACAGTGACGGTGTCCCCCTCCTAGCATTGTCATGCAAAAGGGAAACTTATCACATCATATGTCCATTACTTATATTTCAAGATGGCTCCTCAGAATGGAAGGAGCGACACTGACAATAACACGGAAACGCCAGCCGCAGGATTCCAGGTACAAACCAGGTTTTCGATCTACCGTTCACACATCCTCACCCTTCTTTTGGATCTACACTCTTTCACAAGTCTTCATGTTTCCCTTTTAAGAATTATTTTTGTCACCTCCTAAAATTTAAAAGGAGACGCTGTGTCTGAAATCTGACTTGTCTACTAATTACTTAATCTGCATAATGTGTACTACATACTATTTGGAACATACTTTTTTTTGGTAAAAAACGGATACAGTAGTCAACGACTAGGCTCATCCTACTGAGAATACGTTATCAATGTGCAATTACGTTGATTTTTGCCATTTTGTTAATTTTGGTACAGCTCGAATATCAGCTGTTGTCAGACACGTGTCCGGAAAGACAATTCTCTTCAGCGAACAGAAAAATTCTCAATTCTCTTCTACTAAATGAAAAGCCCAAATGAGTATGACATCCTGTCATTTAAAGCATACAATTTTTTGGGAAATTGTTACATACTATAAAACTTTTTTTGTATGCCTACTATTTAGAACGCAAGTACAGGTATTCGGACAGTGTGTCTAGAGTTGTCACGTTAACACTCCTGCTCCTAACACTCTTTGAAATAAGCGCTGTCTGTCTTCCTTATATTCACCAAACCTCTGGTTTTTAGGGGCCTGCTTTGATGTTTTGAAAATAGTTGTGTGGCTTAAATGTATAATTTGATGTCTGCACTCACTTACCTTACCTCGCCCACCTTACCTTACCCAACTTACCTTGCCTACCTCCAGTGGCGTGTATTCATGGATGGCAGAGGAAGCCAGGCTTTACCAAAAAAAAAAGAAAACATATACATTTATTTTATCTCTCTGTTTGATCATTTTTGCAAGAGGCTGAATGTATCTCACTGGAGAAAGCATCCGAGCAAGTGAAACGACACCCATCTGTCTCTGTGTAGGCCATCTATCTGATGCTGTCTGGTCCAAAAGAGTATGACAGCGAGCATTTCGCTTCCCTTGATTAAAAAAAAAACTATAAAATAATAGCCAATCAGCATTGAGCTAAACTGAGTGTGCTCAGCTGTGAATGGTCCTGGCGCACCAAAAAAAGTGTCAAGGGAAGCCAGTTTGGATTTGGCATCACTCCTATCAAATCGCATTGAGAGCATACGTCATTGACAGAAACAACTTGAATTGTTACATCTCGTTGTGGTGTTGTCCTCCAGTGGCTGGCTGGCTAGCTAGCTAAAATTGGCCCTTTCCTAAATTAGCCATGGCTGCAGATGGGGATTTGGACTTGTGGTTTTACTTAATTCTCCGTACTGGCCAAAGATTATTACGGCGATTTTGATCCAACTATTAATTCATACATTCTGCCCCTGCCCTGAGAGGATGGAAGTTCAATATGTAGTTAGATGTAGAAGGCCCATGAAAGGAAGTTAGGCTTGCACGTAAGGATTTTAGCCAGGTAGCCTAGGACTACAAAAAATACAGTGACAGAGTGATAGACCATTTTGTCGACATGAGAGGAGGATGTTATTGGCGTATCTCTACAAGTAGGGTGAGTCAACATGTTTTTCTACTTGCGCTCACAGTAATCAGAACCATGGACAGCAACAACATCTATACCAAATGTTGGACTAAATTGTTTTTTGGTATCTTTTAGTTGTCACTGTATTAGACTAAGCACAGGTGATTTGATGATGAAGTTGAATTGGTTCTGGAATAGTGGAAGCAGCTCCTGTTTTCTTTGCAACTTGCTGTAACTCTCTGGTTCTAAATTTAAGTTGTTTAGTGGTCTGAAAATGTTGGAAACGTTAACTTGCTTGACCGTGCTGTAGGTCATGTAACTGTTTTTTTTACATGCAATATGCTTTGTAGACTTCTCCGGACAGAGGTTGCTCTCCGGTTTTGTGATGAAACAAAGGTGTGGTTGGATTTATGTACGTTTGCCCACTGACAAAGAAATGATCAGTCTATAATTTTAATGGTAGGTTTATTTGAACAGTGAGAGACAGAATAACAACCAAAAAATCCAGAAAAATGCATGTAAAAAATGTTATAAAATGATTTGCATTTTAATGAGGGAAATAAGTATTTGACCCCTCTGCAAAACATGACTTAGTACTTGGTGGCAAAACCCTTGTTGGCAATCCCAGAGGTCAGACGTTTCTTGTAGTTGGCCACCAGGTTTGCACACATCTCAGGAGGGATTTTGTCCCACTCCTCTTTGCAGATCTTCTCCAAGTCATTAAGGTTTCGAGGCTGACGTTTGGCAACTCGAACCTTCAGCTCCCTCCACAGATTTTCTATGGGATTAATGTCTGGACACTGGCTAGGCCACTCCAGGACCTTAATGCGCTTCTTCTTGAGCCACTCCTTTGTTGCCTTGGCCGTGTGTTTTGGGTCATTGTCATGCTGGAATACCTATCCACGACCCATTTTCAATGCCCTGGCTGAGGGAAGGAGGTTCTCACCCAAGATTTGACGGTACATGGCCCCGTCCATCGTCCCTTTGATGCGGTGAAGTTGTCCTGTCCCCTTAGCAGAAAAACACCCCCAAAGCATAATGTTTCCACCTTCATGTTTGACGGTGGGGATGGTGTTCTTGGGGTCATAGGCAGCATTCCTCCTCCTCCAAACACGGCAAGTTGGGTTGATGCCAAAGAGCTCCATTTTGGTCTCATCTGACCACAACACTTTCACCCAGTTGTCCTCTGAATCATTCAGATGTTCACTGGCAAACTTCAGACAGGCATGTATATGTGCTTTCTTGAGCAGGGGGACCTTGCGGGCGCTGCAGGATTTCAGTCCTTCACGGTGTAGTGTGTTACCAATTGTTTTCTTGGTGACTATGGTCCCAGCTGCCTTGAGATCATAGACAAGATCCTCCCGTGTAGTTCTGGGCGGATTCCTCACCGTTCTCATGATCATTGCAACTCCACGAGGTGAGATCTTGCATGGAGCCCCAGGCCGAGGGAGATTGACAGTTCTTTTGTGTTTCTTCCATTTGCGAATAATCGCACCAACTGTTGTTACCTTCTCACCAAGCTGCTTGGCGATGGTCTTGTAGCCCATTCCAGCCTTGTGTAGGTCTACAATCTTGTCCCTGACATCCTTGGAGAGCCCTTTGGTCTTGGCCATGGTGGAGAGTTTGGAATCTGATTGATTGATTGCTTCTGTGGACAGGTGTCTTTTATACAGGTAACAAGCTGAGATTAGGAGCACTCCCTGAGTGTGCTCGTAATCTCAGCTCGTTACCTTCATAAAAGACACCTGGGAGCCAGAAATCTTTCTGATTGAGAGGGGGTCAAATACTTACTTCCCTCATTAAAATGCAAATCAATTTTATAAAAATTTTGACATGCGTTTTTCAGGATTTTTTTGTTGTTATTCTGTCTCTCACTGTTCAAATAAACCTACCATTAAAATTATAGACTGATCATTTCTTTGTCAGTGGGCAAACGTACAAAATCGGGAAGGGGATCAAATACTTTTTTCCTTCACTGTATCAGTCGCAAGGCATTTAAACTAACAGGTTATAGAGCAAAGAATGCAATTATCACAACACAGGTTGTAATATGGCTTATTTTTCTTGCTTTCCCCGTGTTTCTACCCACGTACTGCTTACCTCGCCCACCGTACCTCACAACCCTTTTAAGTCTTGCTCTAGCTTCACAGTCCTTTGCTTCACTGCGTTTTGATTGTTGAGAACTATAATATTCTATTTTCTGTTATTCTCCATCCTCCCCACCTCAGCCCTACACAGTTCCAGAGGTGGACTCCACGCGTGACGACCTGCAGTACTACGAGCATGATGTGGACCCCCGGGACGACTGGATCGTGCGGACCAAGAAAGAGTGGTCAGACCTGCCCCGTGTGGCCAGCCACCCGCTGGACCTGGCCGTCCTGCGCCTGGCCAACCTGGAACGGAACATCGACCGGCGCTACCTGAAGGAGCCCCTCTGGAACCTGGCCGAGGTGGTGCGTCTCGCCCCCCTCACCCCCGAGGAGAGCCAGATGGGCCAGATGGACGTCATGAGGTGGGAGGGACAGGGTTGGGGTCAGAGGTTGGAAAGGGTGGAGTGGAGCCTTATTTTTAATAATAATATCATGGATTAGATTTGTGTAGTATTTGGTCAAATTGCTCAAAGCTCTTCAGAGTGATTTAAACCTTCATCTCACTTCAGCTCTTAATTGTGTTGAGTCCTATTTTTATAATCTCTTTCCCACAGTCTGGAGAGTGAGATCACCCCCAGATTGCGGACATGGCGTCAGGCCCTGGACCGCTGTCGGAGCGCCCCCCAGCTATGTCTGTGTCTGCTGCAGCTGGAGAAGGCCATCGCCTGGGAGAGATCTGTGGTCAAAGTGGTGGGGACAAGCCCAGTAGCAATACTCAATATGTACACTGAGAATATAAACCATTTATTATAAAAGGAATACAATTATGGATGTAGGTGAAACAAGGAATATAGAACATTGGCAAATATCATAGTAGTGACATGCTGATGAGATCATTGAGACGACCCTTTGATCCAAAGCAACTTACAGTAAACACAGGTACTATTGCACCATAGTCTGAAAGACTGCAACCGAGCATTTCCCTTAAAGACTACCTGTGTGTCCCTGTCTGTGTGGTGTTGTAGACGTGTCAGGTGTGCAGGAAGGGGGATAATGATGAGTACCTGCTGCTGTGTGACGGCTGTGACCGTGGCTGCCACATGTACTGCCTGAGGCCAAAGGTCACCCAGGTGCCAGAGGGGGACTGGTTCTGCCCCACCTGCGTCTCCAAGGTGAGGACTGACTGAGGCTGCACTCTGCTTGGCTACCCTTATGGACCACAACAGGGGTCACTGCTCATCTAACCAGGGGGGAGGAGTTCAGAAGGGTGAACCCTTCAGAATATTGCAGATAGAAATGTTTTTTTTTATATTATATATCTTTTTTTTTTTTTTCAAACTTGGCTTAGATTAAGAAACTATGCTGATTTACTTTTTGTAAATCCAACCAAAAAGCCACGTTGGTGTAACAAGTATTACACTAGTAATATATGGTGAAACAACATGAACACAATGGTAACTTTTTGTCCCCAGTGTATTAAACCATAATATTGTCAGGACCTACTTCAAAAACCTGCCACAGCAGTACCCTCTGTAATTTCTGCTCCCCGTGGCCTCCTTAACCTTTCTCCCAGGGCTGTTATTTCATCACTGTCTCACTGTGTCCTGTTATTTATAAGGCCAGTGACGGTGAGTCACCACGTAGCAACCATCGCTCCTCCAAGCAGAGGACCCGGGTGAAGAAGAGGAGGTACGAAGACGACAGTTCTGACGAAGAGGTGGTGCCCAGCAGACGCAGTGGCGGTGGTGCTAGCATGGCAACACGGCATAAGGACGCTGGCCCTGCCTCATCCTCCCGTTACTCTGGAGATGGAGGACGCACAGCGGGCTTCTCACCCGCCAAGCGCCGCCGCATGACCACCCGCAACCAGCCCGACCTCACCTACTGCGAGTGAGTCTGACCTCAGATCAGTTGTAGTGTCACAATGTTGCAGTGGTTATAGAACATGATATTAAATTACTCACCTCAGATGAGTTATCGTGTCCCGTTGCTCCAGTGGTTTCTATAAGACCATTAGATTCATGTTCTCACTAATGTGACGATAGTCCAGTTCTAACTGACGTGTGTTTTGTGTGTAGAATCATCCTGATGGAAATGGAGTCTCATGCTGACGCCTGGCCCTTCCTGGAGCCCGTCAACCCCCGCATGGTACCCGGCTACCGACGCATCATCAAGAACCCCATGGACTTCCTCACCATGAGGGAGAGGCTGCTGCAGGGAGGGTATGGGGCACTCATTCTCTCTCTGTCTGTGTGTGGGCTTGTATTACTATGCTTGTGGGTACCGGAAGTGCCCTCAAGGATGGTGAAAGGAGGAAATTTCTCCCTTGTGGGGACATTTCCCTCATCCCCACAAGCACAAAGGCTATTTTAAGCTTAAGGGTTAGTTTAGGGTTATCTTTAGGGGTTAGGGAAAATAGGATTTTAGGTCCCCACAGTGTTGTGTTCGAGATCACCTAAGGCGAGACCGATTCAAGACTGGAGGGGGGGCAAGACTGAGTCAAGACCGAGACCGGGAGGGGGACAAGGGGGTCAAGACCGAGACCAGAAACATGCGAGTCCAATTCAAAACCATGATTGTAATTTGGTCAAATCACCACCATAATAAGAGTTCTAAATGTCAAGTATTTCTGGGTTCATATTTCAGAACAACATATGGATTCTTTAGACATTCATAATGGTGAAAAAATACATGCTGAGGGAAAATGGAGCAACAAAAATTATTACTAACCCAAACAGTGGGGAATAATGATCCTTCAGAGAAGGGCTAAGGATATATAAAATAATATTATTTTCAATGATGATCTGATTTAATCACTTCAGTTTTTGTTGGAAAGGGTTAACGCTGAAGAGAAAAAAACGATCCAATCAGGATTTTTCTTTGCTGGTTTTTGTGGAGATAAATCTAGCTAGCTTACGTCAGCTATTGACTAGGCCATCAGAAGTTAAAGGCAACTGCCGTTCAACTGTATTAGGGCAACATTTTGGAGTGACAGTGGAATCAACCAGTCACATTTTGACTTGTTGTGGATGGGACCTTTTCTATAAAAATATATGTTAACTTCTGCCTATCAAAGAGGATGTTGTTGCTAATTTATTAGTTTATAACTTTCAACAAGAAGTTAAGTTTCAAATTATCATCTGGTGAGTGGAACTGTTTGTTATTGTGGCACGCTTGTTGTTAGCCATCTCTTTGAAAAAATATTATTGCATTTAAAGTAGAACTGACAGCATTTTAGCAACATGAAGTCTGTTCATTTACACCCCCCAGGCACTTAAAAAAAAAAAAATTCTAACAAGCGACCACATTATCATAAATTCTTAGAATGTTTGGGAATTACGTATACTAAGGCCTTCCCTGTAGCTCAGTTGGTAGAGCATGGTATTTGCAACGCCAGGGTTGTGGGTTCGATTCCCACGGGGGGCCAGCACAGGAAAAAATAAATAAAAATGTATGAAATTAAATGTATGCATTCACTACTGTAAGTCGCTCTTGATAAGAGCGTCTGCTAAATGACTAAAATGTAAATGTAAGGCATTTGTGAAAATTCTATAGCAATATAGAGTGGGAAAGTGGCCGTGTGTTTGGACAATTAATAGACACTGCAGTAAATAAAACCAAATAGAAACATCTGTCTTGTCCAGGACCTATAGCCAATCAGAGCTACATTAGGCCTTTATACAAACAAGCCATTTGCCACACGGAATTGTAGCCTCCTCATCCTTCTGTAGCTTGCTTGCCAATGCATGCTAGTCCCAACCAAGCACCTGTGCTAACTGGCTAAAGTTGGCTAGCTAGCTACTTCCAGACGAAAATGAAACTCATTCTGACCATTTTACTTGCCGTAGCAGAGCTGATTGTCTAGAGCGTTGTTGACTAAATATTATATTTCTTGCCTACATTTAATGACACCGGTCATATTCAGCTGGTGTTGCACGTTTGTAAATTCATAGTTAGTTCTGTGCTCTGGCACACTCCGATCCATCTATTCTGACAACAATGCCTTGGTGTATGTCATGGAACGTTGAGTTAAATGGAATCTATTTTTAAAACCTCTTTATAAAGTTGGTTTTGTAGCATAAACTGGGAATTAAACATTTGACTGATTTTTATCATGGTCTGTTTCATATCTGCATTTTAAACTTTAGGTCACTGGTTACTTTATCTCCACTAAACTTGAAATGTTTTTTCAATGGGAGGTAATAGTCGTACAGTGCCTTCGGAAAGTATTCAGACCCCTTGACTTTTTCCACATCTTGTTACATTTGCCTTATTCTAAAATGTATTAAATCGTTTTTTCCTCATCGATCTACACACAATTTCCCATAATGACAAAGCAAAAACATGTTTTTAGATATTTTTCAAATGTTTTACAAATAAAAAATGGAAATATCACATTTACATAGGTATTCAGACCCTTTACTCAGTACTTTGTTGAAGCACCCTTGGCAGCGATTACAGCCTCCAGTCTTCTTGGGTATGACGCTACAAGCTTGGCACACCTGTAATTGGAGAGTTTCTCCCATTCTTCTCTGCAGATCCTTTAAAGCTCTGTCAGGTTGGATGGGGAGCATTGCTGCACAGCTATTTTCAGGTCTCCAGAGATGTTCGATCAGGTTCAAGTCCGGCTCTGGCTGGGCCACTCAAGGACATTCAGAGACTTGTCCCGAAGCCACTCCGGCGTTGTCTTGGCTGTGTGCTTAGGGTCGTTGTCCTGTTGGAAGGTGAACCTTCGCCCCCAGTCTGAGGTCCTGAGTGCTCTAGAGCAGGTTTTCATCAAGGATCTCTCTGTACTTGGCTTTGTTCATCTATCCTTCAATCCTGACTAGTCTCCCAGTACCTGCAGCTGAAAAAGATCCCCACAGCATGATACTGCCAGCACCATGCTTCACCACCATATGGATGGTGCCAGGTTTCCTCCAGACGTGACACTTGGCATCCAGGCCAAAGAGTTCTATCTTGGTTTCATCAGACCAGAGAATCTTGTTTCTCGTGGTCAGAGTCCTTTAGGTGCCTTTTGGCGAACTCCATGTGGGCTGTCATGTGCCTTTTAACTGAGGAGTGGCTTCCATCTGGCTACCCTACCATAAAGGCCTGATTTGGTAGAGTGCTGCAGAGATGGCTGTCCTTCTGGATGGTTCTCCCATCTCCACAGAGGAGCTCTGTCAGTGACCATTGGGTTCTTGGTCACCTCCCTGACCAAGACCCATCTCCCCCGATTGCTCAGTTCGGCCAGACAGCCAGCTCTATGAATAGTCTTGGTGGTTCCAAACTTCTTTCTTTTAAGAATGATTGAGGCCACTGTGTTCTTGGGGACTTTCAATGCTGCAGAAATGTTTTGGTACCCTTCCCCAGATCTGCTTCAACACAATCCTGTCTCAAGAGGTCTATGGACAATTCCTTCGACCTCATGGCTTGGTTTTTGCTCTGACATGCACTGTCAACTGTGGGACCTAATATAGACAGGTGTGTGCCTTTCCAAATCATGTCCAATCAATTGAATTTACCACAGTTGGACTCCAGTCAAGTTAAATAAACATCTCAAGGATGATAAATGGAAACAGGATGCACCTGCGCTCAATTTAGAGTCTCATAGCAAAGGGTCTGAATACTTAGGTAAATAAGTTATTTCTGTTTTTTTATTTAATACATTTGTTAAAATTTCTAAATCCATTTTAGAACAAGGCTGTAACAAAATGTGGAAAAAGTCAAGGGGTCTGAATCATTTCCCACGGCACTGCATTTCAATTGGGAAATTCTTAATGGCTGTGTTTTTGTATTCTTCTGATTGGGACCTACTGGCTTGTGTCAGTTTATGGACTGATTATCCTTTGACATCATTCTGTGTGTGACTGCTGTCTTACTGGAGGCCTATAGGTTCACCACTCTACTAACCTGTCTTACTGGAGGCCTATAGGTTCACCACTCTACTAACCTGTCTTACTGGAGGCCTATAGGTTCACCACTCTACTAACCTGTCTTACTGGAGGCCTATAGGTTCACCACTCTACTAACCTGTCTTACTGGAGGCCTATAGGTTCACCACTCTACTAACCTGTCTTACTGGAGGCCTATAGGTTCACCACTTCGCAAACATGTCTATAATAGATATAATGGCTGTTCAGATATTGTTTCAAGAAAGGAGTGTATATATTTGGCCTCAGGAAGCAGTTTTATGCGCTGACTGAATGGAAGCTTTTAATTATGAGTTTTTTTACTCCACTGGTCTTGGCTGGCCTCGAAGAAATTACGAGTCCTCACTGTCTGAGACCGAGTCAAGACAGAGCGCAAATAACACTGAGACAAGACCGAGACACTTAATATGTGGTCTCGAGTACTACAACACTGGGTCCCCACAAGGATAGTAAAACTGTGTCTACAACATGACCCAAACTTCCATAATGAGGCCGGTTCCTTTCATTTTCAACAATGTTATGGAAAATGTGTATGCTTATATTTGACCTGTTTTTCTCTTCTCTGCACTCCAGATACTGCAGCTGTGAGGAGTTTGCAGCAGACGCCCATCTGGTGTTCAACAACTGCGAGCTGTTCAACGAGGACACGTCCGAGGTGGGCATGGCCGGACACTCCATGAAGCGCTTCTTCGAGAACCGCTGGGCTGAGTTCTACGCGAGCAAGGACCAATAGGAGCCCAGGACTCTTGTGCTGGGAGCGGGGTCACCCATTGGCTGATGCTTACGTTCCCCATTACTACAAAGACTGTCTGGGCCGGAGTATCCTCCGGCTCGCTGTATACATACATGTATAGATCTATGTATAGATTTGGATATTTGTCTGTTCTTGTTTTTCCCTTTCTCTACTTCACCTTTTTTAAAACCTCGACCCTGTTGGCTTGAAATTCTCTCGACGACCAAGGGGGATGTTTGAGCTCTCTTCTTCCCTCTACACCCTCACTTCTGTACCTAGCCACCTGTTTGGAATTTTCCTGTCGTCATGTTCTCTCCTAAGCCACACCCCTTGTCTCATAAGGCCACGGTATTCGTCCGTCCCTTCCTCTGGGGGGGAGGAGGATCTGAGGCCCTGAGCGGATTGGGTTCTCAAACTCTGCCCCCTGACCGCGACAGGAGGGTCTGCCAGACCAATGTGTCGCTGCAGACCGGACATGCTCTGACCTCGTTTCCACCATATAGATCAAAACCATAAGGTCCTCTCTGAACTCACTTAAACACTTTGGGATTGGACCCTCTTTTAACTGTTCAATGGAAATGTAGTATGGTCTTATGCCTGAAGCAATTTTTCTCACTATATTTTTATTATATATTCTATATATGTGTATATATATATAGAGTACAATAGCTGGGATTATTTAATAGCAATAGCTTGTAGTGAATGTGTACAGACTATATAGTTGAGATGTCTAGACGATTTATGAAAAGGCCAGTAAAACAAAATGGAAAGGAATTTTTTATTTTTTTTTCCTCCCCTGAAGACTCACATTTTTAGACTCTTACATTGTTTAATGCAACCCCTGACCTAACTCATACACACCCACACTCCTGCTGCTTTGTGAAGGTCACTGGTTTCAGAAACTGGAGGCTTTAGTGTTTTTTCTTTTCTGTCCTGGTTTTAGACTATTTTTATTTATTTTTTTCTGCTCCATAATGACAACTAAGACCGGTAGTCACAGCAACGGGAATTGTCAGGTGTGGTGTGTTCATAGATGGTGTCAATAGGACTGAAATGACGCTACCGCCATTTTTAAACGCTGTTTGCTTTGTGTTGCAGCTCTTTACCATATTGGTCAAATTGTGCAGAAACCTAGCAGGCTGCTGAAATGTATTGGTTGACTGTTCGCAAACAAAATGATGTCACGTTTTATAGCGACACCCGTTCATGGGAAGAATTGTTTTGATTTTACAGAAAATTGTCACTCAATATTTCTTACAATGCATTTTTTATCACTACATTTAAAGGACCTTCATAGGAATTTGGTTAACACTGAAAATGTTCAGTCTCATCAATTTAAAATGAATGTAAAAACATAGACTTCATACAAGAAATCATACCCCCCCCCCCCCTTGATGTAACCGTTTCAAATTGGGGAGAAGCTACAACTCTTATTTTTATGAATACTGCAGAATAACAGTAAATATGCATTGAGAGGTTTCTGCTTGTAGGTTTCTGAATCTTGGCAGTTAAGCGCAGGAACAGGTATCACTTGTGTGTTAGGAGAAACATTTTGTTCTAGACACCTACTGATTTAAAAGCCTTCAAAACAAGTATGTGCACATTTTGCTAAGCTCATGTTCCATTTATGAATCAGTTTTTTTTCTCTGTAAAGTGGCCACTGCGCTCTAGAGCCCCACAGTGGAGGAGTCATAATACCCATAAAATACTAGCGGTCAAACGGAAATGGTTCCAATTGTTTTTCCACCGTTAATTTTTCCAATAGTTGGGAAAAACACAAAGTAAGGGCTGTGTTTCGTGTAGGCTTACCCAGGTGTGACGTTTTGATAACCATGTAAATGTCTCTCGGACAAGGTGACTTTTTTTAATCAATATATTTTTGCTCTTTTTACTCTGATTTAAAAATGCTAATTAGCATCAAAGTAGACATGCAAAACTACAAAGCCCTGCAAGCTTCTGCATGTCATCTCTAGCTGACACCTTTAACAGGTATTGTTAATTTAAAACTTGCATGAGACAGTTCACAGAATTGTCAATTTTTAAAGTAATGTAGCCAATTTATACAATACCACATTTAGATAACATTAGTTCATCAAGATATTCTTACTTTTGCCTCGATTCGGCGGTCTCATCCAGATCATCATGGCATTTGTAGTTATTTTTGATAGCCTGATTAGCAATTCATTTTTGGGGGGTAAATACAAGCGAATACATTGATAAAAGTCACCTTGTCTGAGAGAGATTTTACAAGGTAATCGAAATGGCACCCCAGGGTAAGCCTAAATGAAACACAGCATTTTAGAAACAGTTTCTAAAATCCCCTATGGGGAAAAATATTAATGGTGGAAAAACGATTGGAACCATTTCCCTGTTTGACCGCTAGGTTTTCTGGGTATTATGCCTACTACTGTGGTACTCTAGCGTGGCATGGTTGGTGTGTTATGGGAAAGGTATGAAGGCGGCAGGACAATACTTCACAATCCAGGTTTTATTTAAAGCGTGGTTTCTTACACTGAACTCAAACCGGTCGATAGGAAATGCATTTTTGTGTTCCTTTCTACACAAAAGGGACATTCTTTTTTCTATATAAAAAAACTAACTAAAAGACATGAATAAAACCAAATCTGGTGTTAAGTGAATTTTTCATAATGTACAGTTTTTGTGACTACATTTGTTCCTTTCTATATTTTTAGGACCAATATAATTTTTAAGAGGTATTACAAGACCATGTTGTATCTTGGTGATGTAACACGTGTGCATCTGTAGAATGTACTGTTAGTTGAATAAAAACCACATCTAGTAGAGACTACACTCTGGAACTGTCCCTGGGTCCTCATTTCATTCTCCTTTTCATTAAATTGCAGAAGTAGGACATCCAATAAGAATTATAGGAACCAGCAACCAAGTACAGTAAGTAGCCTGAATGGAGAGCGGTGCTGTACACCCATTCACAGACAACCCTATATACAGTGCATTTTGAAAGTATTCAGACCCCTTGACATTTTCCACATTTTATGTTACAGCCTTATTCTAAAATGGATGAACTCGTTTTTTTCCCCCTCATCATTCTACACACAATACCCAATAATGACAAAGCAAAAACCAGTTTTAAGACCCCTTTGGAAGTTTATTTGAAAACAAACCCCGGAAATATCACATTTACATAAGTATTCAGACCCTCAGTACTTTGTTGAAGCACCTTTGGCAGCGATTACAGCCTCCAGTCTTCTTGGGTATGACGCTCCAAGCTTGGCACACATGTATTTGGGGAGTTCCTCCTATTCTTCTCTGCAGACCCTCAAGCTCTGTCAGGTTGGATGGGGAGTGTCGCTGCAAAGCTATTTTCAGGTCTCTCCAAATATGTTTGATCGGCCTTTGGCTGGGCCACTCAAGGACATTCAGATGCTTGTCCTGAAGCCACTCTTGCGTTGTCTTGGCTGTGTGCTTAGGGTCGTTGTCCTGTTGCAAGGTGAACATTCACCTCAGTCTGAGGTGCTGAGCACTCTGGAGCAGGTTTTCACCAAGGATCTCTCTATACTTTGCTCCATTCGTCTTTCCCTCCATCCTGACTAGTATCCCAGTCTCTGCCACTGAAAAACATCCCCACAACATGATGCTGCCACCACCATGCTTCACCGTAGGGATGGCGCCAGATTTCCTCCAGATGTGATGCTTGGCATTTAGGCCAAAGAGTTCAATCTTGATTTCATCAGACCAGAGAATCTTTTTTATTTTATTTTATTTTATTGAATATCCAAAACATACAATATACTTGCAGTGAAGCCCCTCAACAACTACACCACACCAGTCATGGAACAGATTCGCATTCAGAGTGACACACAGAAGCATCCAGGGTCAACGTCCTGCTCAAGGGCACGTCGACAGATCTCCCACAAGACCAAAAACAGAGACCCGAACCCTCCAAGATCCCCCCACAATTCCCCAAGAGCTGCCCGTCAACCATCCAAGACCCCTCCCACAGTCCCACCCAAGACAAAATTATAATAAAATGTTAAAATAATTCCATTCCCCACCCCCAATAACCCCGCCCAACAACCAAGAAAATGAACTAAAGAGAAAAAAGAAAAAGACAAAGAAAATAGAAAACAACAATGTAAAAAAAACTAAGGACATCAAGGACAGCTAAAAGCATAACAGCAAGGCCAGCTGTATATGTTTGAGTGCATGTCTGGCACTATTTATATGTATGTGAGTCCGTGTATGTGTGTGTATATGCATGTGTACAAACGCCTGCACGGCATCAGCCTCAGGCAAACAGGCATTAGCTGTAAAAACACTGGCCCTCTGTGTCATTCAAACTTACTTTTTATTATGTTTTATTTTGACTTTATTTTTTATACTTTTATCTTTGACCATCATTCTATCCCCCGCCCAGCAACTCCACTCCTACTTGTCTCCAATTCCACATCCCAACCCTCAGCTTCCCTCAGCCCATCCCACCTACAGTTGAAGTCGGAAGTTACATACACTTAGGTTGGAGTCTTTAAAACTCGTCTTTTCAACCACTACACAAATTCCTTCTTAACAAACTATAGTTTTGGCAAGTCGGTTAGGACATCTACTTTGTGCATGACACAAGTCCTTTTTCCAACAATTGTTTACAGACAGATTATTTCACTTATATTCACTTATATTTTATATTCACTTATATTCACTGTATCACAATTGCAGTGGATCAGAAGTTTACATACACTAAGTTGACTGTGACTTTAAACAGCTTGGAAAATTTTAGAAAATCATGTCATGGCTTTAGAAGCTTCTGACAGACTAATTTACATAATTTAGTCAATTGGAGGTGTACCTGTGGATGTATTTCAAGGCCTACCTTCAAACTCAGTGCGTCTTTGCTTGACATCATGGGAAAATCTAAATAGAAGTCAGCCAAGACCTCAGAAAAATAATTGTAGACCTCCACAAGTCTGGTTCACCCTTGGGAGCAATTTCCAAACGCCTGAAGGTACCACGTTCATCTGTACAAACAATAGTACGCAAGTATAAACACCATGGGACCACGCAGTCGTCATACCGCTCAGGAAGGAGACGCATTCTGTCTTCTAGAGATGAACGTACTTTGGTGCGAAAAGTGAAAATCAATCCCAGAACAACAGCAAAGGACGTTGTGAAGATGCTGGAGGAAACAGGTGATAAAAGTATCTCATATCCACAGTAAAACGAGTGCTATGTCGACATAACCTGAAAGGCCACTCAGCAAGGAAGAAGCCACTGCTCCAAAACCGCCATAAAAAAGCCAGACTACGGTTTGCAACTGCACATGGGGACAAAGATCATACTTTTTGGAGAAATGTCCTCTGGTCTGATGAAACAAAAATAGAACTGTTTGACCATAATGACCATCATTATGTTTGGAGGAAAAAGAGGGAGCCTTGCAAGCCGAAAAACACCATCCCAACCGTGAAGCACGGGGATGGCAGCATCATGTTGTGGGGGTGCTTTGCTGCAGGAGGGACTGGTGCACTTCACAAACTAGATGGCATCATGAGGAAGTAAAATAATGTGGATATATCGAAGCAACATCTCAAGACATCAGTCAGGAAGTTAAAGCTTGGTCGCAAATGGGTCTTCCAAATGAACAATGACCCCAAGCATACTTCCAAAGTTGTAGCAAAATGGCTTAAGGACAACAAAGTCAAGGTATTGGCGTGGCCATCACAAAGCCCTGACCTCAATCATATAGAAAATTTGTGGGCAGAACTGAAACAGCGTGTGCGAGCAAGGAGGCCTTCAAACCTGACTCAGTTGCACCAGCTCTGTCAGAAGGAATAGGCCAAAATTCACCAAACTTATTGTGGGAAGCTTGTGGAAGGCTACCCGAAACGTTTGACCCAGGTTAAACAATTTAAAGGCAATGCTACCAAATACTAATTAAGCGTATGTAAACTTCTGACCCACTGGGAATGTGATGAAAGAAATAAAAGATGAAATATATCATTATCTCTACTATTATTTAGACTTTCTTAAAATAAAGTGGTAATCCTAACTGACCTAAGACAGGGAGTTTTACTAGGATTAAATGACACACTTTTTCAGTTCTGCCCCCAAATTTTCTATATGATTGAGGTCAGGGCTTTGTGATGGCCACTCCAATACCTTGACTTTGTTGTCCTTAAGCCATTTTGCCACAACTTTGGAAGTATGCTTGGGGCCATTGTCCATTTGGAAGACCCATTTGCGACCAAGCTTTAACTTCCTGACTGATGTCTTGAGATGTTGCTTTAATATATCCACATAATTTTACTTCCACATGATGCCATTTATTTTTTTAAGTGCACCAATCCCTCCTGCAGCAAAGCACCCCCACAACATGATGTTGCCACCCCCTTGCTTCACGGTTGGTATGGTGTTCTTCGGCTTGCAAGCCTCCCCCTTTTTCCTCCAAACATAACCATGGTCATTATGGCCAAACAGTTCTATTTTTGTTTCATCAGACCAGAGGACATTTCTCCAAAAAGTATGATCTTTGGCCCCATGTGCAATTACAAACAGTAGTCTGGCTTTTTTATGGCGGTTTTGGAGCAGTGGCTTCTTCCTTGCTGAGTGGCCTTTCAGGTTATGTTGATATAGGACTTGTTTTACTGTGGATTGAGATATTTTTGCACCTGTTTCCTCTAGCATCTTCACAAGGTTCTTTGCTGTTGTTCTGGGATTGATTTCCACTTTTCGCACCAAAGTACGTTCATCTCTAGAAGACAGAATGCGTCTCCTTCCTGAGCGGTATGACGACTGCGTGGTCCCATGGTGTTTATACTTGCGTACTATTGTTTGTACAGATGAACGTGGTACCTTCAGCCATTTGGAAATTGCTCCTAAGGGTGAACCAGACTTGTGGAGGTCTCCAATTTTTTTTCTGAGGTCTTGGGTGACTTCTTTTGATGTTCCCATGATGTCAAGTAAAGAGGCACTGAGTTTGAAGGTAGGCCTTGAAATACATCCACAGGTACACCTCCAATTGACTCAAATTATGTCAATTAGCCTATCAGAAGCTTCTAAAGCCATGACATGATTTTCTAGAATTTTCCAAGGTGTTTAAAGGCACAGTCAACTTAGTGTATGTACACTTCTGACCCACTGGAATTGTGATACAGTGAATTATAAGTGAAATAATCTGTCTGTAAACAATTGTTGGGAAAATGACTTGTGTCATGCACAAAGTAGATGCCCTAATTGACTTGCCAAAACTATAGTTCGTTAACAAGAAATTTGTGGAGTGGTTGAAAAACTAGTTTTAAGGACTCCAACCTAAGTGTATGTAAACTTACGACATCAACTGTACATGTAAAGGTATCCCAAACAATAAGGGGATTTGCTGAACCTTTATTATACTGGAAAAATTCAGTTATAAATTATTTTGTCTCAGTTAAAAATAAGTTGTCCAATATCCCCGTCCACGTGGAAATTCTATAAGAGGTATGTGAAGGCCAATTAGATGATGATCCAATCGCATTCTGTCTCCTATTAAAACTTTTTAAACCTTTGATGAAAGAGAGAAAGAGACAAGAAAGTAGTCAAGACGACTTGCTTGATTAAGTCTCCTCCATGTATATCTCACTAGGTTGGGGTTTTTTAGTCTTCAAATCTCCACAATCCTCCATAATGTTTGTGATTTCCTTAAGGGCACGGTGATAATAGTTTGTAGAGTGATTTCCTTTACGGTCCATTGAGGTACTTAACACTGTGTTATAGTCTCCCACCATAATGATTTGATCATTTGTTGCCTGTAAGTTGAATAAATTGGTATAAATATTTTCAAAGAGGTATGGATCATCCTGATTTGGACCATATAGATTAATGAGCCAAATCTCTTTTTCATCCACTTTTATATTATAAAAGATCCACCTTCCTTGCGAATCATTCCTGACTATTTGCACATTCAGATCAACATTTCTGTTAATTAATATCATCACACCTTTTCAGTTCCTTCATCTAAGGATGTAGAGTGAGTTTCCTGTAAACAGTATATGTTATATTCCTTTTCTTTTAGCCACGTAAAGACTGATCTTCCTTTTTTATAATCTGCTAAACTGTTACAATTATAACTGGCTATACTTATTTCACCCCTTACCATAACTAGATACTATTCTCAGGCTAAATTGACCATAATTAGTGCTTGTGAAATTACTGCCATAAGAGGCATTATGACGGTAAAAACTAGAGCTTTCAAATGTCTGATATTTAGAATTCAAGAAATAGGTTCGAGCAGTATTTGTTTTATTCCCTTGACTGTTTTCCCGTGAGCCAATGCCACAGATGTTAGAAAATTGAGACAAGAAATGATGTGTGTAGTAAATATGAGTAGGTTGATGTGTATGATGTCTGTATAAGAGTAAGACTATAATGTGTGATGTCCAAATAAATAATAACCCCGCCAATTTGCATGGTTGAGTGTCGATCTGTGTAACATGTAGTGCGGTATAGCCTTAATGTTCATGATGATAATTGTAATCCATATCGTATCACCGTCATAGTTGCATCATAATTACCTTTAACATAATTGAAAAACATATCCCAGCATTTCCACAGCAATTTATGTTTTACATGATCATGAAAGAGACCTTGCATTACTATAGACACGGCTTCACTATAGTACAAATGTATCCCGTACAATATGTTATTATTCCCCAATGTCCCTATTCTGATCTCTTCCACTTGCTTGTTGTAAACATATATAAACATGTAGACAAAGACATAGAAAAGATAGACAAACAAAAAACATATTAAATTATAGAACAGTTCTTGACAATAGAGAGAATCTTGTTTCTCATGGTCTGAGAGTCTTTAGGTGCCTTTTGGCAAACTCCAAGCGGGCTGTCATGTGCCTTTTACTGAGGAGTTGCTTCCGTCTGGTCACTCTACCATAAAGGCCTGATTGGTGGAGTGCTGCAGAGATGGTTGTCCTTTTGGAAGGTTCTCCCATCTCCACAGATTAACTCTGGATCTCTGTCAGAGTGACCGTCGGGTTCTTGGTCACCTCCCTGACCAAAGCCGTTCTCCCCCGATTGCTCAGTTTGGAAGGGCAGCCAGCTCTAGGAAGAGTCTTGGGGGTTCCAAACTTCTTCCATTTTAGAATGATGGAGGCCATTGTTTTCTTGGGGACTTTGCTTCAATGCTGCAGACATGTTTTTGTACCCTTCCCCAGATCTATGCCTCGACATATAAGGGCACAAGGCGAGACCCATATGTAGACACAGGAGGCAGATGGTTGAGCTCCGATATTTATTATAACACAAGGGGTAGGCAAAAGGCAGCTCGGGTACAGGCGAGAGTCCATAAACCAGGTCAGAGTCCAAACAGTACAGGGCGTTAGACAGTCTCGAGGTCAGGACAGGCAGGGGTTCAGTAACCAGTTCCAAGTCCAAAGGGTACAAGGCATTAGGCAGGCTCAAGGTCAGGGCAGAAAGAATGGTCAGGCAGGTGGGTTCGGTGTCAGGACTGGCAAGGGTCAAAACCAGGAGGACTAGGAAAAACAGAGACTGGGAAAAAATAGGAGTTAGGAGATAAATGCTGGTTGACTTGGCAAACAAGACGAACTGGCACAGAGAGACAGAAAACACAGGGATAAATACACCGGGGATGATGAGCGACACCTGGAGGGGGTGGAGGCAAGCACAAGGACAGGTGAAACAGGTGTGACACGACACAATCCTGTCTCAGAGGTCTACGGACAATTCCTTCGACCTCATGGTTTGGTTTTTGCTCTGACGTGCACTGTCAACTGTGGGACCTAATATAGACAGGTGTGTGCCTTTCCAAATCATGTCCAATCAATTTAATTTACCACAGGCGGACTCCAATGAAGTTGGAGAAACATATCAAGGATGATCAATGGAAACAGGATGCACCTGAGCTCAATTTTGAGTCTCATAGCAAAGGGTCTGAATACTTACGAAAATAAGGTATTTCTGTTTTTTATTTTTAATACATTTTCCAAAATGTATAACCTGTTTTTGCTTTGTCATTATGGGGTATTGTGTATAGATTTATGACATCATTTTTTAAATTTAATCCATTTTAGAACAAGGCTGTAATGTAACAAAATGTGGAAAAAGTCAAGTGGTCTGAATACTTTCCGAATGCACTGTATACCTCAGCACCCCGGTGAACCCTGTCTGGAGCACATGCTGCGGGGAAGGCCCTCCCGTCAGCGCCAGCTGGACTTACCCCTGTTTGAAATGGGACAGAGTGGAAGAGGTCTGGGGTATGGATAACTTTCACCTATGTGCTGATTATTTAGAGGTTGACGTTATAGCAGAGGGAGATAACAGCATAATCCTTAAAACACTTTCTTCTGGCACTGTGCATGAGCTCTCTATTCTGGGATATGATAGATAGTCTCTCTCCCTCTGTCTCATATCCCTTAGCTGGCACTTTTGCCGGGATTTTAGTGGCAACCAGTTAGGGATCTGAGTGGAGTTTTGTGTGTGTGTATGCATGGTTGTGTGTGTGGTTGCGTGAGTGATTGTGTGTGTGGTTGTCAGCACTCTGGGTGGAGGGGGCTGAAAACTCCCCATGCCAGCGGGTTCGACTGCTCCCCCCACTCATGCCTCCCCACACAGGGGGGCTTAGTTCCACAAAAGGGAGAATAACAGCACCTGTGGTGGGGGGTAATCCACCCCATAATAGGGCACGCTAATGCTCCCCATAACCAGTTCATTCTGGACCAGGTCTGCTACCGAGTGGGACCCTGAGGCCTAGGGGACTTCTCTTGGCCATTGCCCTCCTCTGGTACCCTCTTTTCCCCTAAACACTCCCTACCACTCACACACTGGGTAGAGGTGTTATCCAGTGTGATCTTGGCATAATTTAAACCTGATCCTTTTGATTAATGACTAACAATCAAAATCATCACACAGCCTGTTACATACGTCACAACTTGAAATGAATGGACGTGAAATTTGGTTTATATCTTGACTCTATTGCAAGGTTAGGGTTTATAGAATGTTTATCAAATACCCAATAACAAGGTAAATACATAGTGCATGTTGTTAAAACACAGGAACTCTGTGTGTTTTTTTAGGGAGGATCTTCACAGAGGGGATGTTTGTTTCATATCAAAGAGGATGAGAAAAAACATCCTCTGAGCCAGCATCACAATAGGCGCCATGGCAACTGCATCACGAAAGAGACTGTCTCCATGGCGATTAGAACGGTAGATTGATGAAAGACAGAAAAGGCAAGAGGGGTGGGAGGAGAGGAGTAGAAGCCATGGTGAGTGGGAGATGAAAAGTTTTAGATATTTGAAGATAAACTTTAGATTCGTTAGAATCGTTTGGCCCTTTTAATCCCAGTAAGGTGTTCTGTTATTTTCCATGTGGAAGGACCATGACATCATGATCAACCTTTCACTTTCCTTCAGTCAGATACCCCTGTACTCATCCCTCAATCACTGCAGTCTCTCTCTCTCTCTCTAGCTCTCCGCTAGGCTACCTGCCACCCAATCATTTTTAAATGTCTTGATTACAATATGTGTGATAGATTGACCTTGTGGTTGGATCCAGTCAAACTGCACCCAGTAGCTTCTCAATTCATCTTATAATGTGGATGCTGTATTTGTGTTTGGTAATGATATGGCCTGATTATGATATGGCTGCTCTCTCTCTCTCTCCATCTCCACTCAGTAATGGGCCTCTTCTCAGGGTCATTGATATGAAAACGAGTCAGAGGAGCTATGATGTGTGCCAGGTGCTTAGGACACTCCAGCTGAGCTTAGGCCAGGAGGAGAAGCCCCCGGCTGGGGAACATGACCTCATACTGGAGGAGGGGGAGTGCCAATGGTGACCAAACACACTTGGGAAATCACTCCACCTAATTCGTAACACACAGGTAGGAAGGGGGAGGAGGCAGAACCGAGAGGAAGGAGGTCAGTGTAAGGAGGGGTGAGAGAGAGGCGGGCCACGCTCCTTCAGGGAAAGATCCTCAGACTGTCTGGCCCCAGTCACACAGACGGATCACACGGACAGAAGGACAAACAGGCAGACAGAGAGAAGGATCCCACAGATCGACAGACGGACGGACAGACAGAAAGACAAGATATAACTAAACTATCAAATTTGATTGGTCACATACACATGGTTAACCGATGTTATTGCGAGTGTAACGAAATGCTTGTTCCCCTAGTTCCGACAGTGCAGCAATATCTGAAATGTAATCTAAAAATTCCACAACAACTACCTAATACACACAAATCTAAGTAAAGGAATGGAATAAGAATATATACTTTGAAATATATGGATGAGCAATGACAGAGCGACATAGGCAAGATGCAATAGATAGTATAAAATACAGTATATACATATGAGATGAGTAATGTAAGATATGTAAACAAAGTGATCCATTTATTAAAGTGGCCAATGATTTCAAATCTGAATGTAGTCAGCAGCCCCTCTGTGTTAATGACAACTGTTTAACAGTCTGATGGCCTTGAGATAGAAGCTGTTTTTCAGTCTCTCGGTCCCAACTTTGAAGCACCTGTACTGACCTCGCCTTCTGGACGGTAGCGGGGTGAACAGGCAGTGGCTCGGGTGGTTGTTGCACTCTACCTGTTCACTCTACCTGTTCAAAATGACACTGTGTGAGGTGAAAAAAATAAGCATTTTCCTTCCTACGTATAACAATTTAGGAAGTTTTCATGAGCCCTACATAGATTCCTACTTTTCCTTTATCTTATTTTACCTGAAATTAACTGATGTTTGTCCAAGAGAACCAATTATGATTTACAATGACAGCCTTGTAAAGAGTGTGTGCTTGCATGCGCATTGGTGTGTAAAAATAATGCTGGGTTTTACTACCTGTTGACAAGAAGTGAATGGACATGATCAGGCAATTAGTTAGTCAAGTGATGTTAATAACTTGAACCTTTGATCAATGTGACACTTAGGTCTGTTCAGACATTGATAATGATCAATCCACAGATTACTATCATAACTTGATTATAAACTGCTAGGCCATTTGATTTGGATAGTGTTGGTTAGAATGCTAATAGAAATCATATATTTCTATTCAAGACACAGGGTTTATATGGTATTTACAATGGTAGTTGAATGCTAGATAAACATGTGCCTCTGTCCCCTTTCCCTGAGGAGTTGCGTAGTCGTGAGTTCTGGCGTGCCATGCTGGCCGAGTTGCTGGGTTCTCTGGTGTTTGTGAGTGCTGTGCTGGGGGCCTACTTTTAGGGACTTGGTTGTGTCTACATGCATGTGTATGACTCTAACCTTTTGCCACAGAATTACTGTGAATTGATCACTATTATTTGTCTATTTTTATCTCTGCAGGTGAACCCAGCAGTGACCCTGTCTCTGTTGGCCAAGCAAAGGCTGGATCTGCTGAGGGCACTGGTGTATGTGGGGGCCCAGTGTGGGGGCCTCTCTGGGGGCTGGGGCTCTCTACCTCGCCCCTAAAAACCACAGCAGACTGCTTCGTCAGCAGGCTCAGTGTGTGTGTGTGTGTGTGTGTGTGTGTGTGTGTGTGTGTGTGTGTGTGTGTGTGTGTGTGTGTGTGTGTGTGTGTGTGTGTGTGTGTGTGTGTGTGTGTGTGTGTGGTGTGTGTGTGTGTGTGTGTGTGTGTGTGTGTGTGTGAGGGGGGGGGGGGGGTCTAAATCTAATCATGGACCTGTACCTTATCTCTCCTCCTCCCCCTCCTCCTCCCTCTCTCCCACCCCTCCTCCTCATCCTCCTTCTCTTCCTCTTCTAGGTTCCTCTGGAGGTAAATGTGGCCCAGGCTCTTAGAACTATGAAAGTTTCTTCAAGTGCAGTCGCAAAAACCATCAAGCGCTATGATGAAACTGGCTCTCATGAGGACCGCCACAGGAAAAGAAGACCCAGAGTTACCTCTGCTGTAGAGGATACGTTCATTAGAGTTAACTGCACCTCAAAATGCAGGCCAAATAAATGCTTCACAGAGTTCAAGTAACAGACACATCTCAACATCAACTGTTCAGAGGAGACAGCGTCAATCAGGCGTTCATGGTCGAATTGCTACAAAGAAACCACTACTAAAGGATACCAATAAGAAGAAGAGACTTGCTTGGGCCAATAAACACGAGCAATGGACATTAGACCGGTGGAAATCTGTCCTTTGGTCTGATGAATCCAAAGGAAGAGGAGGTGTGATGTGTGGGGTGCTTTGCTGGTGATACTGTCAGTGATTTATTTAGAATTCAAGGTACACTTAACCAGCATGGCTACCACAGCATTCTGCAGCGATACGCCATCCCATCTGGTTTGCACTTAGTGGAACTATCATTTGTTCTTCAACAGGACAATGACCCAAAACACCTCCAGGCTGTGTAAGGGCTATTTGACCAAGGAGAGTGATGGAGTGCTGAATCAGATCACCTGGCCTCCACAATCACCCAACCTCAACCCAATTGAGATGGTTTGGGATGAGTTGGACTGCAGAGTGAAGGAAAAGCAGCCAACAAGTGCTCAGCATTATTTGGGAATTCCTTCAAGACTGTTGAAAAGCATTCCCCATGAAGCTGGTTGAGAGAACGCTAAGAGTGTGCAAAGCTGTCATCAAGGCAAAAGTTTGCTACGTTGAACAATCTAAAATATTAAATATATTTTGATTTGTTAAAAAATGTGTTGGTTACTACATGATTCCATATGTATTATTTCACAGTTTGGATGTCTTCACTATGATTCTACAGCTGACTTCCCACTCTACTTGAGAGAGCGTGCTGTAGAGCGGACCCACTCTTCACATGAGAGTCATGACAGTCTCCCTCTGGTGGGTTCAAGTTGGAAGGATCCAGCAAGTTGCAACCCAACATAAGAATGAATCTCAGATGTCCAGGTTTGTGGATCAGCGTAGCAGTCCCCGCCCCCCTGGTGATTTACCCTGGTAGGCTTTCTGACAGCTGCAAACCACCACAAGAATGGCCAGGGGATGTCCTGGTTGGTGATTGCCGTTGCGGCCTCCCTCTAGTGGTTGACCCGACTAGGATTTCTGCAAATGGAGTAGGCTGCCACAAGGATGGGCAGCGGATGTCCGGATTGGGATCGCCATTCCGGACTCGTCGTCTGGTCGTCCAGGCTGGTGGATCTAGGCAGTATCTTAGGCAGATGTTAACAATGCACACACACTCACAAAATACATAATTACATTTCTTCCCAAATGAGCAGCGTTGTGGCACTAAGTGATAGTTGTATGGGGAACTTGTTTATGGCTCTATCACTTCTTAAGTGTCAAAGGAAATGAAAGGAAAAGGAATGAAAGCATAAACAAAAGAGATACAAAATATAGTTATTACACTTGAATCATCTAATTGGACTGTATTCTATATACGTCCAAGGTCTTAGCAAAATGACCCTATCATGGCATTGTCTAATGTCATATCTAGGGCTTTCCTAAGTTGCAGTGTATTGCTTAGGGCACTATCCAATGCCGATAACTACGTGATTGTAAGAATCGACGCCGGAGATGAGAAGCAGGTACGGGGAGTTGAACATTTAATGTAGGACAGACATGGAACAGGACAAGAACAGCTTCAGAACCAGGTAACCAAATGACATACGTACATTAATGCAGCAGTGGGGAACTGACAAATATAGGGGAGGTAAAACAGGTGATTGAGTCCAAGTGAGCCCAATAAATCCTTAAGTAATCTGAGCATAAATCCTCATTAAATGTTCCGTTGTACGTGTGCGTTTGTGCTTACACAAGCACACATACCAAGGGAAAGAACCAAGTATCTGTGTAGGCTGCAACTTGTTCAAAATGAGTCTGACGTCATCAGATAATTTCCAGGTCAATGCCTGGAGGTCAGTAAGAATTGATGTCAACCTCAAGACGTGTTAAGGGGACATGTAGTAGTTTTACTACACGTCAATGTGTCTTACACCATTGTAGTGGTGATAGGTATGTTTGTGGGTTGGGTGCAGGAACGTAGCGAACAGGTTGATTGAAGCGGTAGTTGTTTCGATGGCGACGTACTTTACAGTTATTTCGACCGCGGTGGTTATTGGATTCGTGGTTTCGTGGTAGAAACCGTTGTTGTGCGTCATCTCGCAACGCTCCAATACCTGATAATGCACCCTCTAACTGGAGTGAGTGCTCAGGGTCAAACTTCAAAACCGAGACGTCAGGGCTCTTAGCGTTGCAAGCTTTTGATGCCTCAAACGCTGTGCTTGCAAGCTCTCTGAGTTGTAAGATAGGCAAGCCAACATGGGCTGTAAGTCCCAAGTAAGTAATGAAGGTGGGATACATGTTCGACAGAAACATTTGTTTGAATGGTAACAGCTCTTCCATTCCTGTTTCACTGAGTAGACCAAAGCAAGCTGAACGAAGCCTATGATATTAAGCTTGTGGGTGTTCATTCTGAGCTTGTTTGACAGTGTTAGCCAGTGAGCTATTGTGTTTGCGAATCGCAGAACCACTGAACTATAATTTCAAAGCTGTGGCAAGTTTAGAGTAGTTGTTTATCATGCGTTGCTGTTGTAGACGAATGAACCTCGTCACGTGTCTATTCGACATTCACTTCAACAGGTAAAGCCTGTCAGAACCTGTAGTGTTCGGGTAGCCATCCAATGCGTCCTATTTCAGCTAGGAGAGGGTTGGCTTCATCCTGTGGGGAAATTGGGTCCGAAAGGACAAGAGGAAAAGCCAGGCTTTGTCTTTGTTGGCAAAGAGGCGTAATATCACTCAGTGCCGAGTGGCCAAGAGAAGACTGAGGGACACATGAGGGAGGCAAAGTCTGAACCTTCTATCGTCTTCACTCCTTTGAGTACCGGGCTCTGGTTGCTTGGTTGGGTAGTCACGCTGTAGTGCGTGACTGTTCTGGAATTCCTCCAGATGGTACCTAAGGGTGGTATTCTGCTGCATTGCAGAGTCCACTTGAGTGCTTAGAGTACTGATTTTGGACACGTGAGTATCGCAGTTGCTCTGTTCGGTCTCATACTTATCCGACATGGTTTGCAGATAGAGGTCAGTGTTGAAATTCAGTGATGAGACTTCCTCCGCTTGCTTGGAAATCAATATTTCTATCTTCATCACCTGAGTTCTCTCATCATTCAATAGGTCAGCGACTTCAATGAGTTCTGCTGACTTGTCATCCAACTTATTCATGGGGGTCATTAACTGATCGTCTTTGGTCTGCAGAATTTGGAGTAGAACATTGTTACTTTGAGTAACGCTCAACAAAACTGCATGCATGTTATCAAGTTGCACGCTCCTGTTTGTAGATAACTTGTCAGATGTATCTAGTGTGGTGTGGACATTGTTGTGTTTAGTTTTGGCTAAATCGAGTTGTTCCTGTAGAATACGATTTTGTTCCTGTAGAAGACCGTTTTGTTGAAGAGTTTGCGCTCGTTCGTTGTCATAAGTTTTTGCAATTACATTTAATTGTTCCATTTTCAAACGCAGTTCCATAGCTTGCAGAATTTTTCCCTTTTCTGCGTTTGTCATTAGTTTCCCGGTTCTCTACCTGTCCCTTTGTGTTTACAGTGTCCTGACCGTGCTTCGGCTGATCACTGCGATATTGGACTGATGCCAATCATGGATGGCAAGACATCAGGGCTAAACTGGAGAGAACCTTTACAAGGCCTGCGCCCATGGTTGATTTTGGAGAGCATTTGTCACGATTTCTACTGTTTTTCCGCTAATGGCATATTTAGGGTTGGTATCAATGCTGAGGTCAGAGATCAATCCTTTTATGGGTAAGGGTTCACCAATTAGCGGGGGAGTGGGGACCACCCCCTCTGATAGCTTGCACATTATTTGAAAAATTGAGAGGAAAAATGTTCCTATTTTTTTTTCTAAAGTTTGGGTTTGGAATTCATTGGAAGCTGCAAAGACAATTTTAATCTATTTATAGACGTTAATGAACCATCAATACTGTATCAGCAATGTGGGAGTTGGACGTGAATTAATTTGCAAAAGCAAATTGACTTGATTAATCAATGATAATGATGAATCATACCTGGATAGGCAACTGGGAATTAAACTTTAATTAACCTGAGAAGTTGGTTCATCTAGATTACTATGGGAAAGTTTAAAATGTCTCATTTAATTGGAAGACCCTAAAAAGGTATGTTCGACAATTTAGTTTATTAGACTGAATGAGACGATTAATTGAGATTGGCTGGATTATCACAAGTGTAACCAGTAGTTAAAATGTTAGGGATTTGTGACCCTGGTGGTGAATGTACCCTAAGGCCAAAGCCACATGGGATTCCCGTGAAGGCGGGACTTCCGTCAGTACTGGGTAGTGCTGGGGGTTTGTACTCATTAATAAATGTTAATGATAAATCAAACCTGCATAGGCTATTTGGGAATTAAACTTTAATTCACCTGAAAGCGTAGCTGTATCAAGGAATAACGCTGCATGCTGCAAGTCGGGAAGCAAGTTCAGGGAGTGAAAACATTAAATAAATAAATGAAAAAAACAGCGCACTGACATGAAACAGAAACACATACGATGATGACTGGAGAAGGAATTAAATGGAGTGACAATAATAGGGCAGGTAATCAAGGAGGTGATCGAGTCCAGGTGAGTCATAATGTGCAGTTACGATGGTGACAGAGGTGCGCCATGACTAGCAGACTGGTGACCTAAAGGCCGGAGAGGGAGCACATGTGACAGTTCCCCTCCCCGACGCGCGGCTCCAGCCGCAGGATGCCGACCAAAAGGACGATTCCGGGGATCAGGAGCGGACTGGTCACCTCTGTCGAGGCGCAGGAAACCTGATGATCCAGCTGAGGCGCGGGAGCATGGCGACCTAGAGTGCCAAAGAGAGTGCATACGTGACAGTACCCCCTCCCGGTGCATTTGGCTCCAGCCGCAGGATGCCAACCACAGGAAATATCCGGGGGTCAGGAGCGGAGCGGTCGCCTCCACTGAGGCACAGAAACCTGATGAACCGGCTGAGGCGTAAGAGCCTGATGAGCCGGCTGAGACCTCCCCAGTTGCCTTGGTCGAGACACGAGAACCCGTCGAACCCACCGAGGCATGGAAATCCAACAAACCGGCTGAGACCTCCCAGGTAGCTCCGGCCCAGACACCCGGACCCGACATCGACTCCAAAACAAAAAAACACCCTGATTGTCAATGGTGTGCGTACTGGGAGCTGAGTCAGGTGCAGGAGAGCAGAGAGTTGTGAACAGGCGCACACTTTATTTAGGCAGGAGAAACCAACAGACGGACGCCCCTGCGTCGAAACCTCCATCCAATATGCCAAAGTGCAAAAACGCGCAAACAGTCACAATAATAAAGTCCAAATAAATAAACATACCTCGTGATATAGAACACGGAATAAACGCACACCAGAAATAGAGCATCAAAAATGACACGTAACACGAAACAATTACACACAAAGACAAGAGGGGGAACAGAGGAATAAATACATGTAGTGTGATTGGGGAATGAAAACCAGGTGTGCAGGGAACAAGAAAAAACAAATGGATAAATGAAAAATGGAGCGGCGATGGCTAGAAAGCCGGTGACGTCGACCGCCGAACGCCACCCGAACAAGGAGAGGAAGTCGTGACAGTACCCCCCCTGACGCGCGGCTCCAGCGGCGCGACAACACTGGCCTCGGAGACGACCCGGAGGGCGAGGCGCAGGGCGATCCGGCTGGCGACGGTGGAATTCCTGCAGCAGTTCAGGGTCCAACACATCCGCCACCGGAACCCAGCACCTCTCCTCCGGACCATACCCCACCCACTCCACAAGGTATTGAAGGCCCCTCGCCCGACGCCTCAAATCCAGGATGGAACGGACGGAGTACGCCGAGGCCACCTCGATGTCCAGAGGGGGCGGAGGAAACTCCCGCCCCTCAGACTCCTGGAGCGGACCAGCCACCACCGGCCTGAGGAGAGACACATGTAACGAGGAGTTAATATGGTAATCGGGGGGAAGCTGTAACCTGTAACATACCTCGTTCACTCTCCTCAGGACTTTAAATAGCCCCACAAACCGTGGGCCCAGCTTCCGGCAGGGCAGGCGGAGGGGCAGGTTTCGGGTCGAGAGCCAGACTGACCACCGCAACCCGGTGCGAACACCGGGGCCTCACTGCGGTGACGGTCCTCGCTTGGATTTTGGCGCAGCGCGGCCTGCTGGAGGTGACCATGGGCAGCTTCCCATGTCTCCATCTCTGTCCAGGGCACAAACGCCGCCCACTCCCCCAGCCGGTCCTGGCAATAGGACCGCAGAAACCTGCCCACATCCTGGTTCACTCTTTCCACCTGCCCATTACTCTTGGGGTGGAAACCTGAGGCGAGGCTGATCGAGACCCCAGACGTTCCATGAACGCCCTCCAGACTCTCGAAGTGAACTGGGGACCTCGATCAGACACTATATCCTCAGGCACCCCGTAGTGCCGGAAGACGTGTGTAAACAGGGCCTCCGTAATTTGTAGGGCCGTAGAGAGACCGGGCAGAGGGAGGAGACGACAGGACTTAGAGAAACGATCCACAACGACCAGGATCGTGGTGTTTCCCTGTGAGGGAGGAAGATCCGTTAGAAAATCCACCAACAGGTGTGACCAAGGCCGTTGTGGAATGGGTAAGGGATGTAGCTTACCTCTTTGCAGCTGTCTAGGAGCCTTACACTGGGTGAAGTGGAGGACCAAATGTATCCCTGACGCAAGGATTCGGAGACATATGTCTCCATAGCCACCATCTCCGCTTGCGACAGGGGATACACGTGACTCCTGGGAAGTGCTGCGTCTACCAGGAGATTTATCGCACAATCCCCCCGTCGATGGGGTGGTAATTGAGTTGAGCCAAATCGGCATATTCTGGGGGAATGCGCACGGTGGAGACCTGGTCTGGACTTTCCACCGTGGTAGCACCAACGGAAACCCCTACACACCTCCCCGAGCACTCTCGCAACCACCCCGTGAGAGTCCTCTGTTGCCAGGAAATGGTGGGGTTATGACGAGCCAACCAGGGAAGGCCTAGTACCATGGGAAACGCAGGAGAGTCAATGAGGAAGAGACTAATTCTCTCCTCATGACCCCCTTGCGTCTCCATGGCCAGGGAGATGGTGGCTTCCCTGATTAACCCGGACCCTAATGGTCGACTATCCAGAGCGTGTACAGGGAAAGGTCGAACCACAGGAATAATGGGGATCCCTAAACTAAGGACTAGTGCTCTGTCAATAAAGTCCCCAGCTGCGCCTGAATCGACGAGCGCCTTATGCTAGGAATGCGGGGAAACTCAGGAAAACAAACAGGTACAAACAGGTGGACAACAAAGGACTCTGGATGGGAGTGGTGCAGACTCACCTGGGGTGACGCCAGAGTGCCTGCCTGCTGCCTCGACTCCCAGAGGGACCAACCCGGCACCGACCGGCAGTGTGCCCTCTGCGGCCACACATGGTGCACGTGAAGGCCCCTCCTCCAGCCTCCCTACGCTCAGCCCCTCCCTGCTCCATGGGCACCGGACCGGGAGTGCTGGAAGATGGAACCGACAGAGCCCCCTCTGGACGTCCGTGGGTGACCAGCAGGTTATCCAACCGGATGGACAGATCCACCAGTTGGTCAAAGGTGATGGTGGCATCCCTACAGGCCAACTCCCGTCGGATGTCCTCGCGCAGGCTGCATCAGTAGTGGTCGATGAGGGCCCTGTCGTTCCATCCTGCTCCGGTGGCCAAGGTCCGGAATTCCAGTGCGAACTCCTGTGCGCTCCTCGTCCCCTGCCTCAAATGGAAGAGCCGTTCCCCCGCCGCTCTCCCTTCAGGTGGATGGTTGAAGACGGCCCGGACGCGGCAGGTTAACTCCTCGAAGTGGTCCAACGCCGCGTCTCCTTCTCCCCATACGGCGTTTGCCCACTCCAGAGCTCTCGCCGAGAGGCATGAGACGAGGGCGGACACTCTCTCCCTTCCCGAGGGAGCTGGGTGAACGTATAAGTCCAGGTATAAGTCCAGTTGTAGGAGGAACCCCTGGCACTGTACTGCCGTCCCGTCATACTCCCTGGGAATCGAGAGACGCATCCCACTGGAACTGGATCAAATCAAATCAAATGTATTTGTCACATACACATGGTTAGCAGGTGTTAATGCAAGTGTAGCGAAATGCTTGTGCTTCTAGTTCTGACCATGCAGTAATATCTAACAAGTAATATAACCTAACAATTTCACAACAACTACCTTATACACACAAGTGTAAAGGAATGAATACAAATATGTACATAAAAATATATAAATGAGTGATGGCCGAACGGCATAGGCAAGATGCAGTAGATGGTATAGAGTACAGTATATACATATGAGATGAGCAATGCAGGGTATGAAAACATTATATGAAGTGACATTGTTTAAAGTGGCTAGTGATACATTACATCAAGATGCAGTAGATGGTATAGCGTACAGTATATACATATGAGATGAGCAATGTAGGGTATGAGAACATTATATAAAGGGCATTGTTTAAAGTGGCTAGTGATACATTTAATTACATCAGATTGCAAGATGCAGTAGATGGTATAGCGTACAGTATATACATAAGAGATGAGTAATGTAGGGTAAGTAAACATTATATAATATAAAGTGGCTAGTGATAAATTGATTACATCAATTTTTCCATTATTAAAGTGGGTGGTGTTGAGTCAGTATGTTGGCAGCAGCCACTCAATGTTAGTGATGGCTGTTTAACAGTCTGATGGCCTTGAGATAGAAGCTGTTTTTCAGTCTCTCGGTCCCCGCTTTGATGCACCTGTACTGACCTCGCCTTCTGGATGATAGTGGGGTGAACAGGCAGTGGCTCGGGTGGTTGAGGTCCTTGATGATCTTGTTGGCCTTCCTGTGACATCGGGTGGTGTAGGTGTCCTGGAGGGCAGGTAGTTTGCACCCGGTGATGCGTTGTGCAGACCTCACTACCCTCTGGAGAGCCTTCCGGTTATGGGCGGAGCTGCTGCCGTACCAGGCGGTGATACAACCCGACAGGATGCTCTCGATTGTGCATCTGTAAAAATGTCTTCAGCCTCCTGAGGTTGAAGAGGCACTGCTGCTCCTTCTTTACCACGCTGTCTGTGTGGGTGGACCATTTCAGTTTGTCCGTGAAGTGTACGCCGAGGAACTTAAAACTCTCCTCCCTCTCCACTACTGTCCCGTCAATGTCGATAGGGGGCTGCTCCCTCTGCTGTTTCCTGAAGTCCTCGATCATCTCCTTTGTTTTGTTGACATTGAGTGTGAGGTTATTTTCCTGACACCACATTCCGAGGGCCCTCACCTCCTCCCTGTAGGCCGTCTCGTCGTTGTTGGTAATCAAGCCTACCACTGTAGTGTCATCTGCAAACTTGATGATTGAGTTGGAGGCGTGCATGGCCACGCAGTCATGGGTGAACAGGGAGTACAGTAGAGGGCTGAGAACGCACCCTTGTGGGGACCCAGTGTTAAGGATCAGCGGGGTGGAGATGTTGTTACCTACCCTCACCACCTGGGGGCGGGCCGTCAGGAAGTCCAGGACCCAGTTGCAGAGGGCGGGGTCGAGACCCAGGGTCTCGAGCTTAATGACGAGTTTGGAGGGTACTATGGTGTTAAATGCTGAGCTGTAATCGATGAACAGCATTCTTACATAGGTACTCCTCTTGTCCAGATGGGTTAGGGCAGTGTGCAGTGTGATGGCGATTGTGTCGTCTGTGGACCTATTGTGGCGGTAAGCAAATTGGAGTGGGTCTAGGGTGTCAGGTAGGGTGGAGGTGATATGGTCCTTGACTAGTCTCTCAAAGCACTTTATGATGACGGAAGTGAGTGCTACAGGGCGGTAGTCATTTAGCTCAGTTACCTTAGCTTTCTTGGGAACAAGAACAATGGTGGCCCTCTTGAAGCATGTGGGGACAGTAGACTGGGATAAGGATGGATTGAATATGTCTGTAAACACACCAGCCAGCTGGTCTGCGCATGCTCTGAGGACGCGGCCGGGGATGCCGTCTGGGCCTGCAGCCTTGCGAGGGTTAACACGTTTAAATGTTTTACTCACGTTGGCTACAGTGAAGGAAAGCCCGCAGGTTTTGGTAGCGGGCCTGTCAGTGGCACTGTATTGTCCTCAAAGCAAGCAAAAAAGTTGTTCAGTCTGTCTGGGAGCAAGACATCGTGATCCGCGACGGGGCTGATTTTTCTTTTGTATTCCGTGATTGACTGTAGACCCTGCCACATACCTCTCGTGTCTGAGCCATTGAATTGTGACTCCACTTTGTCTCTGTACTGACGCTTAGCTTGTTTGATTGCCTTGTGGAGGGAATAGCTACACTGTTTGTTTTCGGTCATGTTTCCGGTCACCTTGCCCTGATTAAAAGCAGTGGTTTGCGCGTTCAGTTTTGCGCGAATGCTGCCATCAATCCACGGTTTCTGGTTGGAGAATGTTTTTAATAGACGCTGTGGGTACAACATCACCGATGCACTTGTTAATGAACTCGCTCACCGAACACGTTGGGTGTCACATACACTACCGTTCAAAAGTTTGGGGTCACTTAGAAATGTCCTTGTTTTTGAAAGAAAAGCACATGATCAGAAATACAGTGTAGATATTGTTAATGTTGTAAATGACTATTGTAGCTGGAAACGGCAGATTTGTTATGGAATATCTACATAGGCGTACAGAGGCCCATTATCAGCAACCATCACTAATGTGTTCCAATGGCACGTTGTGTTAGCTAATCCAAGTTTATAATTTTAAAAGGCTAATTGATCATTAGAAAACCCTTTTGCAATAATAGTTCCTCTGTCCAGTGTCTGTGTTCTTTTGCCCATCTTAATCTTTTATTTTTATTGGCCAGTCTGAGGTATGGCTTTTTCTTTGCAACTCTGCCTAGAAGGCCAGCATCTCGTAAATATGGATATTTAGCACCCCAACAACCGCTCATTTGGATTTTAGAAATGCAATGTACATATTTACGAGTGTATGCCTTTGTTGTCCCTCTCTGCGATCGCCGGTCCGTCTGCTGGATAGTCAGTCGACATAAAGCCTTTGGTTTGTCCACCAGAGATCAAAGTCTTTCGTAGTTGGAGCTTGTTATAAAGTATTTAATCACATACATTCCCCCACATTTGGATGTGACCTTGACAACTGGGAAATATATATATTAAGAGATACCGTTATATTGTCCTACCATCTTTAGTTACATAACAAATTATTCTTGAAGTACCCACAGACAATTCCTGCAGAGTCTTTCTCTGTGGTAACAAAGGGATTCTGAGCTTTCATTTTGGCAGAGTGGGGAAAGGAGTTTCGGTATTTACGACTGTCATAAAACAGCCGACTTTCCGCTCTACGAGAGAGAGAGTGCTGTAGAGCGGACCGCTCTACGAGAGAGAGAGTGCTGTAGAGCGGACCCACTGTAACCCGATCCTTCAGATCTTCCCAGGAGAGTCATGACAAATGATACATGTGAATGTGTATACACACTCAGACACACAATGTAAAATTGTACATACAATACCAGTCAAAAGTTTTAGAACACCTACTCATTCAAGGGTTTTTCTTTATTTTTACTATTTTCTACATCAAAACTATGACATAACACATGTGGAATCATGTAGTAACCAAAAAAGTGTTAAACAAATCAAAATATATTTTATATTAAATGCAAAGCTGTCATCAAGGCAAAGGGTGGCTATTTGAAGAATCTCAAATATAAAATAATATATGACATGATTCCATGTGTTATTTCATAATTTTGATGTCTTCGCTATTATTCTACAATGTAGAAAATTTGTTATGTAACTAAAGATGGTAGGGCAATATAACAGTATCTCTTAATATATATATTTCCCAGTTGTAAAATAAAAAAAACCTTCAATTGTCACTCTCTGACCTAAGAGAGCTGTGTTTTCTCTGTTTAGCTAGGCCAGGGTGTGATAGGTGGGTGGGCATTCTATGTTTTGTGTTCTATGTTTTGGCCGGGTATGGGTTACAATCAGAGGCTGGTGTCTATCATTGTCTCTGATTGGAAGCCATACTTAGGCAGCCTGTTTTTCCTTTGTTTTTTTGTGGGTAGTTACTTTCTGTTTTGTTGTAGGTACCTGACGAAACTGTCGGCTGTCATTTTTGTTATATTTCTAAAGTGTTCATTTTTGGCAGTAAAATACAAGGTGAACATATTCCACGCTGCACCTTGGTCTACTCATGTTGACGCCTGTGACAGAACTACCCACCACAGAAAGTCCAAGCAGCGTGCACTCTCCAGGAGGACGAGCGGGACCAAGCAGTATGGCTCAGAGGAGTGGACCTGGGAGGAGATCCTAGATGGGGCAGGACCCTGGACAAGGCCTGGGGAGTATCGCCGTCCGCAATGGGAGATAGAGGCAGCGAAGGCGGAACGGCGATACTGGGAGAAACGGCTAGGCAAGCAACAACGGAAGCCCGAGAGGCAGCGGCAAAAACATTTTTTGGGGGGGCACACGGGGAGATTGGTTAAGGCGGGTTTAAGACCTGAGCCAACTCCCCGTGCTTACCGTGGGGAGCGAGTGACTGAGCAAGCACCGCGTTATGCGGTGATACGCACTGTGTCCCCAGTGCGTACTCACAGCCCGGTGCGCTCGGTGCAAGCTCCTCACCGTTGCTGTGCTAGAGTTGGCCGGCAGCCAGGGAGAAGTGCACTGGCTCAACGTATCTGGTCTCCAGTGCGTCTCTTTGGCCCAGGTTATCCTGCACCTGCTCTACGCACGGTACCCCTCATTCACCAGCACAGTCCAGTTCGTCCTGTACCAGCACTCCGCCCTTGCTGGGCTATAGTCAACATCGAGCCAGGACGGGTTGTGCCAGCCCTAAGCGCCAGACCTCCAGTGCGCCTCCAAGGCCCAGTGTACCCTGTGCCTGCTCCGCGCACTCTCCCACCAGTGCGCCGCCATAGCCCTGTACGTCCTGTGCCTGCTCCGCGCACTCTCCCTCCAGTGCGCCACCATAGCCCAGTACGTCCTGTGCCTGCTCCTCGCAGTCTTCCTCCAGTACGCCTCCATAGCCCAGTACGGCCGGTGCCTGCTTTAAGCACGCGGTCCTCAGTGCATCTCCCCAGTCTGGTGAGACCGGTTCCAGCTCCCCATAGGAAGCCTCCAGTGATGATCAATGGTCCGAAGCCTCCAGTGATAATCCATGGCACGAAGCCTCCAGTGATGATCCATGGCCCGGAGCCTGTAGTGATAATTCATGGCACGAAGCCTCCAGTGATGATCTATGGCCTGGAGCCTGTAGGGATGATCCATCGCACGAAGCCTCCAGTGATGATCCATGGCCCGGAGCCTGTAGGGATGATCCATGGCATGAAGCCTCCAGTGATAATCCATGGCCCGGAGCCTCCAGTGATGATCCATGGCACAAAGCCTCCAGTGATGATCCATGGCACGGAGCCTGCAGCGAAGGTCCCCAGTCCGGAACCTACAGAGACGCTCTCCAGTCCGGACGCTCCTCAGCCCGGAGCCCCCAGCGACGCTCCTCAGCCCGGAGCCTCCAGCGACACCCAGAGTCTTCAGCGGCGGTCTGCAGCCCAGAGACTTCAGCGGCGGTCTGCAGCCCAGAGTCTTCAGCGACAGTCTGCAGCCCAGAGTCTTTCATGTTGACGCCTGTGACATCAATGAATAGGTGTTCTAAACTTTTGACCGGTAGCGTACGTTACAGACAGAACAACATTTTTACACAACATGCAACAATTTCAAAGATTTTACTGAGTTACAGTTCATATAAAGAAATCAGTCAATAGAAATACATTCATTAGGCCCTAATCTATGGATTTCACACGACAGGGCAGGAGCCAGGCCCATCCAATCAGAATGAGTTTTTCCCCACAAAAGGGTTTTATTAAAGACAGAAATACTCCTCAGTTAACAAATTTGTGCACAACATTTGAGAGAAATACACTTTTTGTTCAACTCATGAAACATGGGACCAACACTTTACATGTTGTGTTTATATTTTTGTTCATTATAGATATAGATATGTATAGTTAAATATATATATACAGTGAGGGAAAAAAGTATTTGATCCCCTGCTGATTTTGTACGTTTGCCCACTGACAAAGAAATGATCAGTCTATAATTTTAATGGTAGGTTTATTTGAACAGTGAGAGACAGAATAACAACTAAAAAATCCAGAAAAACACATGTCAAAAATGTTATAAATTGATTTGCATTTTAATGAGGGAAATAAGTATTTGACCCCTCTGCAAAACATGACTTAGTACTTGGTGGCAAAACCCTTGTTGGCAATCACAGAGGTCAGACGTTTCTTGTAGTTGGCCACCAGGTTTGCACACATCTCAGGAGGGATTTTGTCCCACTCCTCTTAGCAAGATCTTCTCCAAGTCATTAAGGTTTCGAGGCTGACGTTTGGCAACTCGAACCTTCAACTCCCTCCACAGATTTTCTATGGGATTAAGGTCTGGAGACTGGCTAGTTCACTCCAGGACCTTAACTTCTCTAGGGCCAGTCCCACCTACTCAACAGCCAGTTGAATCCCGTGGCGCGTTATTCAAATACCTTAGAAATGCTATTACTTCAATTTCTCAAACATATGACTATTTTACACCATTTTAAAGACAAGACTCTCGTTAATACAACCACACTGTCCGATTTCAAAAAGGCTTTACAACGAAAGCAAAACATTAGATTATGTCAGCAGAGTACCCAGCCAGAAATAATCAGACACCCATTTTTCAAGCTAGCATATAATGTCACATAAACCCAAACCACAGCTGTCACGGTTAGCGTCGGTGAAGGAGGACCAAAATGCAGCAGGACTGTGTTTGTTCATTTTGAACATTTATTAAATCAAAATGAACACAAAAACAACAAACAAGAGAACGAATGATCCACAGACAGTCTGGCAAGGCACAAAGCTAAACACAGAACAATCTCCCACAAACACACAGACAAACACACCCAACTAATATAGGACTTCCAATCAAAGGCAACACCACACAGCTGCCTTCAATTGGAAGTCCACCCCAATTAACTCTACATAGAAACACACTTACTAGACTACACATAGAAATACATAAACATAGACCATAAACCAAAAACCCGGAAATACTAAATCAAACACCCTTTTACCACACCCCGGACCACATAAAACAAATACCCTCTGCCACGTCCTGACCAAACTAGAATAACAATTAACCCTTATACTGGCCAGGACGTGACAGTACCCCCCCCCCCCCCCTTAAAGGTGCTAACCCCGGAAGCACCTTAAAAAAAACGAAAAAAAACAACCCCAAACAACAAAACTACAATTCCCCCCTACTAAAGGGAGGGAAGGGAGGGTGGCTGCCGTCAACGACGGCACTGTGCTACACCCCCCCCCTCCCCAACCCACCTATATCTGGAGGTGGCTCCAGTTCTGGCCGTTCCAGGCAGTCGGGCCACTCTGGCAGCTCGGGACAGTCTGGGCAGTCTGGAAGCTCGGGGCAGTCGGGGCAGTCTGGCCACTCTGGCAGCTCGGGGCAGTCTGGCCACTCTGGCAGCTCGGGGCAGTCTGGCCACTCTGGCAGCTCGGGGCAGTCTGGCCACTCTGGCAGCTCGGGGCAGTCTGGCCACTTTGGCAGCTCCTGACTAGTGGGTGGCTCTGGCGACTCCTCACTGACGGGCGGCTCTGGCGATTCCTCACTGGCGGGCAGCTCTGGTGACTGTTGACTGGCGGGCAGCTCTGGTGACTGTTGACTGGCGGGCAGCTCTGGTGACTGTTGACTGGCGGGCAGCTCTGGTGACTGTTGACTGGCGGGCAGCTCTGGTGACTGTTGACTGGCGAGGCTGGGTTTACGCACTTGAAGCCTGGTGCGTGGTGCTGGTACTGGGCGTACCAGATTGGGAACACGCACCTCCAGGCTAGTGCGGGGAGCGGGAACAGGACGAGTCGGACTGGGTTGACGCACTTCCGGGTCCGCACGAGAGACAGGAGCTGGAAACCCAGGGCTATGGAGGCGCACAGTCGGTCTTGATCTTACCTCCTGCACAACTCGTCTTGGCTGGATGGAACTAGTAGCCCTGTACGAGCGGGGTGCTTGTACAGGGCAGACTGGGCTGTGCAGGGGCCTGATGGTAGCCGTGCGTAGAGCGGGAGTTGGGTAGCCTGGTCCTCGGAGGCGTACCGGCGACCAGATGCGCTGCGCAGGCATCCTCCTACCAGGCTGGATGCCCGCTCTAGCACGGAACCTGCGAGGGGCTGGAATAACGCGCACCGGACTGTGCGTGCGTATGGGTGAGATAGTGCGCTCCTCAGCGAAACATGGCGCTCTCCACCTCATACGCTCCTCCATATAACCACGGGTAGCTGGCTTCCGGCTCTTCCTAGGCCTAGCCAAACTACCCGTGTGCCCCCCAAAAAAAATTCTTGGGGGTGCCTCACGTGCTTCTCCCTCAGCGCTTCCAAGGCCTCGTACCTCCGCCTTTCTGCCTTGGCTGCCTCAATTTCCTCCCGTGGGCAACGGTACTCCCCAGCCTGGTGCCAAGGTCCAGCCCCGTCCAGAACTTCCTCCCAGGTCCATTTCTCCCGCCAGTCCAACTCGAAATCCCTTTCCTTCTGCTTTCCTTGGTCCTTAGTTGGTGGGAGATTCTGTCACGGTTATCGTCGGTGAAGGAGGACCAAAATGCAGCAGGACTGTGTTTGTTCATTTTGAACATTTATTAAATCAAAATGAACACAAAAACAACAAACAAGAGAACGAACGATCCACAGACAGTCTGGCAAGGCACAAGGCTAAACACAGAACAATCTCCCACAATTAAACAAACAAACACACCCAACTAATATAGGACTTCCAATCAAAGGCAACACCACACAGCTGCCTTCAATTGGAAGTCCACCCCAATTAACCAAACATAGACATACAACTAACTAGATAAACATAGAAATACGAAAACAAAGATCATAACCCAAAAACCCGGAAATACTAAATCAAACACCCTTTTTCCAAAACACCACCCCGAACCACATAAAACAAATACCCTCTGCCACGTCCTGACCAAACTACAATACCAATTAACCCTTATACTGGCCAGGACGTGACAACAGCTAAATGCAGCACTAACCTTTGATGATCTTCATCAGATGACAACCCTAGGACATTATGTTATACAATACATGCATGTTTTGTTCAATCAAGTTCATATTTATATCAAAAACCAGCTTTTTACATTAGCATGTGACGTTCAGAACTAGCATACCCCCCGCAAACTTCCGGTGAATTTACTAAATTACTCACGATAAACGTTCACAAAAAACATAACAATTATTTTAAGAATTATAGATACAGAACTCCTCTATGCACTCGCTATGTCCGATTTTAAAATAGCTTTTCGGTGAAAGCACATTTTGCAATATTCTCAGTAAATAGCCCGGCATCACAGGGCTAGCTATTTAGACACCCACCAAGTTTAGCACTCACCAAAATCAGATTTACTATAAGAAAAATGTTATTACCTTTGCTGTCTTCGTCAGAATGCACTCCCAGGAGTTCTACTTCAATAACAAATGTTGGTTTGGTTCAAAATAATCCATAGTTATGTTCAAATATCCTCTGTTTTGTTCGTGCGTTCAAGACACTATCCGAATGGTAAAGAAGGGTGACGCGCACGACGCATTTCGTGACAACAAAATTCTAAATATTCCATTACCGTATTTCGAAGCATGTCAACCGCTGTTTAAAATCAATTTTTATGCCATTTTTCTCGTAAAAAAGCGATAATATTCCGACCGGGAATCTGTGTTTAGGTTCAAAGACGAATGAAAATAAAAACATGGGGTCGACTCGTGCACGCGCCTCAGCCCATTGTCCTCTGATAGAGCACTTGCCAAAAGCGCTAATGTGTTTCAGCCAGTGGCTGGAATTACATCATTCAGCTTTTTCCCGCCTTCTGAGAGCCTATGGGAGCCGTAGGAAGTGTCACGTTACAGCAAAGATCCTCAGTCTTCAATAAACAGAGTCAAGAAGCTCAAGGAATGGTCAGAGAGGGCACTTCCTATACAGAATCTTCTCAGGTTTTTGCCTGCCATATGAGTTCTGTTATACTCACAGACACCATTCAAACAGTTTTAGAAACTTTAGGGTGTTTTCTATCCAAAGCCAATAATTATATGCATATTCTAGTTTCTGGGCAGTAGTAATAACCAGATTAAATCGGGTATGTTTTTTATCCGGCCGTGTAAATACTGCCCCCTACCCCCAACAGGTTAATGTGCTTCTTCTTGAGCCACTTCTTTGTTGCCTTGGCCGTGTGTTTTGGGTCATTGTCATGCTGGAATACCCATCCACGACCCATTTTCAATGCTCTGGCTGAGGGAATGAGGTTCTCACCCAAGATTTGACGGTACATGGCCCCATCCATCGTCCCTTTGTTGCGGTGAAGTTGTCCTGTCCCCTTAGCAGAAAAAAAACCCTAAAGCAAAATGTTTCCACCTCCATGTTTGACGGTGGGGATGGTGTTCTTGGGGTCATAGGCAGCATTCCTCCTCCTTCAAACACGGCGAGTTGAGTTGATGCCAAAGAGCTCCATTTTGGTCCCATCTGACCACAACACTTTCACCCAGTTGTCCTCTGAATCATTCAGATGTTCATTGGCAAACTTCAGACGGGCATGTATATGTGCTTTCTTGAGCAAGGGGACCTTGCGGGCGCTGCAGGATTTCAGTCCTTCACGGCGTAGTTTGTTACCAATTGTTTTCTTGGTGACTATGGTCCCAGCTGCCTTGAGATCATTGACAAGATCCTCCCGTGTAGTTCTGGGCTGATTCCTCACCGTTCTCATGATCATTGCAACTTCACGAGGTGAGATCTTGCATGGAGCCCCAGGCCAAGGGAGATTGACAGTTCTTTTGTGTTTCTTCTATTTGCGAATAATCGCACCAACTGTTGTCACCTTCTCACCAAGCTGTATAGGTCTACAATCTTGTCCCTGACATCCTTGGAGAGCTCTTTGGTCTTGGCCATGGTGGAGAGTTTGGAATCTGATTGATTGATTGCTTCTGTGGACAGGTGTCTTTTATACAGGTAACAAATTGAGATTAGGAGCACTCCCTTTAAGAGTGTGCTCGTAATCTCAGCTCGTTACCTGTATAAAAGACACCTGGGAGACAGAAATCTTTCTGATTAAGAGGGGGTCAAATACTTATTTCCCTCATTAAAATACAAATCAATTTACAACATTTTTGACATGCGTTTTTCTGGATTTTTTGTTGTTGTTATTCTGTCTCTCACTGTTCAAATAAACCTACCATTAAAATTATAGACTGATCATTTCTTTGTCAGTGGGCAAACGTACAAAATCAGAAGGGGATCAATACTTCTTTCCCTCACTGTATACGTGTGTATATATATATATATATATATATATATATATATATATATATATATATATATATATATGTATTAGTTAAATGAAAATGATCAGTATTTGGTGCTTACGTGTTGGTGCATAATTTATTTTGTGAAGTATATATTTATTACACAATTGTATCAATATTCAGTGTTATCAGTGATGTAGTACTAATTTACGTAGAAATATGATATATAACCCAACAACCACTCATTTTTTATTTATTTTTGTAACACAACATCCTTTATGTATATATTTTATCATTACTCACCCTGTCTGTTAATGTTTTGAAATGCTAAAGAGGCCTACCCTAATCATTGACACATTCACACAGGCCATTATCTCTGGTATCTCCATGTATCTAAGGCTCTCTCACCTCAAAGCTCTGCAATTCTGCTATTCACTGTCAAATAGGTCATCAGATCAGAGGCCTCTAATGACACAGGAGTAAATAAGTTGTGGGATCAGTAGGGTTGCTAAAGTCCGGGAACTTTAAATAAATTCCCTGTTTTTCAGTAGGATTTCCTACTTATTCCTTCCTGATTCCAGGAATCCTCCAGTTGAGATTTCTGGAAAACTAGGGAATTCATTGAAATAGGTAGTGGGATCAGCCTTTGACAGACTCACTCCCTACCCCCTATAAAAAGGTTGTTGGATCAGCCTTTGACAGACTCACTCCCTACCCCCTATAAAAAGGTTGTTGGATCAGCCTTTGACAGACTCACTCCCTACCCCCTATAAAAAGGTTGTTGGATCAGCCTTTGACAGACTCACTCCCTATCCCCTATAAAAAGGTTGTTGGATCAGCCTTTGACAGACTCACTCCCTACCCCCTATAAAAAGGTTGTTGGATCAGCCTTTGACAGACTCACTCCCTATCCCCTATAAAAAGGTTGTTGGATCAGCCTTTGACAGACTCACTCACTTGCTCCTGGTTCGCCGTTGATAAAGGCAGACACTGGCCATGACCCCACTTTCCAAGAGTGTATCAGAGGAATTGGGATATGCAAAAAAAACACACTTCCAATTCACACATGTGTATTAATACACACTTGTATGTATGTGAACTAGGACAAATATAAGCACGCACCAAATTATTATTATTATTAAAACAATACTGGGTTTGTAGTGAGCAATTAGAGGAAACTGCATTCATGTAAATATAGTGGGAAAACAGGAATATTGGGGAATTATATATTTCATTTGCACCTTCTTATTTTAGTATTTATTTACCTTGAATATGTTTTTTAAACATTTTACTTCAACATTTTACTCTCAATATGTTATATTAGTGAAAAGTGCTAATGCATGTTTTGTTGCAATTGTTCTTATGTTCATGTTTGTGTTGACTATATAAAGCTATGAATGTTGTAGAATAAACACTTCGCAATCATTATTGAAACATCATTACAATTTGTGCACACACACACAGTTGTGCGTGTGTATAAACGCGTGCGCACACACCATCTCATGCACACTCATGCACGTATGCACCTTCACCTTCAAACACACATGGATCTGCTCTTTCATCTATACACACACATATACACACACACACACACACACACACACCCTAACAAACAATAGAAAATAACTGCCTTGTGCCGCCAGCATTTTGCATTGTGTGTTTTTTCTGTGTATTAAAAAAAGTTAAAATGGTGAGATCAGCGTTCTCCATTCATGGCCCACTGCCCAGTGACGGCTCTAGACTGGTCAGCAATATGCTCCAGCGTTGGAGCTCAATAACCCTGTTTCCCCTGTCCCCCGCCACTGTCCTACCCTGTCCCTCCCCTTGTCCTCAGCCCCATGGATGGATTGTTCAGGGCTTTGGCTGCTAGTGGGCCGCCGTGCCTCTCACCCCTCCTGCCTGGCACACACACACACCCTCATACACAATACAAACCTCTGCCTATTCAATTCTCCACTGAGCAGCCCAGCACCTCCTAGAACACTGGCCCAGAAAGAGTGAGTGAGAGAGAGAGAGAGAGAGAGAGAGAGAGAGAGAGAGAGAGAGAGAGAGAGAGAGAGAGAGAGAGAGAGAGAGAGAGAGAGAGAGAGAGAGAGAGAGAGAGAGAGAGAGAGAGAGAGAGAGAGAGAGAGAGCAAGAGAGAGAGAGAGAGAGTCATGTTTACTGTTAATTTGTATTGTTAATTTCACTTTTGTTTATTATCTACTTCACTTGCTTTGGCAATGTTAACATATGTTTCCCATGCCAATAAAGCCCTTAAATTGAATTGAAATTGAAATTGAGAGAGAGAGAATGAGAGCAAGAGAGAGAGCAAGATAGAGAGCGAGAGGGAGGGAGAGAGAGAGATGTGTCTAAGTGATACATGACTGTTTCGGCAGGGCTGCCCTTTACAATGCTGATATTTGTAGTTAGTTCACAACTTAAACATTTATTTAGTTAAGTTTTGAAATGTATTTATTTTCAACCACTTTGGAGCAGTAGTCAACGTTTATATGTAAATATGCATGCCTCTGTACTGTGCTTTGGGTGTCAATGTCAAGTTAATTGCTTTAAAGAAGTGCCCTACGCTTGTATGTTATGCAGACATCTAAGGTCCCCATGTCATGCTCCCAGCATCAATGTTTTGCTCATAGCCCTTAAGTAGTGCTTATAACCACTTACGTATGCCTAATACCTCTGTCAATAACACTGTTGAGATTTGAGGTCAGTGAATAGTGTGAGTGCAGTACCTCTGCACAGTGGGAATAATCTGAAAATCTTATCAGTTGTGAATGATAACTACAAACATGTTTCTAAAAACCAAGCGGTTCTGCTGTTCACATGTGGCACACATGCTCGATGCTAAGACAATGGTTTCACAAGGTCAGGCATTTCTATTTATGAGTCAATTCCGCACACTGTTGGTTTAAGGCTCATCTGTCTGGGGCCCCCCTTGGATCACTGTGTGTGTGTGTGTGTGTGTGTGTGTGTGTGTGTGTGTGTGTGTGTGTGTGTGTGTGTGTGTGTGGTGTGTGTGGGTGTGTGTGTGTGTGTGTGTGTGTTCTCCGCCATCAGCACTTGTTCCCATGGTTATCATGGTTATGATGTGTCAACAGATAACATACAGTGCATATGACACTATGAGACTAGACAAACTTCTCTCATCACTTCTGTGGGGTTGATCTCCACCCCTAGTTCTTATACTCACCCAGTCATTTGCTCTTTCTTGATTGCCTCCTCCCTCTCGTGTCACTCTCACCCTTTTCTCTTCCTCCCTTACGCTCCCTCTCTTCCCCTCTCTTCTGTTGTGGGGGGCAACAAAGGGGTTAAGTTTGTTTGATTTGGGCCATTCTGTGTGTCCGCCCCCGGGATTATGGCGTCACTGGGCCCTTGGGGGGGGGGGGGGTGTTATAAAGCCCCCGGTGGGCCTTCTCCCCTCCGTCAGAGAGGCTAAAACGTCCACAGGACAGTCCGTCTTTTCCTGTCTCTACTCTAGAACCACCCCTCTAGCATCAATGCACATCTCCTCTTGACAACTATTCTGAGACACACACACACACACCTATGTCGCTACGACAGGCGGCCAGTGAGGGCAAGCGAGCAAATCTGAGTTGATGTTTGACTGCCTTCGCCAACTTGAGATCGTCCGTAGCTTAGAGCTAGATCTGTATGGTGGATTCCTCTGTCAACTTTTTTAACTGTTTGTCTTCCAACTGATTGGCTAAGTAAGACAGCGTTTGGGTCAGCCCAGCAAACTGACCTCCAAAGGGATAAAAAAAAAAAATTAAGTGCAAAACGAGTAACAAGACTTTTAAAACGTACACGCTTGCCTTTTCTAGATTCACCTTGACAACTTTTTGTTGTTGTTGAGAAAAACATTTTCTGTTACAAGGAGTGAACAGCCAGCATGTGGGAGTTCCGGTCCATGACGTTTTGGCGGGCAGTCTTCGCAGAGTTCTTCGGGACCATGTTCTTTGTGTTTTTCGGCATGGGTGCCGCGCTGCGCTGGACAACCGGGCCCAACCACATTCTGCATGTGGCACTGTGCTTTGGCTTGGCGGCTGCCACCATGATCCAGTCCATTGGTCACATCAGTGGCGGCCACATTAACCCGGCCGTCACCTTCGCCTACCTGGTGGGTTCCCAGATGTCCCTGTTCCGCGCTTTTTTCTACTGGGCTGCCCAGATCCTGGGGGCCATGGCCGGGGCCGCTGTGCTCTATGGGGTCACCCCCAACAACATGAGGGGCAACATGGCTCTCAACACGGTAAGGCACCACCCACCCACCAAGTGCACATCTCAAATAGCACCGGGCCTATTTCCTTTATGGTGCATTAGGGGGCCATATCAGCTCAAAGTAGCAAAACATTTTTTGGTAGGCTTCTTAATGCTAATGGATATTTAGAATGGGTAGAGATGAACAGGGATTAGGGAATCATCATGGAATGTACTGGTAACTACAGTTGCTGTGGTACAATGACCACAATACAAGCCATCAGCGTTGTGTAGAGCTGAGGCCATAGCGGTGAAGCCCCTGAACGTTTTACAGTTTGATTTATGTGTTCCATCTTTGATTGCTGTCATGTCCTCTTACATGCCTTTAAAGCCACAACTAATTGTGTTGTGCTAACTCCCTCACGACGCCAGGACAGCGGAGTCAATCACCACCTTCCGGAGACACCTGAAACCCCACCTCTTTAAGGAATACCTAGGATAGGATAAAGTAATCCTTCTAACCCCCCCCCCCCCCCTTAAAAGATTTAGATGCACTATTGTAAAGTGGTTGTTCCACTGGATATCATAAGGTGAATGCACCATTTTGTAAGTCGCTCTGGATAAGAGCGTCTGCTAAATGACTTAAATGTAATGTAAATGTAATTGTATACATAATATACACTTAACAAGAAAGAGGACACACTTATTTTACAAAGTGAGTTGTTCACAAAGGACCTCAAGTCTGATGCATATTTTTCTCCTCTGGCCGTCTACAGCTGCAGCCTGGTATCAGCCTGGGCATGGGTACCACAGTGGAGGTGTTCCTGACCATGCAGCTAGTGATATGTATCTTTGCCGTGACAGATGAGAGGAGGAACGGACGCATGGGCTCTGCTGCCCTGTCCATCGGCTTCGCTGTCACCATCGGACACCTCATGGGGGTGAGCAACACACACACACGAACACTTACACACACTGGTAGGAGAAAACACACGCAATGCCCGAAACACTTATATCCTCATAGTGGAACACACACAAAAACAGACTTGCATTGTGTACAACAGAAATGCATTCTTTGCCAGACTGTATTCTGAACGCCCTATTGTCCTTCTCTGCTTTAGATGTACTACACCGGTGCTGGAATGAACCCTGCAAGGTCTTTCGCCCCCGCTGTGCTCTTCAGGAACTTTGTAAACCACTGGGTAAGAAACACACAGTCATACACCATAACGTAGAATTTGAAATATTTTGTACAAATATCAAATAATCAAATCACAATGGCGGATTCTATGATCTTATAGTTATTAATAGTGCAGCTAATATACAACATTACAAGTTGCTTGTGCCATATTTTCATGATAAACTTTGTGTGCGTGTGTGTGTGTGTGTGTGTGTGTGTGTGTGTGTGTGTGTGTGTGTTGTTTCAGGTGTACTGGGTGGGTCCCATGATAGGAGGTGCTATGGGAGCTCTTCTGTACGATTTCATGCTGTTCCCCCGTATGCGTGGTCTGTCTGAGCGCCTGGCCACACTGAAGGGCAGCCGACCCCCCGAGACGGAGACCCAGCAGGACAACCGCGGGGAGCCCATCGAGCTCAAGACACAAGCCCTATAAACCTGCACCTGTCTGGGGACAAGGGACGAGGGACAGGCCCTGTGTCCGCCAACCCCCACGCTGGCCCCATCCCATGAGCACATATACAGTCCCTCTCATTGACTCACTAACTAACACACAGGCACATGCAGATTCAGACATATATTGATGCACAAACTGTACACACACCCAGACACAGACATGTTCACAACCTTCAACCTCAATATGCAACGAGACTCCTCTCCCTCCAACCTCACTCTGTATCTTGAACTGGACATGGTGTTTGATAGAGGTGACCAGTGCCTGCTCCAACAGTCCCACTACCTCCCCTCTCCTCCTCCTCCTCAGCCACACCAGGTCTTCCCCTCACACACCCACACAGACTGAAGGACCAGACCTGTCAGCACAGAAGCATGTGAACCCTGTGTCTAGCAGGGAAACTAGGGGAGGGGTATACAGGTGGGGGGGTGAGGGTGAGGTATCGGTGGGTATGTAAGTATGGTCGGGGTAAGAGGTAAGGGTATAGGAGAGAGGGTTGGGGGTTGGGGTGTAGATGGGGTAAAGGGTTGGGGTGAGGATAGAGGGGCAACACTCCAGGTTTTTAGTTGTATAGGGTTGAGTCAGGCCTGGGCAACTCGAGTCCTCGGGGGTTTGATTGGTGTCACACTTTTGCCCCAGCCCCAGCTAACACACCTGACTCCAATAATCAACTAATCATGATCTTCAGGTAAAAATGCAATCAATTTAAATCAGGTGTGTTTGCTAGGGATGGGGGAAAAGTGTGACACCAATCAGGCTCCCCGAGGACTGGAATTACCCAGGACTGAAACCAATGAAGATGGGCATGTTTTTTCATTATTTTATCAGATTTTATCTCTACATTTTTTCAGTTTCATTTTGTTTTCTGCACTTCAGACACAAAACGTGGATGTATGATAGCATTTGATTTGACCAGGGTTTCATTTTTCAAATCACTTAATTTTATCTGTGTGTGTGTGTGTGTGTGTGTGTGTGTGTGTGTGTGTGTGTGTGTGTGTGTGTGTGTGTGTGTGTGTGTGTGTGTGTGTGTGTGTGTGTGTGTGTGTGTGTGTGTGTGTGTGTGTGTGTGTGTGTGTGTGTGTGTGTGTGTGTGTGTGTGTGTGTGTGTGTGTGTGTGTGTGTGTGCCTGTATGTGTGTGAGGGTGTTTGCCAGTGAGTTTATGTGTGTTTGAATGAGTTCGCAGATGTATTTAGTTTATTTTCATTACTCTCCTGTTTGTATCATGATTATGTTTCCTAGCATTATACATTTTTAAGACATTATCATTTTTCATCCCGTCACTGTGGTATTTGCTATGATATTCATTTTTACACAAACCATCTGCTTTTGTGTTCAGAAAAAAAACACAATCCAAAGGAAAGGTATCCCAGACTGGACTGATTCTGTTCACTGCAAAATGGCAGTGTAAGCTTTTCATTGAGTCTCATTTTATGATTTGATCCTTAATGGGAGCACAAAGCTGTTGAAACCATATTTAAAAGAAAAATAAACACAAAAACTTGATACAAAATGTGTGTCATGTTTAGTTTACTCCATTATTGGTTTCATGCATGTTAACATTAGTAGCCTCCTCCCTAAGTTTGTTTTATTCACTGCTTTAGCACACTCTGCCAACCCGGATGTCTGAGCCGTGTCTGAATCCTGGCTTAGGAAGACCACTAAAAACCCTGAAATTTCCATCCCTAACTATATCATTTTCCGCCAAGATAGAAGTGCCAAAGGGGGCGGAGTTGCAATCTACTGCGGAGATAGCCGGCAGAGTTCTGTCTTACTATCCAGGTCTATACCAAAACAATTCGAGCTTCTAAAGATATCAGTTTGTCTCTGTGAATGGTTTGTCCTCTGACAAATCAATTGTAAATTTCGGTGTTCCTCAAGGTTCCGTTTTAGGACCACTATTGTTTTCACTATATATTTTACCTCTTGGGGATGTCATTCGAAAACATCATGTTAAATTTCACTGCTATGCGGACGACACACAGCTGTACATTTCAATGAAACATGGTGAAGCCCCAAAATTGCCCTCGCTAGAAGCCTGTGTTTCAGACATAAAGAAGTGGATGGCTGCAAACTTTCTACTTTTAAACTCGGACAAAACAGAGATGCTTGTTCTAGGTCCCAAGAAACAAAGAGATCTTCTGTTGAATCTGACAATTAATCTGGATGGTTGTACAGTCGTCTCAAATAAAACTGTGAAGGACCTCGGCGTTACTCTGGACCCTGATCTCTCTTTTGAAGAACATATCAAGACTGTTTCAAGGACAGCTTTTTTCCATCTACGTAACATTGCAAAAATCAGAAACTTTCTGTCCAAAAATGACGCAGAAAAATTAATCCATGCTTTTGTTACTTCTAGGCTGGACTACTGCAATGCTCTACTTTCCGGCTACCCGGATAAAGCACTAAACAAACTTCAGTTAGTGCTAAATACGGCTGCTAGAATCCTGACTAGAACCAAAAAATGTGATCATATTCCTCCAGTGTTAGCCTCCCTACACTGGCTTCCTGTTAAGGCAAGGGCTGATTTCAAGGTTTTACTGCTAACCTACAAAGCATTACATGGGCTTGCTCCTACCTATCTTTCCGATTTGTTCTTGCCGTACATACCTACACGTACGCTACGGTCACAAGACGCAGGCCTCCTAATTGTCCCTAGAATTTCTAAGCAAACGGCTGGAGGTAGGGCTTTCTCCTATAGAGCTCCATTTTTATGGAATGGTCTGCCTACCAATGTGAGAGACGCAGACTCAGTCTCAACCTTTAAGTCTTTACTGAAGACTTATCTCTTCAGTAGGTCCTATGATTAAGTATAGTCTGGCCCAGGAGTGTGAAGGTGAACGGAAAGGCTGGAGCAACGAACCGCCCTTGCTGTCTCTGCCTTGCCGGTTCCCCTCTTTCCACTGGGATTCTCTTCCTCTAACCCTTTTACAGGGGCTGAGTCACTGGCTTACTGGTGTTCTTCCATGCCGTCCATGGGAGGGGTGTGTCACTTGAGTGGGTTGAGTCACTAACGTGGTCTTCCTGTCTGGGTTGGCGCCCGCCCCTTGGGTTGTGCCATGGCGGAGATCGTTGTGGGCTATACTCGGGCTTGTCTTAGGACGGTAAGTTGGTGGTTGGAGACATCCCTCTAGTGGTGTGGGGGCTGTGCTTTGGCAAAGTGGGTGGGGTTATATCCTGCCTGTTTGGCCCTGTCCGGGGGTATCATCGGATGGGGCCACAGTGTCTTCTGATCCCTCCTGTCTCAGCCTCCAGTATTTATGCTGCAGTAGTTTATGTGTCGGGGGGCTAGGGTCAGTCTGTTACATCTGGAGTATTTCTCTTGTCTTATCCGGTGTCCTGTGTGAATTTAAATATGCTCTCTCTAATTCTCTCTTTCTCTCTTTCTGTCTTTCTCTCTGAGGACCTGAGCCCTAGGACCATGCCTCAGGACTACCTGGTATGATGACTCCTTGCTGTCCCCAGTCCACCTGGCCGTGCTGCTGCTCCAGTTTCAACTGTTCTGCCTGTGGCTATGGAACCCTGACCTGTTCACCGGACGTGCTTGTTGCACCCTCGACAACTACTTTGATTATTATTATTTGACCATGCTGGTCATTTATGAACATTTTAACATCTTGACCATGTTCTGTTATAATATCCACCCTGCACAGCCAGAAGAGGACTGGCCACCCCTCATAGCCTGGTTCCTCTCTAGGTTTCTTCCTAGGTTTTTGGCCTTTCTAGGGAGTTTTTCCTAGGGAGTTTTTCCTAGCCACCGTGCTTCTTTCACATGCATTGCTTGCTGTTTGGGGTTTTAGGCTGGGTTTCTGTACTGCACTTTGAGATATCAGCTGATGTACGAATGGCTATATAAATAAATTTGATTTGATTTTGATTTGATTCTACTAAAAATCCACCTTTCCAGAAACAAGTCTCTAACCGTTGCCGCTTGCTATAGATCACCCTCTGCCCCCAGCTGTACCCTGGACACCATATTTGAATTGATTGCCCCCCATCTATCTTCAGAGCTCGTGCTGCTAGGTGACCTAAACTGGGACATGCTTAACACCCTGGCCATCCTACAATCTAAGCTTGATGCCCTCAATCTCACACAAATTATCAATGAACCTACCAGGTACAACCCCAAATCCATAAACACGGCACCCTCATAGATATCACCCTAACCAACTTGCCCTCCAAATACACCTCTGCTGTTTTCAACCAAGATCTCAGCGATCACTGCCTCATTGCCTGCATCCGTAATGGGTCTGAAGTCAAACGACCACCCTTCATCACTGTCAAACGCTCCCTAAAACACTTCAGCGAGCAGGCCTAAATGACCTGGCCGGGCTATCCTGGAATGATATTAACCTCATCCCGTCAGTAGAAGATGCCTGGTTATTCTTTAAAAGTGCCATCCTCACCATCTTAAATAAGCATGCTCCATTCAATTTTTTTTAACCAGGAACAGATATAGCCCTTGGTTCACTCCAGACATGACTGCCCTTGACCAGCACAAAAACATCCTGTGGCGTATTGCATTAGCATCGAATAGCCCCCGTGATAGGGAATTTAGGAACTAATATACACAGGCAGTTAGGAAAGCAAAGGCAAAGGCACAAACTCAAAAAAGTTCTGGGACACTGTAAAGTCCATGGAGAATAAGAGCACCTCCTTCCAGCTGCCCACTGCACTGAGGCTAGGAAACACTGTCAATACCGATAAATCCACTATAATTGAGAATTTCAATAAGCATTTCTCTACGGCTGGCCATGCTTTCCACCTGGCTACCCCTACCCCGATCAACAGACCTCCAAACCCCACAGCAACTCGCCCAAGCCTCCCCCATTTCTCCTTCACCCAAATCCAGATAGCTGATGTTCTGAAAGAGTTGCAAAATCTGGACCCCTACAAATCAGCCGGGCTAGACAATCTGGACCCTCTCTTTCTAAAATTATCTGACGAAATTGTTGCAGCCACTATTACTAGCCTGTTCAACCGCTCTTTTGTATCGTCTGAGATTCCCAAAGATTGGAAAGCTGCCCCGATCACCCCCCTCTTCAAAGGGGGAGACACTCTAGACCCAAACTGCTACAGACCTATATCTATCCTACCCTGCCTTTCTAAGGTCTTCGAAAGCCAAGTTAACAAACAGATTACCGACCATTTCAAATCCCACCGTACCTTCTCCGCTATGTAATCTGGTTTCAGAGCTGGTCATGGTTGCACCTCAGCCACCCTCAAGGTCCTAAACGATATCATAACCGCCATCGATAAGAGACATTACTGTGCAGGCGTATTCATTGACCTGGCCAAGGCTTTCGACTCTGTTAATCACCACATTCTTATTGGCAGACTAAACAGCCTTGGTTTCTCAAATGACTGCCTCGCCTGGTTCACCAACTACCTCTCTGATAGAGTTCAGTGTGTCAAATCGGAGGGCCTGTTGTATGGACCTCTGGCAGTCTCTATGGGGGTGCCACAGGGTTCAACTCTCTTCTCTGTGTACATCAATGATGTTGCTCTTGCTGCTGGTGATTCTCTGATCTACCTCTACGCAGACGACATCATTCTGTATACTTCTGGCCCTTCCTTGGACACTGTGTTAACCTCCAGACGAGCTTCAATGCCATACAACTCTCCTTCCGTTGCCTCCAACTGCTCTTAAATGCAAGTAAAACTAAATGCATGCTCTTCAACCGATCGCTGCACACACCTGCCCACCCGTCCAGCATCACTACTCTGGACGGTTCTGACTTAGAATATGTGGACAACTACAAATACGTATGGTTAGACTGTAAACTCTCCTTCCAGACTCACATTAAGCATCTCCAATCCAAAATTAAATCTAGAATCGGCTTCCTATTTCGCAACAAAGCATTCTTCACTCATGCTGCCAAACATACCTTCATAAAACTGACCATCCTACCGATCCTTGACTTCGGCGATGTCATTTACAAAATAACCCTCCAACACTCTACTCAACAAATTGGATGCAGTCTATCACAGTGCCATCCGTTTTGTCACCAAAGCCCCATATACTATCCACCACTGCGACCTGTACGCTCTCGTTGGCTGGCCCTCGCTTCATACTCATCGCCAAACCCACTGGCTCCAGGTCATCTACAAGTCTCTGCTAGGTAAAGCCCCGCCTTATCTCAGCTCACTGGTCACCATAGCAGCACCCACCCGTAGCACGCGCTCCAGCAGGTATATCTCAATAGTCACCCCCAAAGCCAATTCCTCCTTTCGCCGCCTTTCCTTCCAGTTCTCTGCTGCCAATGACTGGAACGAACTGCAAAATCACTGAAGCTGGAGACTCATATCTCCCTCATTAGCTTTAAGCACCAGCTGTCAGAGCAGCTCACAGATCACTGCACCTGTACATAGCCCATCTGTAAAAAGCCCATCCAACTACTTCATCCACATACTGTATTTATTTATCTTGCTCCTTTGCACCCCAATATCTCTACTTGCACATTCATCTTCTGCACATCAATCACTCCAGTGTTTTATTGGTATATTGTAATTACTTCGCCACCATGGCCTATTTTTTGCCTTACCTCCCTTATCTTACCTCATTTGCACACACTGTATATAGACTTTTTTCTACTGTATTATTGACTGTATGTTTGTTTATTCCATGTGTAACTCTGTGTTGTGTGTCGAACTGCTTTGCTTTATTCTTGGCCAGGTCGCAGTTGTAAATGAGAACTTGTTCTCAACTAGCCTACCTGGTTAAATAAAGGTGAAATAAAAATAAATACAAAAATTATACTAGCATGGCAATCAGTGCCCTGCTTTGGTTGTTGCATCGGATTGCAGTAAATGGGAATGACCACAAGGTGATGCTCCATACGTTTCTGGCTGCTGAGTTGTGTCACACCATGAATGACAGAGGCATCTCATGGTAAAAGGCTGTTTCAGCATGGGCAGCTTCCACCATGCTTCCTCCATTTTAAAGTAGTCAAAGCAGTCAACTAGGTGGGGATTCCTATGGGTTGAAGCCTCAATGGCGCTGCCCATGCTGTCACAGACGCTATAACGGCATAGATATAAAGATGAGTTCTCTATCGATCTTTGTGTCACACATAGCAGAACCACAGTAGACTTGATGATCCGTGGCTAAACAACTCATGGGCAGGGTTCACCAGAACAATAAACAAATGTTCCAGTGTCCACACACACGCACATAATGTACACATCATCATCTGAATGTACCAGAGCACGCAGACCAACACTTAAACATACACGTCATGGCATTTTGGTTTGCAAAAAACAAACATGTGACTTTGTGTAATAACAAATTATTTTTATTATACATATTTCTGTTGTGGTTGTATGGCTTCATTGTACATGGAAATAAGGTGGTACCGCACATAGAGATTCCAGGAGCAGCTCTGTACCCTAAACTGCAGTTGGCTCAGAGACGATGGCACAACACTGACTCGCACAATGGCTTACAATGGGGGCCGGGGGATGACACGTGCCTAACCAAAACACACGACTCATACACTGACACGCACTCACACACAGACAAATACTGTATCACACATACATATATGCCATTTAGCTGCCGCTTTTATCCAAAGCGACTTAGTCACGCATGTATACATTTGACGTCATGGCCAAAAGTTTTGAGAATGACACAAATATTAATTTTCACAAAGTCTGCTGCCTCTGTTTGTATGATGGCAATTTGCATATACTCCAGAATGTTATTTAGAGTGATCAGATGAATTGCAATTAATTGCAAAGTCCCTCTTTGCCATGCAAATGAACTGAATCCCCAAAAAACATTTCCACTGCATTTCAGCCCTGCCATAAAAGGACCAGCTGACATCATGTCAGTGATTCTCTCGTTAACACAGGTGTGAGTGTTGATGAGGACAAGGCTGGAGATCACTCAGTCATGCTGATTGAGTTCAAATAACAGACTGGAAGCTTCAAAAGGAGGGTGATGCTTGGAATCATTGTTCTTCCTCTGTCAACCATGGTTACCTGCAAGGAAACACGTGCCGTCATTATTGCTTTGCACAAAAAGGGCTTCACAGGCAAGGATATTGCTGCCAGTAAGATTGCACCTAAATCAACCATTTAATCGCATCATCAAGAACTTCAAGGAGAGCAGATCAATTGTTGTGAAGAAGGCTTCAGGGCGCCCAAGAAAGTCCAGCAAGCACCAGGACCGTCTCCTAAAGTTGATTCAGCTGCGGGATCGGGGCACCACCAGTACAGAGCTTGCTCAGGAATGGCAGCAGGCAGGTGTGAGTGCATCTGCACGCACAGTGAGGTGAAGACTTTTGGAGGATGGCCTGGTGTCAAGAAGGGCAGCAAAGAAGCCACTTCTCTCCAGGAAAAACATCAGGGACAGACTGATATTCTGCAGAAGGTACAGGGATTGGACTGCTGAGGACTGGGGTAAAGTCATTTTCTCTGTTGAATCCCCTTTCCGATTGTTTGGGGCATCCGGAAAAAAGCTTGTCCGGAGAAGACAAGGTGAGCGCTACCATCAGTCCTGTGTCATGCCAACAGTAAAGCATCCTGAGACCATTCATGTGTGGGGTTGCTTCTCAGCCAAGGGAGTGGGCTCACTCACAATTTTGCCTAAGAACACAGCCATGAATAAAGAATGGTACCAACACATCCTCCGAGAACAACTTCTCCCAACCATCCAGGAGCAGTTTGGTGACGAACAATGCCTTTTCCAGCATGATGAAGCACCTTGCCATAAGGCAAAAGTGATAACTTAGTGGCTCCGGGAACAACACATCGATATTTTGGGTCCATGGCCAGGAAACTCCTCAGACCTTAATCCCATTGAGAACTTGTGGTCAAGCCTCAAGAGGCCAGTGGACAAACAAAAACCCACAAATTCTGACAAACTCCAAGCATTGATTATGCAAGAATGGGCTGCCATCAGTCAGGATGTGGCCCAGAAGTTAATTGAAAGCATGCCAGGGCAGATTGCAGAGGTCTTGAAAAAGAAGGGCCAACACTGCAAATATTGACTCTGCATCAACTTTATGTAATTGTCAATAAAAGCCTTTGACACTTATGAAATGCTTGTAATTTTACTTCAGTATTCCATAGTAACATCTGACAAAAATATCTAAAGACACTGAGGCAGCAGACTTTGTGAACATTCATATTTGTGTTATTCTCAAAACTTTTGGCCACGACTGTACACATACATGAGTCTAGCCCATAGCATCAGTCAGGTTCTAGCAGAGATCAACTCACCTGAAGGACAACACTTGTATCATTAAAACATTACATTAGTATTCCACAACCAGATCATACATCCTCCATTAGCCTGTAGTCTCTGCCTCTGCCCACTTGAAACAATACTGAGATAGTCAGTTACCCCAGCTGCTGCAGGTCTCTGAGGATAAACATGAATATGGAAATACCTTCTGTACAAAAATCTGCCTTGACATGATTATGTTAGAGTAACATTGATATAAAAAGCATGTTACAATGTTGCCTATCTTATAAATATTCATCCCATACTCCATCAGAATAATAATTGCATATTCAGTGAAAGTGTGACTCTCAATCTGCAATAACTTACTTGCACTCATGGAGGACATGGAAACAGAGAGGCTATAAGGCCACGTAGAGAAAGGTATTCCTGAAGAAATGTCCAGAAGAGGATGCTTTCTCTCTTTCTCTCTCTCTCACCTCGCTAGTGAAAGGTTCAGTACAACTTCCAGAAGAGAGAGGCGGAGCATCTAGTTAAATATAATGGCTACCTTTGCCCAACCTTCAAGCCCCATCCACTACGTTGAAGGGCTAGCCTTGGCTTGGTGTACGAGGTGGGTGTTCTGTATGGGTAAGGAGGAGTGCAAGGATCTAGGTTGATCCAGAATCAATAATTCCCCTCTTTCAGTTCTCATGTTCCATTGACTCCATCATGTTTGGCATTGGACACAGGGATAGCTCTTACTTCCATCATTAGCTAAAAACATTCGTATAAACATTGGCAACAACAGCAATAGTAGCATAGTAACAACTACGACAACAATGGATAATAACCCTAATAGAAAAACAGGAAGACGTCCCAGTGTGTTTTGTTTTGACAAAGCCCTTTGGATTCAGAACCCACTCTCTCATCGGCTGTCGGGAGTCTCATACTGATGATGTCGCAGGTCATAGCGCAATAATCCTCCTGTTCCAAGTCTCCATTCATGTTGTCATCAGTGACCCCCTTTGGTCATCCTCATCCCACATCACCACACCTCCTTCTCCCAGGTCCACCCTCACAGCATGTGGTCAGGCTGGTGGAGGGGGTATTGGAGGTAGGCAGCAGGGGGGACAGAGAGGCCAGCAAAGGGGTTGAGGGAGGGGTGGACAGGCGGGGTAAGGGGGGCGGAAATGGTGGGACCTTGTGTGGCGGGGGAGTAGCGGTAGCTGAGGTAGCTTGTGGAGGGTGAGGGGGAGGGGGTGTAGGGGTAGCTGAGGTAGCTGGCGGAGAGCGAGGGGGAGGGGGTGTAGGGGTAATGCTCCAGGCCAGTGGAGGTGGTGTAGGGGGCATAGGCTGAGCTGTAGTCTAGATATGGATTGAGGGAGGCCTGAGAGGGGCTGAGGTGGGACTGGAGCACCAGACTGGGCTGGAGGAAGGCCTGGGGGTACATACACTGCTGGGAAAATCTGAAGAGACAGAAGGACAGAAAGATAGCAATACATTAGTGTTTAGTATACAGTTATACATTAGCGTGCACGCACACGCCTAACGGCACAGAGGGCTCAGCCATCGTGGAGAAAAAGGCACATACACAAAATAGACAGTTTATTTACAGTATCTGTGGATTATATACCACACCAATATAATTACAGGGGACATACAGCACTATTGTATACCCACATTTTACATGGACTTAAGGCCAAAAACAGGGACAGACCAACCTACCGTATAGGAGAGTTATGCACACATCCACAATATCACTCACCACCCTTTCAAAACACTCAACTTGACCCCCTGAGAGGACAGAAACCACCCCCCATCATAATTATCACAATCACTGCAACCACTCAGTCATTGGTGTACGATTAATTATCATAGCCATGAGAGAATGTCAAAAACCTACGCCCGCCCACACAGTATCCCACTGCTGGCTTCCCTCTGAAGCTAAGCAGGGTTGGGCCTGGTCGGTCCCTGGATGGGAGAAAAATGAAAGCTGGAAGCACAGGGACTATGGTGGTCTGCTTGAAATATGTTGGCATTGCAGACTCAGACAGGGAGAGGTTGAAAATGTCAGTTGGTCAGCGCATGCTCGGAGTACACGTCCTGGTAATCCGTCTGGCCCTGTGGCCTTGTGTATGTTGACCTGTTTAAAGGTCTTACATCGGCTGCGGAGAGCGTGATCACACAGTCGTCCAGAACAGCTGATCCTCTCATGCATGTTTCAGTGTTACTTGCCTCGAAGCGAGCATAGAAGTTATTTAGCTTGTCTGGTAGGCTCGTGTCACTGGGCAGCTCTCGGCTGTGCATCCCTTTGTAGTCTGTAATAGTTTGCAAGCCCTGCCACATCCGATGAGTGTGGGAGCCGGTGCAGTACGAGTCGATCTTAGTCCTGTATTGATGCTTTGCCTATTCGATGGTTCGTCGGAGTTTAGCATCTGCTTCATCTGACCACTTTTTTTTGTGGACCGAGTCACTGGTGCTTCCTGCTTAAATATTTGCTTGTAAGCAGGAATTAGGAGGATAGAATTATAGTCAGATTTGCCAAAAGGAGGGGGACCTTTGTACGCGTCTCTGTGTGTGGAGTAAAGGTGGTCTAGAATAATTTTCCCTCTTGCTGCATATTTAACATGCTGATAGAAATAAGGTAAAACTGATTTAAGTTTCCCTGCATTAAAGTCCCTGGCCACTAGGAGTGCCGCCTCTGGATGAGCATTTTCCTGTTTGCTTATGGCGGTATACAGCTCATTGAGTGCGGTTTTAGTGCCAGCATCGGTCCGAGGCGGTATGTAGACAGCTACGAAAAATACAGATGAAAACTCTAGGTAGATAGTGTGGTCTACAGCTTATCACGAGATACTCTACCTCAGGTGAGCAAAACCTCAAGACTTCCTTAGATATTGTGCTCCAGCTGTTGTTTACATTTAAATGTCCCGTTGGCAGGATATACGTGCTTTCAGTTCGTCCCATTTATTTTACCGCGATTGAACGTTAGCTAGCAGGATGGAAGGCAAAGGTAGATTAGGCACTTGTCACCTGATCCTCACAAGGCACCCTGATCTCCATTTCCTTCTCCAGCAAATGACAGGGATCTGGGCCTGGTCGGTTGTCTGTAGTATATCCCTCCCGTCTGACTCATTGAAGAAAAACTCTTAGTCTAATCTGAGATGAGTAATCACAGTTCTGATGTCCAGAAGCTCTTTTCGGTCATAAGAGACGGTAGCAGCAACATTATGTACAAAACAAGTTACGAACAACACAACAAAAAAACAAAATGGTTAATAAGAGCCGATAAGAGGGCAGCCATCCCCTCCGGCGCAATCATGTGTTCTCAGTTAACTTACCTGGTAAAATACTGGTAATTTTTTTCTTCTAATAATAGTAAACATCATAGTACACACTACAGCATCAGTATGATTCTGAGCCATTGTAATTAAAGGGTACATACAACACTGTTGTCTACCCACAATTCACCTTGCCTTAGGCTGCCCATTTATAAACGTAACCTGCTTCAGTTCCACTGACAGCTGCAAAAATAGATCAAAGCTGTTGAGCAAGAAGTGACAGAACAAGAGGTGGCCTATATCCAACATTTGAAATAATAACGGTCTCTGGACCAGCTTGGCCTGTCCAAATCCATGACCTTATTCTTTCTTTACCCAATAATAACCTAATGGCTGAGACTGTCTCCAGATCAGCAGTTAAGAGCACTAACGAGGGCTCAGAGTTGCTTACCCCAAAACACAGAGGGAGAAACTGTCAGGGATTTCTTCGTCGGAGGACGATATGGCGAAATCATCGTCGGAAAAAGATGACCAATATGCAGCAGAGTTGAGATGGTTCATTTTGAACTTTTAATAACTTCCAAAATGAACATACAAAATAACAAAAACGAACGCACGATACACTGACAGTCCTGTTAGGTTTACACACACTAAACAATCTCCCACAAATACACAGACAAACACACCCAACTAATATAGGACTTCCAATCAAAGGCAACACCACACAGCTGCCTTCAATTGGAAGTCCACCCCAATTAACTCAACATAGAAACAGATCAACCAGACTACACATAGAAATACATCAACATAGACCATAACTCAAAACCCGGAAATAATAAATCAAACGCCCTCCTAACTAACACACCACCCTGAACCACATAAAACAAATACCCTCTGCCACGTCCTGACCAAACTAAAATGACAATTAACCCTTATACTGGCCAGGACGTGACAGAAACAGAGTTTAATGGGTTGCACGCATACACTACTGACAAAAGGACCAAAAAACAACTGCCTCACACACTGGAATTACAAGTCTCGTCCGTCCGTCTGTGTTGTGCTGCTGGCCTGCTCTGCCCTGTGCATCAGACTGATGGATCCAATGTGACAGTGGCAATCTATGAGAGGGAGCTAGGCCTCCCCTCGCCTCCTAGCTCCCCTTGACTCACGTCCTCAGTGGCAGACACACACACAAAGTGGCATACACAAATAAAAAACTGTAAAAACACCACACACCTACAGCAGACAATGCACAAATATACACACATACACGTACTGTAAACGTATTCACAACCCCACACATACACGTACTGTAAACGTATTCACAACCCCACACATACACGTACTGTAAACGTATTCACAACCCCACACATACACGTACTGTAAACGTATTCACAACCCCACACATACACATACTGTAAACGTATTCACAACCCCACACATACACGTACAGTAAACGTATTCACAACCCCACACATACACGTACAGTAAACGTATTCACAACCCCACACATACACGTACAGTAAACGTATTCACAACCCCACACATACACGTACAGTAAACGTATTCACAACCCCACACATACACGTACAGTAAACGTATTCACAACCCCACACATACACGTACTGTAAACGTATTCACAACCCCACACATACACGTACTGTAAACGTATTCACAACCCCACACATACACGTACTGTAAACGTATTCACAACCCCACACATACACGTACAGTAAACGTATTCACAACCCCACACATACACGTACAGTAAACGTATTCACAACCCCACACATACACGTACTGTAAACGTATTCACAACCCCACACATACACGTACTGTAAACGTATTCACAACCCCACACATACACGTACTGTAAATGTATTCACAACCCCACACGTACTGTAAACGTATTCACAACCCCACACATACACGTACAGTAAACGTATTCACAACCCCACACATACACGTACAGTAAACGTATTCACAACCCCACACATACACGTACTGTAAACGTATTCACAACTCCACACATACACGGAACTGTAAACGTATTCACAACCCCACACATACACGTACTGTAAACGTATTCACAACCCCACACATGCACGTACAGTAAACGTATTCACAACCCCACACATACAGATGCAGGAGAGAGGGAGGGCAGCAAGACAGGATTGATTGGTGCAGCTGGCAGCGTCGGTGTACAATATTCACTAACAGACCCATGAGAGAAGAAGAACCTGACTGAGCTCTCCACTCTCTCTCTCCTACTGTCCATTTCAACTAGCCAAGGCTGTAGTGAGTGGGAGAGAGAGAGAGAAAGAGGGAAGGATGGAGAGATAGCAAGAAGAGGTGAAGGATCACCCATCATATCTATCATGCCTTAGGATGCTGCAGCTTTTAATAGTTCTGGTGACACAAAAGGTCATGTGTTGGGAGGTGGGTGTCAGGGCGAGAGAGAGAGAGAAACAGCGAGAGAGAGAGAGAGAGAGGCCGGCAGCAGTGAATGACTGACACGGCATTGGACACTCATCTTTCGAGCAGTGCTAGCTTTAGCATAGTATTAGCCAACTAAGATGCCCCTGTATACTGTATGTAAAGAGTTCCATCAAGCACACATAATATGTGAATCAGGATCCTTGTAAAATAATACCACACAATGGGAGATGTGTGCATGATCAGATGTTTGCAAATGTCAATGCCTTTCAGAGGGATTGTGATAATTCGATTTTTAGAATTGGCTATTTTAGTGGTGAGCTTCGTCTAATTTGGTCCCTGGGAAGCAGAAAAAAAATACCTTAGGGAAAACAGTTTGGTTTTTCCCCAATACCCAACAGAGGGGATGGAAGAGGGTTAGAGGATATAAAGGGTAAAATACAGGCAGAGAAGAGAGAGAGAGAAAGAGCAAGAAAGAGAGAGTAAGGGAGGAAAAGGTAAGGGAATTAGGAGACTGCAAAGAGAGAGAAAGAGTGTGGGAGGATGATAGGATGTTTACCAGCGAGGCTCAGTTTGAGTCATTCTAACACTGCCAAATCAGCAAAGGACAACTCTACTTTCAATGCATGCACACACACCCCCACATCCTGTCCTGTCTGTTCCCCCAAACAGGTGTGTGCAGTGACTGATCCCCCCCCCCTCTACCCTGTCTCTGTGTTTCAACAGGAAACACACCCCAGCCCTTAAAAACACCACACCTGACCTGCCTCCTACTTCAAAAAAAGAACTGAATTTGAATAAAGTTCTAAATCTCACTTCTCTGTCAGCACCCTGCCAGTTAGCTGGAACAGAGGGTGTCTCATGGGCCCTAGAGACAGAGAGAGGGCAGCCACGGGCACTGGACCCCATCCTGAACTCCCACTTGACAAGCACACACCCCTCTTTACGGCCACTCCTAGCATTAGTACTTAGTCCCCTCTTCACTTAAACACCTGACAGACAGACACACAGGAACATATGTAAACCCCAGGCCAGGAAAGCCCCTGGAGAAGCTGAGCAGGGCTTAATAAGAAGGAGGAACTCCCCGCAGGAGGAGTATGACAGTATTAGTTGAGATAATGGTGCTTACTTACTGCCAGAATTATGAGTTTGGGTGTGTTTTTTGGACGTGTGTTTTGACAGGATAGTCAAGGCTTCATGAATATAGATCAATCTCTTTTTTACATTTTAGTCATTTAGCAGATGCTCTTTTCCAGAGCGACACAGTAGTGAGTGCATACATTTTCGTACTGGTCCCCCGTGGGAATCGAACCCAAAACCCTGGCAGTGCAAGTGCCATGCTCAACCAACTGAGTGGCAAGTTGAACACTCTATACCTAGTGACTTCCACAGAAGATGAAGAAAGAGCAAGTCATTTTCATTGTGGTGGCAGACAGTGATATTATCATGATCAAACCCAGTAGAGGAGATGGAGAACTTGTGCTTTAATTGTCCATTGGTTCTCTGAACGAGAACTGCCATCATTCATTCAGAGGCTCATCTGGGTCAGCCTCAATTCCCTTATCACTCAATATATCATTCAATAATTGAAGGCTGGTGGCTGCAATATTAATAGCCCTGTGAGGCATGAAGGGCCTATCACAATCTCGGATACTGCTCTAGTCTACAGAACACATAGCCCAACCAGACCGGCCTCACAGAATAGGAAAATGGTCATTTAGCCTAATATAGTATAGCACTCATCAGGAGACATGGACAGCTCTGGTCATCTCACTTCTGACCAATCAGATGTCAGAAATGTTTTGTTTCTGGGTTAAACAGAGTGAGTTAGCAGGCTTCAGTTGCGAAGTAGATCACTGCAATAACTTTGGTACTGAATATTCAGAACCAGACTGCTGACACTGATCAGCATGAGAGTGAGTTGCTTGAAACAGGGTTTCAACAGGGAGTATGTGTCAACAGTGCTCTTCCTCACATAAACACAAGCACAAACAAACACAGAGAGGGAGAGATATGAAGGAAAGATACAGGGGGGGATATGAAGGAAAGATGCAGAGGGGGAGGGAAAGAGAGAGAGAGCGAGAGAGAGAGAGAGAGAGAGAGAGAGAGAGAGAGAGAGAGAGAGATGAAGGAAAGATACAGAGGGGGGGAGAAAGAAAGAAAGATACAGGGGGGAGAAAGAAAGAAAGATACATGGGGGAGAAAGAAAGAAAGAGAGATGAAGGAAAGATACAGAGGGGGGAGAGAGAGAGAGAGAGAAAGAAAGAAAGAGAAATGAAGGAAAGATACAGGGGGGGAGAGAAAGAGAGCCATAAGCAGGCTAAGAATATCCCCATGTCCAAATGTAGCCATGTTAGGCAACAGCAGCAGGCCAGCCAGTTAAGTGAAGCAGGCAGGAATCTGGGTATTCTCACTGACATCATGTAACTGACGGTAGCACAGCTGGCTGAGGGAAGGGTCATTCTCAGACTGCATGAGACAGCCAGTTACAACGAAGGGATGAACACACAACTAGACAGACAAAGATTAGCCTCGGAAGCCCAGGCATCTCACGTTAGACACAGACAGAAAGAGGGACAGACAGGTGACCAGAAGGAGAAATAGGCAACAGAAAAGACTGTGTATGGCATTCGTAACAGAGGAGATGGGAGAAAGAGATGAAGAGAACAGATAAGGGAAAGTAATGACAGACAGTAAGACACTGAGTGCATTCAAGCAGTAAGCTTAAAGCAGACTATAGACAAAAATCGTGAGTGAAGTCGGGGGAGGTGCATCTGCGACAGCCGAAAGTGGGACACTGTAGTGGTTTTCAAACAGCAAGGCTCAGATCAACATGGCAGGTGTTAGAGCATTGGGCCAGTAACCGAAAGGTTGCTTGTTTTCCAACAGCAAGGTTTAGTGTAGGGTGACAGGTAGCCTAGTCGTTAGAGCATTGGGCCAGTAACCGAAAGGTTGATTGTTTCAAGTCTCGAGTCAAGGTGAAAAAAATCTGTCGATAGGACAAATATAATAATCACCCACCAAATTATTATAACATAGCTAGCTGCTATTGTATACAAATGTTTTTCTGTAGAAATGTAGAAATAAACTTCTCTCTACCCCCATATCACACACTCACAAACATAATGTGTATACAATTAATTGATTAGAGGTCTCAAACATCATTTTCATTTGTATGCCCTGAAACTTTAGAATCGTGGCAAAGTTGGTTCCTGTTTCAGTTATATCTTTGGCCACGTTTAAGTGGGTTAAACAAAAACACCCTAATGATTGGTTGACAAATAGTGCCTCCCACAATGCAGGTGATGGCTGCATGGTGCAGTTGGTGAGAAGCAACTGCGGCAACTTCATCAAAAACTGTATGACATTTGATCACAAGACAGACAATTTTTATAATCATAATGCAACACACTTTAAAAGGCAGTGACCAACAGTGGTCACCGACTTGACCAAATGTATCCGCTCTAATGTGTCCATTGGTTGCTCCTTACCCATACTGCCTCTGGATCAGGGCGGGGTGGACCTGCTGCACTCTGATGGAGAAACCTGAGAGAGAACAGATAAAACATGGCAGGGTCAGAGACCATCAGATACTGAAGAGAGAGAAGACAGCTAGGGACATCTGAGCTAAAGGCAGGACAGACAGACAGAGCCTGCATAGTGGACAGAGTGTTCCTGGAGGAAGAGTTCCTACCACTCTTACTTTTCATCTCTCTGTCCCTCCCTCTTTCCCTCACTCCCTCGGTAAGTTGAACAGACTTTGGCATTTTTTAAACAAGGGAAACAGTGAATCTACAGGGACACATGAGAAACAACACACATGCACTGACACATTCGCTCTATATAGACACATCCTATGGGTTTTAATCAAATCAACTTTATGCACTGAGCTTGTCTGATGCTTTAAGCGCACTGTTAAATTAAATAATTAAGACACACAAATTGCTAGAGGGAGTATGACCGCAATTGATTTGATTGTGCACAGACTTGCTGCTCCGTGTTAAAAAAATGACAGTGAGTGACTGACTAGCACCCGTTGTTTCTGACTGAAAAGTCATGTTACCAAAATCCCTCATTTGCTTAGGATAAACATTCCCTATTCCCTCAACCCTTGCTCTCTTTAAGTACACATGTATGCATCGCATGCACGTGGCCAATAGGGCCTGACTTATTGCATATCCTAATCACATCAATAAATTGGTTATAAACTCAATGCATGTGACAGCAAAATAGATGCAGAGGATGTTACAAATAAACTCGAAACGGGGGAGGTAAAGGGGAAGTCGGGTGTGTGGAATGAATTTGACTAGTTGTTGAAAATATTGGCGATCAAGAAAAAGAAGTTTAGGAACAAGCTCTGCGTTCATACTCAATGCATGTGCCAAGCAGGTGCTGTTAGATTACAATATCATTTTTATGACTGTTTGGAACAATGTAAACAACACTAAATAAACTATAAGTGTATCAGAGAGTTTATTTTAATGTTTTTTTTGTAAAGCCTTTAAAAAAAAAGGTTTTTACATTTAACTAAGCAAGTCAGTTAAGAACAAATTCTTATTAACATTGACGGCCTACAGGGGCAGAACGACATATTTTGACCTTGTCAGCTCAGGGATTCGATCCAGCAACCTTTCGGTTACTGGCCCAACGCTGTAACCACTAGGCTACCTGTCACCCCAAAATTAATTATAGCATAGACTAAAAACAGTCTCATTCATTCGTGAATGTAATTTCTGAAATGAAACAGTTTATTTATTCAAGGGTCGCTTTATTTTAAAACGAAAATGCTTGATTGCATTTCATATCAACGAATGAATGATTGATTGATACAGTAGCCAATATAAGTATTGAAATATAGACCTAAGTAAGTTATTGTATTAAGACTAAACAGGATGTGCTCTTTGGCCTACAGCTCAGTGGTGGTTACACAAGGCTGCTATACTAAGCCTACTAATTATAACATTACTTATTATTATAATAATAGTATAATAACACAGATATCAAGAACAATTAGGGTTATTATTATTATAAATATAATCTTTCTGAAAAGTGGAAGTGTAAACACTAAATAAATTATAAGTAATACCAGAGACGATGTTCTAACAAAAATAAAGTGTCAAGCCTTTATTATGAAGGTGAAAAATTGCAGAATTTGTGAAAATGTTTATCTGACATCCTTCCTTCTATCCCTGCCTCCCTCCCTCTCAATCCCCTCCTTTTTCTCACTAACACTTAATGTTCCTGTAACTCTTCACACACACCCACACCCCTTGGTCATTCTCTCCTGTTGTGTTTATCATGACTCCCTGGGTGAGGGGAGTCACACAGAACAAGGAAGAGACAGATCTGTTTATTTCTCCCTCTCCCTTCCTCTCTCTCATAAACAGTTCCACAGGGATGCTGGCCCACGTTGACTCCAATGCTTCCCACAGTCAAGTTGGCTGGATGTCCTTTGGGTGGTGGACCATTCTTGATACACACAGGAAACTGTTTAGCGTGAAAAATCCAGCTGCATTGCAGTTCTTGGCACACTCAAACCGGTGCGGCTGGCACCTACTACCATACCCCGTTCAAAAGCACTTAAATCGTTTTGTCTTGCCCATTCACCCTCTGAATGGCACACATAGACAATCCATGTCTCAATTATCTCAAGGCTTAAAAACCCTTCTTTAACCTGTATCCTCCCCTTCTTCTACACTGATTTTAAGTAGATTTAACAAGTGACATCAATAAGGGATCATAGCTTTCACCTAGATTCAACTGGTCCGTCTATGTCATGGAAAGAGCAGGGGTTCCTAATGTTTTGTACACTCATCATAACATATCAACTGCATGCTTGGCGTGTAACAAAGCAACAACAGCCCATCATCGAGATACAGTATACTACAGTTGTCGCTACTGTGCGTCGGTCACACATATGCTACATCTAAAATGTCACCCTATTCTCTTTACAGTAGTGCATTACTTTTGAGCCCTACATTTTCCCATAGACTCCACAGAGTGACAGGTGGTTTGCTGTATGTGTGTAGTCTGAAGGGGCGCAGATGTAGGCTGGAGGTTCACACTGTACAGTCACACTGTGCCTGACCACAGCTGGGTCTGCCATCAAATGTGTGGTGTGTGTACCATATAATATAGAGGAATATAGCTATAATAGTCGTCAGCTGAGAGTGTGTATTCGCGTGCCATCTGCTCACATGTTTGTGTAGTGTGTGTGTCTGTGTCTGTGTATGCGTGGGGTTGGTCTCTGTATGTGTGTGTGCGCATGACTCACCTGTCTGTGGGCTGCGGGGCTTGGCTCCCAGGTAGGCCAGGTTGACGTTAGCCTTCCTACCGTCGACGATGGGGTTGGGGTCTTTACATGCCCGTTCTGCCGCCCCCCTGTCCATCATAGTCACCTGACAGGAAGAGGAAGGAACACACAGATTTACAAGTCAGGAAGTGACCAATATCGATTTTATAAAATACTTATCCCTTAACATGTATCTCACCAATACATTCCTGTATTCCCTATTATGTTTGAGCACTAGTCCTGGATCCATATAGATAGAAAGTTCCTGTGTGCTTTTAACAATGTGTGACATTATGACCTAGCATACTGACCTATCACAGGAAATGGTGGGTGTCTGGGAGTGCAGGGAGGGGTTCTTTCAATTATATTATTATTTTACTAACAACGGGATGCTAAATAAGAGCCATCAACAACATGGTACATCAAAACACAGTGTCTTCAGTGTCTTTCTCGCACACACACACACACACCTGTGACCGCATCTATTACAATATATATTACATTATTAGTAATACAATTAATTTGTATAGCGCTTTTCATTACAGAGTTCTCAAAGCTCTACTGAGAAAAACATTATGTATATACAAGAAAGACGACATACATTTAGAATCAAGGCAGGTAAAATAGCAAGTGGGTTAGGTGCTAAATATACTTAACAAAAATGTAAACACATGTAAAGTGTTGGTCCCATGTTTCATGAGCTGAAATAAAAGATTGCAGAAATGTTTCATATGCACAAAAAGCTAATTTCTCTCCAAATTTGTACAAAAATGTGTTTACATCCCTGTTAGTGAGCATTTCTCCTTTGCCAGGATAATCCATCCACCTGACAGGTGTGGCATATCAAGAAGCTGATTAAACAGCATGATCATTACACAGGTGCACCTTGTGTTTGAGACAATAAAAAGCCACTAAAAATTTGACATTTTGTCATAAAACACGTCACGGATATCTGAAGTTGAGGGAGCGTGCAATTGGCTTGCTGACTGTAGGAATGTCCACCAGAGCTATCACATGTTCATTTCAGCACCCCTGCCCAGTCATGTGAAATCCATAGATTAGGGCTTTTATTTCAAATTGACAAATTTCCTTATTTAAACTATGTAACTCAATAAAATCTTTGAAATTGTTGCATTTATATTTTTGTTCAGTATACATTTTAGATTGGGACTAGGACTATGAAAAAGGCATTCTGCAGAAGTGGATTTTAAGGCCCGTTTTAAAGGTTCTGAGTGATGGAGAGGCTCTCAGATGGTCAGGGAGAGTATTCCATAGGGGCAAGGGAGCAGGGAACAGAAGGCTCGGAATGCCATAGTTCTGAGACATGTCTTGAGGAGTTGAAGCAGTAGAGTGGCTGGAGCAGAGATTGCAAAGTGGCTCGCTGAATGAGATGAGGTCACTGATGTTAGGCCAGGATCTTGATGATGTGGTCTGACCTCTTGGTCATGATCAGGACCCTGGCAGCACTTTTCTGGATTAGTTGGAGGCTATCTAGTGATTTGGCTGTGAGGCCCCCAAACAGCCCATGGCCAAAGATTAAGGCGTGGATGAGTTTCTCTGCATCTGGCTGGGAAAATTATGGTATGACCTGGGCAAAGTTTTTAAGATGGCAAAATTATGTTTTATGTGGGCATCGAAGGACAGACAAAGATTAAAATTGACTCCTAGGTTGGAGATGACAGAGGACAAGTGGATGGCCTGGCTGTTGATTGTAGGGCAGATGTTTCCAGCACTGATGACCTGCTTGGGTGACAAAATAAGCATAGCCTCATTCCTGCTACTCTTCAACTGGAGGAAGTTCTCTTTCATCCATTCCCTGATGTCCTCTAGGCAGCTGCTGAGTTTTGCTAGGGCAGGGATGGTGTCCGGTTGGTTGTTAATGTAAACCTGGGTATCGTCAGCGTAGCAGTGGAAGTTGATGTTATAATGTTACAATCTCTTCGGATTAGGCCGAGAGGGAGCATGTAAATTAAAAACAGGATAGGCCCCAGCACTAACCTCTGTGAAACACCGGATGTGACTGCAGACTCCTCCGATCTGGCCTCTCCAATAGGGATGTAATACTTCCTATTGGAGAGGTAGGAGGAGAACCAGTTTAGAGCTGTTCCAGAGCCAGCAGTGTGTTCTCTGAAACGCTGCAGGAGGATGAAGTGTTCCACGGTGTCAAAAGCAACACTGAGATCTAAGAGGAGGAGGATGCTGGGAGATCCTGAATCAGCAGTCATTGGAAACTTTAACTAGAGATGTTTCTGTGCTGTGCAAGGGCCGGAAGCCAGACTGGAAAACCTTGTACAACTGATGACAGATGTGATTGAAGCTTTAGCAGTCTTAGGGCTTGGGGGTAGAAGCTGTTCAGGGTCCTGTTGGTTCCAGACATGGTGCATCGGTACCGCATGCTGTGCGGTAGCAGAGACAACAGTCAATGACTTGGGTGGCTGGAGTCTTTGACAATTTTGAGGGCCTTCCTCTGACACCGCCTGGTTTAGAGGTCCTGGATGGCAGGAAGCTTGGCCCCAGTGATGTACTGAGCCGTACGCACTACCCTTTGTAGTGCCTTGCGGTCGGCTGCCAAACAGTTGCCATAACAAGCGGTGGTGCAGCCAGTCAAGATGCTCTCATGGTGCAGCTATAGAACTTTGAGGATCCGAGGGTCCATGCCAAATCTTTTCAGCCTCCCGAGGGAGAAGAGGCATTGTCGTGCCCTCTTCACGACTGTGTTGGTGTGTGTGGACCATGATTCCTTAGTGATGTGGACACCGAGGAATTTGAAGCTCTTGAATACAAAACCTTTCATAGGCTTACACCGTAATTATGAGTTTGACAACTTCCGGAGGCCATCCTCCAACCTATCAGAGCTCTTGCAGCATGAACTGACATGTTGTCCACCCAATCAAAGGATCAGAGAATTAATCTAGTACTGAAAGCATAAGCTACAGCTATAGCTAGCACTGCAGTGTATAAAATGTGGTGAGTAGTTGACTCAGAGAAAGACAATAGTTGAACAGTTTTGAACAAACTAATTTCTTTAAAAATGAAGGAGAAGCAAGAGAGGGAGCTAGCTATATTTTGTTTTAAAAAAAAGGTCAGTTTCACTTAGCTAGCAAATGCAGCTAGCTGGTTTAGCCTACTCAAATACCCAGCTCAAACAGAGAGGGATGCTATGTTAGCTAGCTGGCTATGGCTATCCAACACTGGAACTCTTCCATGTCAAGGTAAGCTTTTGGTTTTATAAATGTATTGCCACCGGGGCCTGCCGGTGTAACTGCCAAACTGTTTGCTGACTGTACTGCATGATTGTAGTGGGTTTACTAGCGTGCTAGTTCAAGTAGCTATGTTGACTTTGACATTAGCTAATATGGTGACAATGATGTAGGCTGTGTTTAGCGGTTAGCAGTTATGATTTATTTTTCACCTTTATTTAACCAGGTAGGCAAGTTGAGAACAAGTTCTCATTTACAATTGCGACCTGGCCAAGATAAAGCAAAGCAGTTCGACACATACAACAACAGAGTTACACATGGAGTAAAACAAACATACAGTCAATAATACAGTAAATGATGTGAAGGTTTGTCTTGGAAAGGTTTTTTCGCCTGGTCACAGACAGCTGATGTGTTGTGCACTGAAGTATACAAGCAAAAAAAAGTGAGAGGAGAGAGCAGAGATGCGAGAAGGAATTATACAACCAGCAAAATGATCATGCTGTTTGTATATGGCTACTATGAAAGTGAACTGTGTTTGATCAGGGGCGTTTTTACTCCACCGGTTCTGTTGAAAAACATTTCTTAAACGGAGCAAACATAACGAAACGAGGATAAACATACCTGAATTTGTCCGATAAAAATGCTTGTTTGCAGCTATTGGACTAATGATTACGCCATAGATCAACTAGATGAAGGCAAGAGTGTGCAAGTCAGTATTGAATGTGTCACTTCAATTACTAAAATGTTTCTCTGGACCTGGCATCTACACTGTAAACTTTAATTCTTAGGCTAAGTTGTAGCAACCTCGTGATGGGTATAGGGAAAATGTGAATATCCTGTAGTAGGCTAAACCTATCGATGTTACATTGAGTTGGGTGAATGAAAGTCATCCAATACGCTGTAATGGAAGTAAGGCCATGCTCATTAAAAACATTATCGTCCTCCCTCATCTTAAAAGTCACCGACAACCACTGTGGCAGAGCAGAAGGCTGATTGTGCTTCTTTTAAGGCAGCAGAGTAGCTTGCCTGGTGGTCTTTATAGGCCAGTAGTTGGACAGTGAAACCATCTTTCCTCCAATGTCTCAAGCTTACGGCTAGGAGTCTTCATTCTGCGCAGTTCATCAGTGAACCAAGGAGAGTGTTGGAATGTTACATCACGTGTGTTTTCAGAGGCAAGGATGTTCAAGGTATTACTCAAAGTGCGGTTATAGAGATTGACAATATCATCGAGGGCTAGCTCACTGCAGTCAGACTCAAAGGTGAAAGAGGGATGGGTTAAGTTTCCTCAGGTTGCAGAATGTAATGGGAGTGGAGAGGAGTTGGAGCAGTCAGTGTCACAGCCTTGATTTCAGAGACGCCTAGCTCGATGACATCCAAGTCAGTGGCAGGGACATCGCCAGTGATAATGAGGTCCAATGTGTATCCATGGTTGTGGATGGGAACATTTACATATTGCACAAGGTTTAGACAAGGGATGGGCAACTTTGATGGGGGTGGAGGCCACAAAAAATCTGAACTCATGAGGGGCTGCAGTTGCTCGCTGGTCTGCGTACCCACATCCACAATTTTTTAAAGTTAATGTTGTGCAATTCTACTCATTTTGCCATGGGGCAGAGTGGGAAATTAGTTGTTTTACAAACAATTTCTTGCAATTCTACATATTTTGAATTTGAATATGATATCTTAGTGAGACAAACAATATAAATTGGGGCCCCCTGTACGGTAATTTGACCATGATAACACGTTTAGATAGCTGGCCGCTAAACTAACTTAGCAATCTACAAAATTTTAGCTGACATGGGCTAATTGACTGACTATCAGTGACTGACATAACAAGAGGAAAACTGCTGATGCACAACCAAACTTTTTGTTTGTGGGGGAGGGGTGGGATTGATCAGAGGGCCTTCAAAAAGGGGGGGGGGGGGGGGTGGGCGGCCAGTTGCCCATCCATGGTTTAGACAGTCCAGCAAGTTAAGGAAGTCAGCAGCCATAGAGCACATGGGTGAGTCAACACTTGGGTGAGTCAACAGTCTCCCAAAATTACAATGTTGGAGAGAGTGGAGCATAAAGAGATTATTAGTTCAGAAAACTCAGAGCTAAAAAGAGGTTGTTATCTTGGGGGGGCGGTAAACAAGAATAACAGTGATAGGATTTGGTTGTTTACATTTATGAGCAAAGTACTCAAGACTGAAACTCAGCAACAGCCAGTGGGTTTAAAATAAAGCAGTCTGTATAAAACAGCAAGGCCTCCACCGTGGCTATGTGCCTTTTCAATGTATTTGTATTCAGGCAGAGCTGATTCATTAAGATGGTAAGTTTACCTCGCTGTGCCATGTTTCAGTGAGGCAGATCTTGTCAAAGTCATTATCAGAGATAAACTCATACAGAAGAGGAGACTTTGTTATTAAGGATTGCAGAGTGTAAAACATGTTGAGTCATTGGTGGAAACAGTGTCATTACATTTTGGTTGTCTACTGCGCTCTGTATTGACTGTATATGTCTTGGAGTGGGTGACGTCATTTACCTGAGAACTGTTCACTCACTTGCAGAACTGGCAAGTGTACACAATAGATTCATTTGCTGATCAGTTTCCTACTGCCTTGTCGTCCTCATGTTTTCCAGAAGATCCCGTATTGCGTAAGGCTGTTATTGATCTCCTTGCACAAGGTTGTTTTAATCTATTCAAAATGTCTGAGGAATCCTTGTGTGTAGTGGAGGAAAGTTGCTGCCATTTCTTAATCTTTGGACCAGCCTTCGGTCCAGGAGAGATGAGAGGAAGATCTAGGCTGGTATTCGAATCTAAACACTTAGCTAGTTGATTGGAGAAGTAGGCTACTATCTTTTGTAGTTTAACGTTTTTGGTTAAGATAACTAGGTTTTTGTATTCAGTACTTGATTAGCTTTAAAAAAAAAAAAAGTTGATATTTATAATGCACATAAAAAACACTTATAACAAATAACTATAGATACATTCACAGGAGTAAACTATCAAGGCTGCCACTGGGCGCCATGGCAACCATTACAGTAAAGAGTAGTCACAAACTGCTAATAAATGAGGTAAGGTGAACTGAAACATGATATTAGTAACAGTCAAGTCAAGTCAAGTTGCCAAACAGTATAGGGCATTGATGTCACGGCATTATTCTTCTGCTTTTATTTCAAGGCAACAAACTATGGGGGTCTATGCTAACAGTGGCTGTAATGTGGATGGGTTGATTGAGGCTGCTGGGGGAATTAGACTGTTATGGGAAGTCAGGGGTGAAATGGGCAGACTGTACAGGTTGGGCCAGAGACAGAACACACGCTGGTTGGCTGGCTAAACTCATCAACATGTGTATGAACAGGGAGGCAGGGAAAATATGCATTGCTTTAACTCCCCTCATCGCTCTCATCTGTCTTCTTATCTCTCTCACTGACCCCCCCTCTCATTACCACACACAGCTTGGCAGAGGGGGGTTGTGTGTGTGTGTGGAAGTCAAAATAGAACTGCAGCCTTATCTCAGCGCACCAACTGACATGTCACACCTCTGTGACCAGGGGGGACTGCATTCTGCTGACACACAACCTCCCCCAGAGGAAGGGAGAGAAAGGGAGGAGGGAAAACAGAGGGAGATAGGAAGAAAAAGGGGGAGAGATCCTTCAGGCCAAGTAACTGATGCATTTGCTGCATTAGGTCTCTCCTCAGCCATTCTGTTTTGAACTGAGTAAATACACTTCCGTGCCTATGAATGCAAAAATATTTCTGGGCAAATAAAAGCCTCTCACTTGACCATCTTACATTCTTTCAGCTCTTATTCATTATGCACATATATTTTCTGTTGTTACTCATTGTGTGTGTGTGTAGAGAGAGAGAGAGAGAGAGAAAATGGGTGTTTGGAAGGGGAGGGGGTTGTTCAGGACTTGGGAGATAACTGATGTTATGCTTTTTGAGGAATAATCTACTCATGCTAAAACATGTGACTGCAAAACCACACACACTTGTTAGTTGAACAAAGTGTTAGCGTTACACCAAATTAAGACCCATGCTCTTTGCTTTGTGGATTACATGAGCACGGAAATGTCAGCAGCACATGTACATGTCCATTCAGGACAAAGGTTAGAAAATAAAATGGAAAGGAAACGTAATGGTTACAGTAGTGTAGGAAATGCGCCCAGCCTACCTGCTAAAACATCTGCAACTGTTGCCTCACTTTATGGGCTCAATTCAAGGTGTATGGGTTAGAATTACAGTGGCCGTATTCAGGGTGGCTAATAGGTTATGAAAGTATTCTGTGGTAGATAATGAAATGTGTGTAGGTGTTTTTACATTTACATTTTATCCAAGCAGCGCTATCGCTGTAACAGGCTGGATTTAAGTCTCTTCTTGACAGGTGTCTTGCCTACTCCTTCGGTCTTTTTTATGCACTTTCATCATTCGTTACAATGCAATACGTTTGTTAATAGGATTTTTGTAATATAAAAAGTGGCAACAAAATAAAATGTGTTACGAAAGTAATACGAGTTCATCTACATTCGCCTACAGTATATCACCGAGTTGACACAAAAGGGAACAAAATAACTGACACATCGCCAGGCAGTCTGTCGCACGTCTCACCCATTTCATTACCTTACCCTCACCCCTTCCTGTACAATACCAAACATGGCATGAGCAGAAAACAACAACAGTCAGCCAGACAAGCGCTCTGTCCTGTCAAAAGAAAGGTTATGCTGAATTTGGAGCTATTGCACAGTGTCTTGTTAGCTGAAGTAGACTACACTTACAAATCCGTATCCTCGGGATTTCCCGGTTTGTCTGTCCGTTATCACAACTGCCTCGTCAATATCCCCGAACATCTCGAAGTATTTTCGAAGGGATGCGTCGTTGGTATGATAAGGTAAACCGCCGACAAATATCTTAGTGAAAGTTGTGTCTTTCTGAATAGTGGGATGCATTGTCTCCAGATCTCTGTTAACAAATTGATGATAAAGCGTTGGTCCACTAGTGAGTTGGAATGGAAAACCTAAACGTCTATGGGGGAAAACACAATAGGTGGTATATCAAAGTTCTAAACAACTACATGGGCGTTCGAGAGATGGAAGCTTTAAATGCGCATTGGTTTTTCTCAAGCGCTCAATCAGGCTTGATTCGTCCAGTCTGTATCGATGCAAAATTAGGTCCTTATTCCATGCGTTGAGTTATATCCAAGCAGCGCTATCGTTGTAACAGGCTGGATTTAAGTGTCTTCTTGACAGGTGTCTTGCCTACTCCTTCGGTATATTTTAGGTAGGGGGGGAAGTATTTTCTAGGCGAGTTTCAAACACGCCCACTCCCATTTTGGCCAATACATAAGCGGAGCGTCCTAGGTTTAGCGACACCCCCTGTCAACGTTTGTTTTGAAGTGTCTGACCTATATCTGAGGCTGGTTTATTCATAGTGAGTTGCTGACCATAAAACATCACATTCACTTTCCATTTTTAAGGGCCACAACAAGCGCAAAAGTCTTGTTTCGAGACAGCGCACGTGAAAGGGTCAATAGGGCATAGGGGTGAGAGGAAATTGATGTGGTTAAAGACAAAAGCGCGCACCAGGGGTGACCAATCACAGGAAAAACTGAAGATGAAAGGTTTTAATGTTGAGGTGACCGTGTATTCGTCTCACTCTCTTTGTGCAAAGGGCATGTGGAGGCAAACTCATTAATCAAGCCTTCTTACCTTCAGTAGGTCTACTAAACAATGGGGCAAAGCAAGGCAGAGGGGCTCACATTTAGTTGGTTCATGTTTTTAATTTCAGAGCGATAGAATTTTGGTTTGCATTCTGACTCTCATATGCATCTTATGCTTGAATAGGTTGGAGATGACCACTGTAAAGATGTCCGCATGCTTCCAAACCGAAACAGTTTGGGAGAGTTTGTGCATATACTGTACAGTGCATTTGGAAAGTATTCAGACCCCTTGACTTTATCAACATTTTGTTACGTTACAGCCTAATTCTAAAATGGATTACATTTTTCGGCCCCCTCGTCAATCTACACATAATACCCCATAATGACAAAGCAAAAACAGGTTTTTAGATTTTTTTGCAAATATATATATATAAAAAATGAAATATTACATTTACATAAGTATTCAGATCCTTTACTTAGTACTTTGTTGAAGCACCTTTGGCAGCGATTACAGCCTTGAGTCTTCTTGGGTATGACGCTACAAGCTTGGCACACCTGTATTTGGGGAGTTTCTCCCATTCTTCTCTGCAGATCCTCTCAAGCTCTGTCAGGTTGGATGGGGAGTGTCGCTGCACAGCTATTTTCAGGTCTCTCCAGAGATTTGGTTCAAGTCCGGGCTCTGGCTGGGCCACTCAAGGACATTCAGAGACTTGTCCCAAAGTCACTCCTGCGTTGTGTTGGCTGTGTGCTTAGGGTCGTTGTCCTGTTGGAAGGTGAACCTTCGCCCCAGTCTGAGGTCCTGAGCGCTCTGGAGCAGGTTTTCATCAAGGATTTCTCTGTACTTTGCTCCGTTCATCTTTCCCTCGATCCTGACTAGTCTCCCAGTTCCTGCCGCTGAAAAACATCCCCACAGCATGATGCTGCCACCACCATGCTTCACCGTAGGGATGGTGCCAGGTTTCCTCCAGACATGACGCTTGGCATTCAGGCCAAAGTGTTCAATCTTGGTTTCATCAGACCAGAGAATCTTGTTTCTCAGGGTGTGCGAGTCCTTTCGGTGCCTTTTGGCAAACTCCAAACGGGCTGTCATGTGCCTTTTACTGAGGAGTGGCTTCCGTCTGGCCACTCTACCATAAAGGCCTGATTTGGGGGCGTGCTGCATAGATGGTTGTCCTTCTGGAAGGTTCTCCCATCTCCACAGAAGAACTCTGGAGCTCTGTCAGAGTGACCATCGGTTTCTTGGTCACCTCCCTGACCAAGGCCGTTCTCCTCCGATTGCTCAGTTTAACCAGGCGGCCAGCTCTAGGAAGAGTCTTGTTGGTTCCAAACTTCTTCCATTTAAGGATGATGGAGGCCACTGTGTTCTTGGGGACCTTCAATGCTGCAGACATGTTTTGTACCCTCCCCCAGATCTGTGCCTCGACACAATCCTGTCTCGGAGATCTACAGACAATTCCTTCGACCTCATGGCTTTGTTTTTGCTCTGACATGCACTGTAAACTGTGGGACCTTATATAGACAGGTGTTGTCTTTCCAAATTTTGTCCAATCAACTGAATTTACCAAAGTTGGACTTCAATCAAGTTGTACAAATATCTCAAGGATGATCAATGGAAACAGGATGCACCGGAGCACAATTTCAAGTCTCATAGCAAAGGGTCTGAATACTTATGTAAATAAGGTATTTCTGTTTTTATTTTTAATACATTTGCTAAAATAAAAAAGAAACAGTTTTTGCTTTGTCATTATGGGGTATTGTGCGACTGATGACGGGAAAACATTTTATTTAATCAATTTTAGAAAAAGGCTCATGTAAAAAAAATTGGAAAAAGGGAAGTGGTCTGAATACTTTCTGAATCCACTGTATTATGACAGCCTTTTGTGATGTTTCTTTTCTTCGTTTTGGACTTCAGTTAAGTTTTTTGGGGCTGTTCTGGCACACACATTTTTTTCTGGAGGCAAGCCAAAGTTAGGAGACGAAGTCTACGCCCCTTCGTCGGTGATTGGTCAACAGTACAGATTCAGAAGCAAGCAGATCCCACACTCCAAATTACATTTACATTTTACATTTAAGTCATTTAGCAGACGCTCTTATCCAGAGCGACTTACAAAATGGTGCATTCACCTTATGATATCCAGTGGAACAACCACTTTACAATAGTGCATCTAAATCTTTTAAGGGGGGGGGGGGGTTAGAAGGATTACTTTATCCTATCCTAGGTATTCCTTAAAGAGGTGGGGTTTCAGGTGTCTCCGGAAGGTGGTGATTGACTCCGCTGTCCTGGCGTCGTGAGGGAGCTTGTTCCACCATTGGGGTGCCAGAGCAGCGAACAGTTTTGACTGGGCTGAGCGGGAACTGTGCTTCCTCAGAGGTAGGGGGGCCAGCAGGCCAGTGGTGGATGAACGCAGTGCCCTTGTTTGGGTGTAGGGCCTGATCAGAGCCTGAAGGTATGGAGGTGCCGTTCCCTTCACAGCTCCGTAGGCAATCACCATGGTCTTGTAGCGGATGCGAGCTTCAACTGGAAGCCAGTGGAGAGAGCGGAGGAGCGGGGTGATGTGAGAGAACTTGGGAAGGTTGAACACCAGACGGGCTGCGGCGTTCTGGATGAGTTGTAGGGGTTTAATGGCACAGGCAGGGAGCCCAGCCAACAGCGAGTTGCAGTAATCCAGACGGGAGATGACAAGTGCCTGGATTAGGACCTGCGCCGCTTCCTGTGTGAGGCAGGGTCGTACTCTGCGAATGTTGTAGAGCATGAACCTACAGGATCGGGTCACTGCCTTGATGTTAGTGGAGAACGACAGGGTGTTGTCCAGGATCACGCAAGGTTCTTAGCACTCTGGGAGGAGGACACAAGGGAGTTGTCAACCGTGATGGCGAGATCATGGAACGGGCAGTCCTTCCCCGGGAGGAAGAGCAGCTCCGTCTTGCCGAGGTTCAGCTTGAGCTGGTGATCCGTCATCCACACTGATATGTCTGACAGACATGCAGAGACGCAAATGACCTCAGTGTTGCCACCTTTCCAGCCTACTGTACCCTCCACCTTCCTCTCAAAACCTCTCAAAACCTCATACACCCCCCCCATCAGAGACCCCCTCACCTCCTCTCTCACCCTCTTACCTCTTGCTCCTAGTTCACGCAGACCCCCAGTCTCCAGACATCATTTGCACCCAGATGATAAGTGCCCCTATTCTTCATCATTTAGTCCAGTGACTAAACCCCAGTTCTCATCCCCTTCTCTCTGGCCAAGCTAACTTGGAACTTAGAAACTTACACTCGCTATGAAAAACACAACACACACAATGTAATGTTTAAATAGAAATTTGTATTTACATCAATATTAACATCAAGAAACAAGTAAGAAAAAATGCAACAGTAATTTACATCCTGAAATTATGACCGTATATTTTCCCAAGCATTTTATATTTTCCTCCCCTCTCTTTTCATTTAAATCAAAGGATAAATCGAGAGGGATATTTTTTTTAAGCAAAAGCACAGAACATAGTACTTTTGAATATTCGGTAGGTCAATCTTTTTCAATATACTTCATCAAGACTGAAAATTCACTCTAGACTATTCCAAGATGTAATGAAGTTTCCATAAAACAGCTTGAAGACATTCTCCATTGTGTTAAAAGATAGATAGCAATCCGTCATCTTCAGAGTCCATGGGATAGTTTTGTATCACCACACAGGTTAGTGCCACTAAAGAGCTTCTTCTCTGAGTGGTCAATCTCATGAAATAACCGTTTCCAGCACCACAACTTAGAACTGGCCATAGATTTTAAGAGATAAAACAAAGAAACAAAAAAACAACAATCACAAGCAAGATTAAAATCACTTCAGCAGAACCAGACCCATGTTAACTCTGTTTTGTAGGAATGGGAATACATGAATTCAAACATATTCTATGTAGGGTGTGCAGCCGAGAAATGCACACATGAATAGCTTACTTGCACCATCTAGGACCGGGTTCTAAGCACTGCAGAATGACAAAACACAAATCTTTGGATTGAGCACATCTTAAAAAGATTTCTCACAAAGCTTCACAGAAAATGTTACAAAATAAAGGAAAAATCAAGGTTCAACATAAAATCATGTAAAATGTCCCCAAATAACCTTCAAGGACCAGACAGAGAGAGGGAGGGAATCCAAATCACCATCTAGTGTAGCCCGACAGCCTCCCTAAATATGAGCTGACTTCAAAAAGTAAAGCCACAAATAGAACCAACCGCAGTGTTGAAGACCGTAACTCAAAAACCTACATACAGTAATACTGACCACCACAACCCAGCATCTGTGCCCAATAGAAGGGAAGAAAAGCAGTATTGATATTGCAATGGCTTTGGGTGGTCTATAATAGCCTATCTGTGAGCACATAGTTGCTGTTAAGTAGCCTTCCCTGTAGCTCAGTTGGTAGAGCATGGTGTTTGCAACACCAGGGTTGTGGGTTCGTTTCCCACGGGGGGCCAGCACAGAAAATAAAATGTATGAAATGTATGCATTCACTACTGTAAGTCGCTCTGGATAAGAGCGTCTGCTAAATGACTAAAATGTAAAAAAATGTAAATTGAGAGCCTAGCCAATAACAGAGTATGGAATTATAAGGAATGGAACTAGAGCCATTGAACTCATAGGGCCCTATCTAAAAATATCAATCCACACACTGGTAAGAAACATGGACCCCCCCTAAGTCTAACACAATCACATGTCACCTCTTTTAGGCATCGTGTGTGTTTGTTTGCTCTTTTGAATTAAACATCGATTGATAGAAAATGACAGGATCACACAAGCACCTCTAAATCTATGCAAATGCCTTTGAAAAAGAGAAATGTATGATTTATAGATCACAAATTTAAAAAAGTGCTTTCTGAAAGAACAAAAGATGCAGTTGTAGCTTTCTGAGGCAAACTGAACCAACGTTTTTCAGTATTGATCAAAGAAAGACCCCCTTCCTTTTGTATTGAAAATAAAAGTTATTTTGACCTACGACAGAATAATAAAATTATACTTTAAATATCAAGCCTTACAATCTCTTCAAAAACAGTATGTGACCTACAAAAGCATATATTTATATATATATAATACATTTGAAGCGTATTTACATTTGTATTCACAGACAAAAGCAAAAATTCCAAACGAGACGAGTCACATCCTAATACTGCAGTACCATCGCTTTGAGTAAATGGTGCTTCTCTTTGCCCTCACAGGAGAACCAGGAGGAAGGATTATTGCTAGAAATCTGCATAAACATACACTAAAATCGGGGGAAACCCTTTCTTTCACAGTGTGTGGATTACTTTAGGAATCAACTTATTCATTAACTGGCAACAAATTGCTATTAAGTATTCCATGAGGTAACCAAGATGTGAATCTTACAAATTCCTCCTTAAAAATACAATATCCACATTCGTTTTTAAAATGCTTATTTACATTTATGAATAGATGTATAAATATGAGGGTAACTGTGCACTCTGAAATAGGTCAGTACATTTTAAGGATCTACTTTAATAATCTGAACCTTTTTCATCCACTAACATCCCCATAATCAACACACTGCAGAAGAAAGTGTTCTATAAAATCGGTGCTTACTGCCTTTCCATTGGTTAACCATTTAGAATATTGATCGTCACAGTAATCCATTTCTAATCATAATATTCTCCATCCTCTGACAAACACAAAAACAAAATAAAAACTTAACAAGATTTGCTGTTATGCATTAATTCTTGGGTAAAGGCCTCTATGACCAATAAATATTGCCACAATCATTTTGACGACAGCCTTTCCGTAAAGTGCAATCACAGCCAACTAGTATTTATTTCTGTCGTACCTTAACCCAGTCTCCTGCAGGTCCACTGTGTATGTATGCTGCCTCTTAATTACTTACAGTACCAGTCAAAAGTTTGGACACACCTACTCATTCCAGGTGTTTTCTTTATTTTTACTATTTTCTATTTTGTAGAATAACAGTGAAATAACTCATATGGAATCATGTAGTAACCAAAAAAGTATTAAACAAATCAAAGTATATTTTAGATTCTTCAAAGTAGCCACCTTTTTCCTTGATGACAGCTTTGCACACTCTTGGCATTCTCTCAACCAGCTTCACCCACCTGGAATGCTTTTCCAACAATCTTGTAGGAGTTCCCACATATGCTGAGCACTTGTTGGCTGCTTTTCCTTCACTCTGTGGTCCAACTCATCCCAAACCATCTCAATTGGTTTGAGGTCGGGTGATTGTGGAGGCCAGGTCATCAGCTGCAGCACTCAATCCCTCTCCTTCTTGGTCAAATAACCCTTACACAGCCTGGAGGTGTGTTGGGTAGTTGTCCTGTTGAAAAACAGATGATAGTCCCCCTAAGCGCAAACCAGATGGGATGGTGTATCGCTGCAGAATGCTGTGGTAGCCATGCTGGTTAAGTGTACCTTGAATTCTAAATAAATCACTGACAGTATCACCAGCAAAGCACCCCACACCATCACACCTCCTCCTCCTTTAGACTCATCAGACCAAAGGACAGATTTCCACCGGTCTAATGTTCATTGCTCATGTTTATTGGCCCAAGCAAGTCTCTTCTTCTTATTGGTATCCTTTAGTAGTGGTTTCTTTGCAGAACTTCGACCTGATTCACGCTGTCTCCTCTGAACAGTTGATGTTGAGATGTGTCTGTTACTTGAACTCTGTGAAGCATTTATTTGGGCTGCAATATCTGAGGCTGGTAACACTAATGAACTTGTCCTCTAACTCTGGGTCTTCCTTTCCTGTCTGACCTAAAGGTTAAATCATTTTTTAAAAATAAATAAAAGTAATGATGGACAGTCGTTTCTCTTTGCTTATTTAAGCTGTTCTTAACATAATATGGACTTGTTCTTTTACCAAATAGGGCTATCTTCTGTATACCACCTCTACCTTGTCACAACACAACTGATTGGTTCATGCATTCCAGGTGACTACATCATGAAGCTGGTTGAGAGAATGCCAAGAGTGTACAAAGCTGTCATCAACTCAAAGGGTGGATACTTTGAGGAATCTCAAATAGAAAATATAATTTGATTTGTTTAACACTTTTTTTGGTTACTCCATGATTCAATATGTGTTATTTCATAGTTTTGATGTCTTCACTATTGTTCTACAATGCAGAAAATAGTAAAAATAAAGAAAAACCCTGGAATGAGTAGGTGTGTTCAAACTTTTGACTGGTACTGTACTTCTGAATTGACTACATGCTATTGACTACATGCCTGCTCATCAGTAAAGTAATATAGCTTATAGAGGTAGAAGTTGCCCCTAACCACAGATCTAGAATCAGGGTTCCCTAATCTTATCCATTAGGGGGATGTGAAAATAGCTGACCATGTATCAGTGATTACAATCAACTCCCACCTTCTCCAACAATGGACTATATATATCATTCATTAAGTGTGGATTCAGAGACTGGATGGGATGTATGGTCTGCATACACAGTGGTCCTCCAGGACCAGAACTAGGAAACACTGTCTTCTCTCATAGCGTTCCAAAGCAGAGAGAATTCCCACGGCCAGGGGTGAACTTGGCATGATGGTAGTCACATCCCACGAGAGAGAGGATGTCTTCTAATTTCTATCCGTCAGTTTGTGTATGTGTGTGTGTGTTTGTGTGTCAGTGTGTCTTGGATGTTTTGGGGTGTGTGTGTTGGTGTGTGTCATAGCATGTCTCATGTACAAGAAGTGAGAGTAGAATAGTGTGTCCTCTGTCTATTTTCCTCCAGCTTTGAGACTGCCGACACTGGCCTCGAGTCCAGAGGAGCAGCACCCCCAACTGGTGGGAGTAGAGTACTACACAGACACACACACACACACACACACACACACACACACACACACACACACACACACCGCATGCACACACACGCACGCATCTCTCTGAAAGGATCACAGTGAGTCTGTTTCTGTTCCACCACACGCCTCTGTCTCAGGTTCAGCAATATTTCTGTAAGGAAGAGAGGTAATGCGGTTAGTTTTGGAGACATTGTGTGTGTGTGTGAGTACATAAATATTGATAACACTCATGCTTACTGTACATGCCAGCCAGGTCACCCGTGATACAAGTCAGTTTTCGACGTCCATCCATGTCTGAGGTCGCCAGGAGATGACATGGAAACCGGCCACTAGGAGCAACAATGAGCGCTGTTACCTTCAAGTAGGTTTGGGTTTTGCTATAGGGCGTTGTGGACAGGGATGGTGGACTGGCATAAGCATCTGCTTCTGATTCCAAAGGTTGCAAGTTCGAGCTATAGAAAGTTGTTTTTGATATTTTGTTTTAAGCCTACCCCAAACCGTAAGCATCTGCCTCTTATTCCAAAGGTTGCATGTTCAAATCCAGCTATAGAAAGTTGTTTCTGATATTTTTGTTTTAAGGCTATACCAAACCTTAACCCTTACCTTAACAATTTGGAGTTAATGCCTAAACTTAACCTTAAACACTTCGAAATTAGATTTTTGGAACAACTTCGAAATTTGATGTTTGAGAAACATGGATGAACGTCTAATTCTGACGTGAGACAGAGCTGGTAGGTACGTTCATGCACACACACACACACACACACACACACACACACACACACACACACACACACACACACACACACACACACACACACACACACACACACACACACACACCATTTACAACAGCGGTGTACCTGATCAGGCCCCATCGGCATGCGTCCCATCACCATGGGGTTCATCCCCATCTGCCCCATATGGCCCCCCCCTCCATTGGAAGGCATGCCCCCATTCATCATCATGCCCCCGTACTGTCCTGGGTTGCCCGTTTGGGCAAACTGCTGCTGCCCCGGGTTGCCCTGTTGGGAAAACTGCTGCTGGGGGTACGAGCTGGAGAGACAGGGAGGGAAGGAGGTGGGTTAGTTGGTTACGAATGTTGTCACTGGTTGTTGTAGGTTATTTCTCTCTCCCTCCCTGCTACACACACACCTGTTGCGGGCCATGCCTCCCTGCGACCAGCCCTTCATGTCAGCGCTCTGGTACATGGGTCCGCCCTGGGGATGTTGTTGCATCATGGGATTCTGAGGACCCAGGCGGCCTGACATCATGGTGCTGGGGGGGCTGCTGCCCGCAGGGCCAAACGACGGGTCACCCTGCTGGGCCATACCTGAAGGAACATGTTACATAAGAAATGGCATGTGAACGCAAGCACACACCCACACCCACTTAAGTGATAATGCCCTCAAAGCCGGTGTTTGGAGGATATTGGCACAGGTGTTGTTAAGCACCGTGCCAATATATCCTCCAAACACTGGCTTTGAGGGCATTATCACTTTTATTCAACAGGTTACCAACATTGTCAAATAATGATAATGACATATTTTCATTATAAACACACACACATTCCATGTCCCACTGCAAGTACAAAACTCACCACTAGGAAGCAGAAACACTCTGTGGCCCTTCAGGTCAAACAAACCCAAACTCACCGTAGTTTCCCCCGTAGCCAAACTGCTGGGGGCCCAGGTTGGGGCCTCCCATAGGGGCGTCCATGCCGGTGGGGGCGGTGACGTTGGGAGGGGGGCTGAACCCCCCTGCGGCGGCCACTGCTGCCGCCTGCTGCTGTTGCTGCTGCATTAGCATCATCATCCTCTGTCTCCTCATCTGCATGGTCACCATCTCCCTGCTACGCTGGGCCATCATCTGGGCATTCAGGAAGCCAGGCTGGGGACGGGGAAGGGGTAGAGTGAGTGTGTGTGTATTTAGATTTTTGGCTGTGTGTAATGTACAACAAGGAAAGGTTAGGCCTAAGTGGCTCCCACATGCTAGTGTGTGTGTGTGTGTGTGTGTGTGTGTGTGTGTGTGTGTGTGTGTGTGTGTGTGTGTGTGTGTGGTGTGTGTGTGTGTGTGTGTGTGTGTGTGTGTGGAGGAAAGGGGAGTGCCTACCTGTCCCCCCATGCCAGGCTGCATACCCGGCCTCAAGCCAGGGTTGCCCGCTCCAGGGTTCTCCATCTTCATGGCCATCCCCTGCCGAGTCTGACTCATAAACTGAGGGAGGGAGGAAAGAATAAGCTGTCAGTATAAAGTCCTGTGTGAGTTTATCAGTCTGTCTGTGTGTGTGTCTCCTACCTGTTGGCCCTGTAGTCTCTGCGCCAGCTGGAGCCTCATGGGTTTGGTGGCGCTCATCATCCTGGGTCTCATCATGTTAGCACGGGGGTGACCCATACCCCCCATGCCTCCCATCCCTGGGAAGCTGCCCCCTGGGCCCATCTGGGAGAGCATGGGGCCAAAGCCCCCCTGTTGGGGCTGGCCCTGCATAGGGCTCCCCCCGTAGGCTGACTGCATGGCCATTGAGGGGGGTCCGGGGTAGCCCTGACCGTACAGAGGCTTCTGCTCCAGCACTATGGAAGGATCCTGGCCGGGGAAGGGCTCACCATGCTGCTCTGGCCCCTGGCCCTGGCTGACCAAGTCGGGGATGCCCAGGGCCCGGTCAATCTCCTCCAGTGCGATGCCGTCCGTGTTGTTGAGCAGAGAGTCCAGCTGGTCCAGCAGCGCCCGCTCGTCACTCTGGCCCTCGCTGGTGGTGGGTGGAGCCAGGAGCTCATCCAGGGTGTTCCCAAACTGACGCCTGAAACACACACAGAGAACCGTTAATTGTATGACATAATGGCATTGGCTGCCAATTGTCCTGGTATAAATCATATATTATTAAAACTATTATTTAGATATAAGAGCAGGGGTCAGTGCATTGTAATGGAGGGCAAGAGGGTTAGTTTACCTGCTGTGGTTTCCCTCAATACCCATCACACTGTCAGACCAGGACGGAGACTGGTTGGGCTGGCCCTGCTGACTGAACGGACTCATCCCCATCTCACCAGAACCTCCTGCACACACACAACACACAACAAATATTAACCAGATATTCTATCTCTCAATTACTACAGATTACATACACATATAGACACGTGCATACAGACAGACACAAGCAAGACATCCCAGAGATCACAGCCATCTTCATTCTATGGACTAACACACACCCACACACACAGACACGTACCCATGTCCATTAGCTGTTGCTGCAGCATGGATCTGGTGCCAGGAACACTGTTGGACCTTCCCACCATGGGCCCTCCCATCATGCCTTTGGAGTTGTAGTCCATGCCAGGACGGCTCATGGAGGGGTGACCGGCTGAGCCCACGGGGCTGGCGCAGGAGCGGGGCATCCCCCAATCCCCTGACCCCCCCATGGGAGAGCGCTGGGGAACCCCCATGCCCCTGTTCATCGTCCCTGGGGGACACAAAACACACACAGATGAGCTCTTTTTTCAAAGCAGCAATGACACAGACTGAAACCCAGACTTAGATAGTAGGGGAAAGAGCAAGACAGAGGAAAGACAAATTTCAGAGCATAAAAGAGAGTGAAATAACTAAATAAGTTACTTGTTCCAACGCCTCGTGGACAAACACCCATGTTCCCTGGGTATCCTTCTGGGCTGCCCATCATGTTCTCTTGTTTGATGAGCATGGGGCGCCTCCCCGCCACTCCAGGCTTGGTGTCTGCTGACATGGCCCTCTGGAAGGGCCCTCGTGGGCCAGGGGCAATCCCCGAACTCCCTGAACACACACCCAGAGGGACACAGCAGATAGAACAGGTACATGTTAGACTGGTGTCCAGATTCTCTGAGGTTACTTTTACGGCTAGGTCTAAAACGTTTTTCATCAACACGCTCAATGTGAACAGTCCTACCTTGCAGGTTCTCGTCGAGGCAACCCTGGGCCTTGTTCCCTCCTCCTCCCTGCTCGGGGTAGAACTCAGAGCCAGAACCCCTCAAACCTCCCAGGATGGACTCCAGGTTGTCCAACTGGGAAGAGATAGATACACATGTATCAGCAACAACACAGTATCACACAACCTACAGAGGTTAAGCACTTCATAGTAATGAAAATGTTCACAGTGAAGGCCAATGGGCAACGTGTTTATCAGTAGTTATACTCATGTAATTGTAATAATCTACCAGTAATGTAATGATCTGACCACCACACTGTGTGGTTACCTCATCAGGCGGCTCTGACTTGATCTTGCTCTCTGGGTGTTCAGCCGTTGGGCCGGGTCCAGTGCCAGGACCTCTGGGTGGGGGGCCGGCAGTGGCTCCTGGGGGTCCCTTTCCTTCCAGCTCCTCAGGCTTGGGCTTCACATCCACCGGCTCTTTAGTATCATCCTTGTTGAGGAGGTAGTGGAGGAGCGCGTGGGTCTTCTCCTTCTTGGGGCTGTGCTGCTCTTGCTTGGGCTCTGTTACTCCTCCTGCTCCTCCAGCCCCCACCTCCCCTGAGACTTCCTGGCCTCCCAGAGTCACCTTCCCAGTGGCCTCGGCCGTGATCTTGGCCACCTCGTCGGGTGTGTTGCTGTTCTGCAGCAGCTTGTGGAGGATCTTGTGCTTCTCCTGCAGCGACGCCGTGTAGTGGGCAGAGGCCAGAGCATTGGCCAGAGCCGTGCCCGACGCCTGGCCCTGATTGGTGGAGGCTGAGGAAGAGGAGGAGACTCCAGAAGAGGAAGGGCTGGAAATGCCTCCTGTGGGGTCCTTAGTGTCGGACCCTGCTGGGGTGTTGCTGCTGCCTGGTGGGGGAGGTATAGAGGGCAAGGCGGAGCCAGTTCCCCCTAACCCCAGCTCCTCAGTGGGGGAGGTCAGCAGCTGCAGCAGCTTCTTATGGCCCTTACCGTCTGGGACTCTCCGGGTGGGTTCTGAGCTCACCCCAGCCTCGATGGCCCCCTCTCTGGGCTCCTTGCTGCCTGCCGGGGCCTGGCTGTCCAACCTGTCTCCGGAGCTCTCGGACTGGGGGTGTGGGTGGTGGTGATGGTGTTGGTGGAGGGGGTGCACGCTGGGCGCAGGACCCAGGCCTCCTGTTGGGCTTTTGGAGTCATCCGGGCCGGATTTGGCGGGATGACTGGGCTGGGTGGACTGAGAGGAGGAGTGGACGCTGGGGGAGCTGTCTGGTTTGTTGGCTGGGGAGGGGGAGGTGAGGGTGGAGGGGAGGGAGCTCCCGACCCCCTCGCTGATGGCCTGAAGGGCGTTGAGGGAGCTGCTGGAGAAAGAGGTGCTACCTCCTCCTCCTCCATGAGGGCCCATGGGGGAGTGCATGTCTGGGACAGAAACAAAACACACTGTTAGAAACGGTACTATAACTTCTACAAACCAAAAACAAGATTGATCATCTTGTGTTTTATGAAGCACAGCAAAACTATGCAAAGGTATAGTGTACCCCCCTGATTGACGTACCTCCAGGTGAGTACTGACTGGCACCCATCTTGGGGCTGCCTCGGTTTCGGGGGGACATCAGGAGCCCCTGCTGGGGGCCAATCATCCGGGGACTCCCCAAGGGGCTGTTCATACCCCCCAGTCCGTACCCCCCACTGCTCTGGAAGGGGGGCTGCTGGGGGTGCTGATGCTGCTGCTGGGGGTGCTGATGTTGCTGCATGCCAGAGTGGTTCCCTGGACCTGTGTGGTTCATCTGATGACCCATCTGATTCATTTGGTTCATCTGGCCCATCTGGTTCAACTGATTCATCTGATTCATTTGCATCATTCTGTTGCCCATGCCTCCCCTGCCGCCACCACCACCTCCATTCCCTCCGTACATTGAACCCCCTCCCATCTGTCCCATGTGGCTCTGTTCGTTCATGGGCCCGTAGCCCCGGTTCATACCCCCCATCCCTCCACCAGGGGGCATGTTCATCTGGACGTTGGGGCCCCCCATGCCCTGCTGCCTCATAGGCCCTGGCATCATGCCCCCGCCCTGGGCAGAGCGATAGCCATGCTGCTCCCTGGAAGAGAGGACGAGGAGGCGAGAAGGAGCAGGAGGAGAAAAGAGCATGTGAGAAGTGAGGTTATCATGCCATCCTTGGCGCTCTACTCTTGTAAACACTCAGATCCAGTCTACCAGAAGAGTATCTTGAATAGTCAGAAGATGGAACTGAAGTACATACACACGGAAGAAAGTAATTTAAAGAATAAAAAAATATGTTAATGGGAAAAGACTATCTATTCACAATGAGAACGAGGTGCTCTTCAATTCACTACACAACCTTGTAATCCTTACTTCTTCCAAGTGTTTTTTGAGACTTGTCAAGCACAATAATTGTATCTATTCCTTTTACTGAGAATGGAACAAAGCACCAGGTGGCCTGTAGGCATTCTCCACTGTGTGAAGCATCCATACAAGCCTTCAGAGATATCTGCCAAGCATAGGGAGGATGTTGTGGATATCAGCAGGCAGCAGTTACCTCAGCTGTGTGTGTGTGTGTGTTTGTGTGTACTCTGTGTCTTGCAAAGGTAGCAAGAATGTGTATAACTTGTTTTCTACCTCAGAAGGTGTGTGTGTGTGTGTGTGTGTGTGTGTGTGTGTGTGTGTGTGTGTGTGTGTGTGTGTGTGTGTGTGTGTGTGTGTGTGTGTGTGTGTGTGTGTGTGTGTGTGTGTGTGTGTGTGTGTGTGTGTGTACCTCTGTAGCAGGTGGGTGGATATGAAGCCCTGGGCCTCGTTGCTCATGGGGTGGCGGTACAGCTTGCTCTTGGTCTGCGCCGTGACAGGGGTGCCATCCGAGAGAGAAAAACGGTACAGGGGGGTCTCAGCGTGACCCTGTAGGAAGGCTGTTGGGCCAAGAACAAGGGGGCAAATACAATGGGTTCATATCAAGATATGGAAGTGGAATATATATCAAAGATGAGGTATAGGGTTGGTGGTATCATGACAGAAATGTCTCTCAGTGATGCCATTCATGAGAGTTTTTCGACAGGTATGTGTGTTTTGGGACAGGTTTGCGTGTTTTGGGACAGGTACCATATGCATGTGCGACTGCGTGTAACAGGTGTGTGTATTGGTACAGGTGTGTGTGTGGGCGTACCCTCGTGATAATGGCGTTTGTGGGACCAGGGCTGTCCGTCACTGTGCTGTAGGAACATCTGGATACAGCGCCTCAGCAGGTCCTCCCAGCCAGGACGCATTGACGCACGCAGCGAGTTCTGGTCTATCTGGATCAGCTTACCTGGAGGGAAGAAGAGGAGCTGGAGATTGTGGAGCATAGATAGTATATACCTATTGAAAGATATTGTACACGTTTTTTGTAAATGTATATACCTATTTAAGGATATTGTACAATTTTTGTACACACAAGGCCTCATTAAATCAAACTCTGCACCCAGGTTTGCAACACAAGTCAAAAACATCAATTGTGTTCCGGTCAGTCTCACCTGAGAGCTCGTGCCGGGTGTTGAAGCTCTCTGTTCTCTCTACAGCAGTCACACGACGGGCCACACAGATCATACACGACTGCAGATCTAAGGAAGAAGGGAAATAGTTTAGCTTCACATGCACATACATTAAGTTTGGGTTTGTGTGTGTGTGTCAGGTGTGTGTATGAGATTGTGTGTGTCGTGTGTTTGTGTGTGTGTGTCCGTACCTTCCCCCTCTTCGATCATGGCCTTGGGCTGGGTCAAGGCGAAGCATTGCATGGTCTCGTAGCGCGGTCCTCCTGGTCCCTCCTCCACAGGTCCGTGGGTGTGGCCAAACTTGACCAGCATGCGACAGGTGAAGGTGTGGCTCTTCTGACGTGGTGCCTCCCCACCCCAGGACACCCCATTAACTGTGGAGGACGAGACACACACATCAATATACATGTAGTACATACAAATATTTTAACAAGGAGTCCCATTGAGACCAATGTCTCTTTTACAAGGGAGCCCTGCAGGCACACAATTTACAAAATACAATAGAATACAAACACAGTGCCTTCAGAAAGTATTCCCACCCCTTGACTTATTCCACATTTTGCTGTGTTACAGCCAGAATTCTAAATGGATTAAATATATTTTTTTCTCACCCATCTACACACAATACCCCATACAACTGACTAGGTATCCCCCTTTCCCTTTCCATAATGATAAAGTGAAAACATGTTTTTAGAAATGTTTGCAAATGTTTAATTTACATAAGGATTCATACCCCTGAGTCAATACTTTGTAGAAGCACCTTTGGCAGCGATTACAGTTGTGCGTCTTTCTGGGTAAGTCCAGTGTCGATTTGGCCTTGTGTTTTAGGTTATTGTCCTGCTGAAAGGTAAATTAATCTCCCAGTGTGTGGTGGAAAACAGACTGAACAAGGTTTTCGTCTAGGATTTTGCCTGTGCTTAACGCCATTCCATTTCTTTTTTATCCTGAAGAACTCCCCAGTCCTTAACGATTACAAGCATAACCATAACATGATGCAGCCACCACTATGCTTGAAAATATGGAGAGTGGTACTCAGTAATGTGTTGCATTGGATTTGCCCCAAACATAATACCTTATATTCAGGACAAAACATTAATTGCTTTGCCACATTTTTTTCAGTATTACTTTAGTGCCTTGTTGCAAACAGGATGCATGTTTTGGAATATTTGTATTCTGTACAGGCTTCCTTCTTTTCACTCTGTCAATTAGGTTAGTACTACAATGTTGATCCATCCTCCGTTTTCTCCTATCACAGCCATTAAACTCTAACTGTTTTAAAGTCACCATTAGTCACCAAAGTCACCAGTGCTGACCTGTTGCACCCTCTGCAAACACTGTGATTATTATTATTATTATTATTTGACCCCGATCGTCATCTATGAACGTTTGAACATCTTAGCCATGTACTGTTATAATCTCAACCCGGCACAGTCAGAAGAGGACTGGCCACCCCTCAGAGCCTGGTTCCTCTCTAGGTTTCTTCCTAGGTTCCCGTCTTTCTAGGGAGTTTTTCCTAGCCATGGTGCTTCTACATCTGCATTGCTTGCTGTTTGGGATTTTAGGCTGGGTTTCTGTATAGCACTTTGTGTCATTGGCTGATGTAAAAAGGGCTTTATAAATACATTTGATTGATTGATTGATTGATTGGCCTTATGGTGAAATCCCTGAGTGGTTTCTTTCCTCTCTGGCAACTGAGTTAGGAAGGACACCTGTATCTTTGTAGTGTCTGGGTGTATTGATACACCATCCAAGGTGTCATTAATAAATTCACCATGCTCAAAGGGATATTCAATGTTAATTTAAAATAAAATAAAATCCAATCTACCAATAGGTGCCCTTTGCGAGGCATTGGAAAACCTCTATGGTCTTAGTCGTTGAATCTGTGTTTGAAATTCACTGCTCGACTGAGGGACCTTACAGATAATTGTATGTGTGGGGTACAGAGATGTTAAACACTATTATTGCACACAGAATGAGTCCATGCAACTTATTATGTGACTTGTTATGCAAAGTTTTACCCCTGAACTTATTTAGCCTTTCCAAAACGGGTTGAATACTTATTGACTTAACACATTTCACCTTAAAATCTTTTACTAACTTAGAAAAATGTTGAAAAACATAATTCCACTTTGACATTATGGGGTATTGTGTGTAGGGCAGTGACCAAAAATTATTTTGCAATATAATCAATTTCATATTAATAAGGCAAATATAAGGTTAATATTTTCTGAAGGCACTCTATACAAAATATACAAAATTACCAAAACACTCAAGAAAAACAATCTCATTCCTCATTAAAGAGAGGCATCAGTACATAAGGTTATAGGGATGGGACACTGATAGAGAGCCCCAGACCTACAGTACTTACAGTATACTGACAAACTCTGTGTCTCACTATACTCACAAACATATTTAGTCAGTGTCACACATAACATTATATAATTGAGCTAACACGCTTATCCGGAGCGACTTGCAGTTGGATAATACAACAAGGACACACGGCACAACCAGAGACAAACATGATATGAGATGAATTCAAGAAAGAATGTGTAATCTTCTAAATCGTTCAAATATCGGGACACACAACACACGTGACAGTTGAATCAGCCCTGCTTGCTAGAGTATTACTACTTTCCTCCTTAAATCTAAAAGCAGAAGTATCCCCTCTCATTCTGATTCCTGGCTAAATGGACCATGGGATTAATGTAGCTGAAGTGTCGATTTCCAATATCCCTCCAGCCCTGTGCAGCTGCCGAGGGCAGGGGGGGGAGCAGAGCAGCCAGGTAGGCAGGTACACCCAGCCATCTATCCTGATTTGGGCCCTGACTCCTCATCAGAGCACAGCCACCCAGAGGGTCACCTTCACAAGAAAGGGGATGGGGTGGGGGAGGGGTGCTCAACTAAACTTCAAAGACAGAGATCCTACTGTAGGCCCTGTGAAAATACTTTTAGCATCCATCCTACATGCTCTCTTGTCTGACACAAACACAATTAAAAATGTGTTCAAATAGCACAGGTTCCATTACATGGCCTCTCTCCTATTCAGTCATGTGAGATCAATGATTAAGACATGAGGGAGGAAGGTTTGGAACAGGGCCCCAGTCTCCCCCAAGGATTGTCTGATGCCTTATCAGGGACCAAGGTCCCCAGTCTGTCTGATGCCTTATCAGGGACCAAGGCCTTCAGTCTGCCTTATCAGGGACCAAGGCCTCCAATCTGTCTGAAGCCTTATCAGGGACCAAGGCCTCCAGTCTGTCTGATGCCTTATCAGGGACCAAGGCCTTCAGTCTGCCTTATCAGGGACCAAGGCCTCCAGTCTGTCTGAAGCCTTATCAGGGACCAAGGCCTCCAGTCTGTCTGAAGCCTTATCAGGGACCAAGGCCTCCAGTCTGTCTGAAGCCTTATCAGGGACCAAGGCCTCCAGTCTGTCTGATGCCTTATCAGGGACCAAGGCCTCCAGTCTGTCTGATGCCTTATCAGGGACCAAGGCCTCCAGTCTGTCTGATGCCTTATCAGGGACCAAGGCCTCCAGTCTGTCTGATGCCTTATCAGGGACCAAGGCCTCCAGACTGTCTGTTTCTGACAGGGCAGGTGAAGGGAGGGAACATGTGTCTGTACAGAGAAGGGGCCCTAGGGCATGGGGGTTTCTAACTGATACTGAGAGATGATTTAACAAGGTCTTAGACCGTTAGGATCTTTTCTCCAGCCTGAAAGAGACAACAACACCGCCTGGCCGTGAGGCCTGGCATTTCCCCTCAGACACAATTAACCAGCACTTAGGCTGGACAGAGGGGTCAATTCAGGGAGAAAACACACACAAGAAACATAAACATCCCACCCCCTATACACACACAGGGGATTGTGTAAGTGAGAGAAAATGTGTGTTATGTGTGTGTGTGTGTGTGTGTGTGTGTGTGTGTGTGTGTGTGTGTGTGTGTGTGTGTGTGTGTGTGTGTGTGTGTGAAGCCCCAGTTGGCGTGGTCAGTGGTCATCTCACAGCAATGTGCAGAGAGAGCGTATTTCATTCATGGGGTCAGAGATAATGATGGGGGAGAGGTGTGGGGAGGAGAGAGAATACAAAAGAAATATAGAGAAAGGGAAAGCAAAAGAAAGAAACTAGTCCTACCAACCACATTATTCAACACTAAGTTAAGTATAAAAATAGGCAAGAGAATAGGTGAAAAAGACAAAGTACAAAACACAGAGAGAGAGATGACACTTTGGTGCCACTGACACTGCTGGGGAGTAAAATCGGGGAGCAGGTTCAGCTGAGCACCGTATCCATAATTAATCAGCTTTATAAATAGACACACACACACAGAGAATGAAAGCTGGGGAAGTGCAGCGGTGCATTATTCAGTAGTGAGTAGTTTCCAGATGGCTGCCATGAGATCTGAATAGAGCACAGGCTTGTTTTACACTGTCTGGACCACTGAGTGTGACTGACAGCTCTGCCACGCTCTGTCTGCTTAGCACTAGCTCTCTGTGTGTGAGCAGGTGGGTCACAGTGTGTGTGTGTGTGTATGTGTGTGTGGTACCATTGGTCTTGGGCAGGTTCTTGTGGAACTCCTCCCTGTCGTCCTCATGGAGGATGTTGTAGACGGAAGTGTTGATGAGCTCCTCCTGTTTGTACTGCAGGTACTGTGTCACGTTGTCAGACACAAACACGATGCTGCCCTCCCGGTTCACCACAAACAGGAAGCCATCCAGGGCCTGAGGAAAGAGGGAAAACACATGAACAGTCAGTACAAAGGCCAATAAGAGGCCAGAGTCAGCACAGCCAGCCAATCAAAGAGGAGAGTAGTGACCTTTGATCTCACCTGAAGCAGGAGCGGCCCGAGGTGGTCTTTGTCTATGACCCCCTGTCCCGTGGAGGACACGTCCGACTTCTGTACATCGTCATCATTGGAGGATGCTTTGCCTGAACGGAGGAGACAGTACAGTCAGATATGCCTGACTCTACAATCAAGTACACAGTAACAAATCAAATCAAATTATTATTATTCAAATTTGTCACATGGGCCGAATATAACAGGTAGACCTTACAGTGAATAATAATAATAGCGGGGCTATATACAGGGGGTACCGGTACAGAGTCAATGTGTCAATGTGCGGGGGCACCGGTGTCGAGGTAATTGAGGTAATTACGTACATGTAGGTAGAGTTCTAATACCGCTTGACGTGCGGAAGCTGAAAGAACATTCTATGACTAGGGTGGCTGGAGTCTTTGACAATTTTTAGGGCCTTCCTCTGACACCGCCTGGTATAGAAGTCCTGGATGGCAGGAAGCTGGGCCCTGGTGATGTACTGGGCCGTACACACTAACCTCTGTAGTGCCTTGCGGTCGGAGGCCGAGCAGTTGCCATATCAGGTAGTGATGCAACCGGTTAGGATGCTCTCAATGGTGCAACTGTAAAACATTTTGAGGATCTGAGGACCCATGCAAAATCTTTTCAGTCTCCTGAGGGGGAATAGTTTTGTCGTGCCCTCTTCACGACTGTCTTGGTGTGCTTGGACCATGTTAGTTTGTTGGTGATGTGGACACCAAGGAATTTGAAGCTCTCAACCTGCTCCACTACAACCCCGTCGATGAGAATGGGGCCGTGCTCCGTCCTCCTTTTCCTGTAGTCCACAATCATCTCCTTTGTCTTGATCACATTGAGGGAGAGGTTGTTGTCCTGGCACCACACAGTCAGGTCTCTGACCTCCTCCCTATAGGCTGTCTCATCATTGTCAGTGATCAGGCCTACCACTGTTGTGTCATCAGCAAACTCAATGATGGTGTTGGAGTCGTGCCTGTCATGAGTAAACAGAGAGTACAGGAGGGTATTGAGCACGCACCCGAGGGGCCCCCGTGTTGAGGATCAGCGAGGTGGATGTGTTGTTACCTACCCTTACCACCTGGGGGCAGCCGTCAGGAAGTCCAGGATCCAGTTGCAGAGGGAGGTGTTTAGTCGCAGGATCCTTAGCTTAGTGATGAGGTTTGAGAGCACAATGGTGTTGAACGCTGAGCTGTAGACAATGAATAGCATTCTCACGTGTTCCTTTTGTCCAGGTGGGAAAGGGCAGTGTGGAGTGCACAAGAGACTGCATCATCTGTGGATCTGTTGGGGCGGTATGCAAATTGAAGTGGGTCTAGGGTTTCTGGGATAATGGTGTTGATGTGAGCCATGACCAGCCTTTCAAAGCATTTCATGGCTACAGACGTGGGTAGTCATTTAGGCAGGTTACCTTAGTGTTATTGGGCACAGGGACTATGGTGGTCTGCTTGAAACATGTTGGTATCACAGTCTCAGACAGGGAGCGGTTGAAAATGTCAGTGAAGACACTTGCCAGTTGGTCAGCGCATGCTCGGAGTACACGTCCTGGTAATCCATCTGGCCCTGCGGCCTTGTGAATGTTGACTTGTATAAAGGTCTTACTCACATCGGCTGCGGAGAGCGTGATCACATTGTCGTCCAGAACAGCTGATGCTCTCATGCATGTTTCATTGTTACTTGCCTCGAAGCGAGATTAGAAGTTATTTAGCTCGTCTGGTAGGTTCGTGTCACTGGGCAGCTCTCGGCTGTGCTTCCCTTTGTAGTCTGTAATAGTTTGCAAGCCCTGCCACATCTGACGAGCATTGGAGCCGGTGTAGTACGATTCGATCTTAGTCCAGTATTAACGCTTTGCCTGTTTGATGGTTTGTTGTAGGGCATAGCGGGATTTCTTATAAGCTTCCGGGTTAGAGTCCCGCTCCTTGAAAGCGGCAGCTCTACCTTTTAGCTCAGTGCGAATGTTGCCTATAATCCTTGGCTTCTGGTTGGGGTATGTACGTGCAGTCACTGTGGGGATGACGTCGTCGATACACTTATTGATAAAGCCAGTGACTGATGTGTTGTACTCCTCTATGCCATCGGAAGAATCCCGGAACATATTCCAGTCTGTGCTAGCAAAACAGTCCTGTAGTTTAGAATCTGCTTCATCTGACCACTTTTTTTATAGACCGAGTCACTGGTGCTTCCTGCTTAAATTTTTACTTGTAAGCAGGAATCAGGAGGATAGAGTTATGGTCAGATTTGCCAAATGGAGGGCGAGGGAGAGATTTGAACACGTCTCTGTGTGTGGAGTAAAGGTGGTCTACAATTATTTTCCCTCTGGTTGCACATTTAACAACTGATTGAAGTTTTCCTGCATTAAAGTCCCTGGCCACTAGGAGTGCCGCCTCTGGATGAGCGTTTTCCTGTTTGCTTATGGCGGAACACAGCTCATTGAGTGCGGTTTTAGTGCCAGCATCGGTCTGTGGTGGTATGTAGACAGCTACGAAAAATACAGATGAACTCTCTAGGTAGATAGTGTGGTCTACAGCTTATCATGAGATACTCTACCTCAGGTGAGCAAAACCTTGAGACTTCCTTAGATATCATGCACCAGCTATTGTTTACAAATATGCATAGGCCTCCGCCCCGTGTCTTACCAGAGGCTGCTGTTCTGTCCTGCCGATAGAGTGTGTAACCCGCTTGCTGTATGTTCTTAATGTCGTCGTTCAGCCACGACTCGTGAAACATAATATATTACAGTTTTTAATGTCCCGTTGGTAGGATATATGTGCTTTCAGTACGTCCCATTTATTTTCCAGCGATGGAACGTTAGCTAGCAGAACGGAAGGCAAGGGCAGATTAGCCACTCGTCGCCTGATCCTCACAAGGCATCCTGATCTCTTTCCGCGGAACTTACGTTTCCCTTTCCAGCGAATCACAGGGATCTGGGCCTGATCGGGTGTCTGTAGCATATCCCTCGCAACCGACTTATTGATGAATAACTCCTCATCCAATTTGAGGTGAGTAATCTCAGTTCTGATGTTCAGAAGCTCTTTTCGGGTCATAAGAGACAGTAGCAGCAACATTATGTACAAAACAAATTACGAACAACGTGCAAAAACAAACAAAATAGCATGGTTGGTTAAGAGCCAATAAGATGGCAGCGCTCCCCTTCGGCGCCATCTTGAATTCCTAACACACCTTGAATTCCTAACACACATCTCCTGTACAATCTCCTGTGCAAGTGTGTGTGCAAATAAGAAAACATTTCAAGTATGAAGAGATGAGCTGTGAAAGGCGTAAAGTAAACTCTTTAGACACAGATCTGTGTAACTACATCACAATCCACTTATTAGAGCTCCAACAACCACCAGGGGTCAGCGTTTTCGAACCTTCCCTCCACACAAAGCACCAGGTAAGGGGAGCAACATCCATATGCAGCCTTCTCTGTCTGAGGAGCAAAGGGGCTGAGACCAGACCAGGGCTGGACGTAGACCAGAGCAGTGTAGTGTATGGTGTGGACTAGGTAGCAGCTTGCCTTGCTGCCTTCATACTTTATATTTAGTGTGAGATTTAAGAGGGACTGGCTGGCTGGCAGAGATCCAGGCAGGCACTAGGCAACAGCAGTATTAATGCAGAAGCTATCTGGAGCTGGGCTACAGGAATCCTTCAATCTGATTAGGTCCCAGGGGGGACAGATACAGCAAACAGAAAGAAAAACAGCCAGCCCTGCTCTGAAGGTAGAGATCCTAGAGGGGGAAATCAATAATTTCCAGGCCCAGGGACATGTACTAGTCTGTGGCGACCTAAATGTCAGAACTGGACAAGAACCTGACACCCTCAGCACACAGGGGGACAAACACCTACCTGGAGGTGACAGCAATCCCTGCCCCATATGCCCCCCTAGGCACAACTATGACAACATAACCAACAAAAACGGGTCACAACTCCTGCAGCTCTGTCGTACGCTGGTATGTACAAAGTCAATGGTAGGCTTCGAGGGGACTCATCTCTTGGCAGTAGTACTGTAGACTACTTTATCACTGACTTCAACCCAGAGTCTCTCAGAGCATTCAGTCAACCCACTGACACCCTTATCAGATCACAGCAAAATCACAGTCTACTTGAACAGAGTAATACTCAATCATGAGGCATCAAAGCCAAAGGAACTGGAATAATATTAAGAAATACTATAGATGAAAGGAATGTAGTGTGGAAACCTACCAAAAAACAATTAAGCAACACAAATTCAATCCCTTTTAGACAACTTCCTGGACAAAACATTTCACTGTAATAGTGAAGGTGTAAACTTGGCAATAGAAAATCTAAACAGTATATTTGACCTCTTAGCTTCCCAATCAAATCTAAAAATGACAAACAGAAAACCGAAGAAAATTAACAACAATGACAAATGGTTTGACGAAGAATGCAAAAACCAAAGAAAGAAATCTAGAAACCTATCCAAACAAAAACATAGAGACCCAGAAAACCTGAGCCTACACCTTTACTATGGTGATACAGAAATACAGAAATACACTACGGAAAAAGAAGGAACAGCACGTCAGAAATCAGCTCAATGTAATTGAAGAATCCATAGACTCGAACCACTTCTGGGAAAATTGGAAAACACTAAACAAACAACAACACGAACAGTTATCTATCCAAAACGAAGATGTATGGGTAAACATATACATGATCAAATACAAATCTTAGGATACCTGACCACTGGGACTGACCCAAATTTAAGGAAAGCTTTGACTATGTACAGACTCAGTAAACCTTAGCCTTGCTATTGAGAAAGGCCGCCGTAGGCAGACCTGGCTCTCAAGAGAAGACAGGCTATGTGCACACTGCCACAAAATGAAGTGGAAACTGAGCTGCACTTCCTAACCTCATGCCAAATGTATGACCATATTAGAGACACATATTTCCCTCAGATTACACAGATCCACAAAGAATTCGAAAACAAATCCAATTTTGATAAACTCCCATATTTATTGTGTGAAATACCACAGTGTGCAATCACAGCAGCAATATTTGTGACCTGTTGCCACAAGAAAAGGGCAACCAGTGAAGAACAAACACCATTGTAAATACAACCCATATTTATGTTTATTTATTTTTCCTTTTGTACTTGAACTATTTGCACATTTATTCTTAATGTTTACTGTTAATTTGTATTGTTAATTTCACTTTTGTTTATTATCTACTTCACTTGCTTTGTTAATGTTAACATATGTTTCCCATGCCAATAAAGCCCCTTAAATTGACATTTAATTGAGAGAGAGAGGGGATAGAGAAAATGGGAAGAGGGGTGCAGAAGGAGAGGGAGGTGGTGGAGAGGTAGAAGGAAAGGTAGAGAGACAGAGGGAGAGAGAAGGGGTAGACAGAGGGAGAGTGAAAGAGAGAGAAATAAAGAAAGAGAAAGGGTGAGAACAAATTTGTAGAAAGAAAGAGAGAACCAGACAGAGTTGTAAAGAGTGAAATCCAATGGCACTTTATTATTCACTTCCGGTAACTATGGCAACCTGTCTCCGGAGAGTCAGTGCCAGCTGTACTTCCCCTTCCTGTCGAGGTGGCAGAGACTAACTGTCACCTCCCCCTGCCTCAGTCTCGGTCTCTGTTCAGACTGACTGTCACTTCCCCCTGCCTCAGTCTCTGTTCAGACTATAATCCTCCCACTCAATTAGGCTCAGCTAGATCTAGGACACTAAACTGATCTTAGATCAGTGTCTAGGGCCAACTTGAGCCTACTACTCCCTGCCGGTCCCCCTACCAATACCCATCACAGGAGGCTGCTGAGGGGAGGACTGCTCATAATAATGACTGGAATGGAGTGATTGGAATGGTATCAAACACATGGAAACCATGAGTTTGATGAGTTCGATTCCATTTCATTTACTCCGTCCCAGCCGCTACTATGAGCCTGTCCTCCCTAATTAAGGTACCACCAACCTCCTGTGCCTCCAAGCCATTGTGAACACCTGTGGTGCCTATCCAAAGGGGGAATGAAACATGCTCAAAAGTACTGTAAAATTACTGTAAAAGTCTGCAAATGATTCACTATCTACAACAACTTCAACAAGATTGTACCAGACAATAACGGAGGCAAAGCCGTTCGGTTTGATTACCTGTAACGGCAGTTACACAACCATAGTTGCTCTCGCACGTACACACACACACACACACACGCACACACGCACACACAGACAGGCACACAAAAGTAGTGACATACACACAAAGCCCTGCCAAAGTTCCCCCCAAACAATCACCAACAGCCCAGGCTGTGAAATGGTGTGGAGATGAATGAGTGATGGATGAGTATGTGGCTCTGTGCACCTGGGCCCACAGTTCTCCCTCTCCTCTGTCCCTCCCCTCCTCTCCCTGGCCCAGCTGCTCTGGGGGAAAGACACACAGCCAGGGCTCCAGCCCTCTCACAGACCTGCTCCATACTATCAGCTCTAATTGCCTCCCTCTTAGCCCATCTGACTTTCCAGTGCCACTCCAGTGCTAATCCAGTGCCACTCCAGTGCAAAACCAGTGCTACTCCAGTACCACTCCAGTGCTAATCCAGTGCCACTCCAGTGCTACTCCAGTGCTACTCCAGTGCTACTCCAGTGCTAAACCAGTGCTACTCCAGTGCTACTCCAGTGCTAAACCAGTGCCACTCCAGTGCCACTCCAGTGCTACTCCAGTGCCACTCCAGTGCTACGTTCACATCTACTAGGCTATGATCAAGGCCAATAACACTCAAAATCTTTTAGGTGCACTAACAACATTGGGAGCCACAGATTCAAGGGGTGATATGATGAAAGTATTGGTGATGGGTTTACTATTAGTCTTGTCCTCAGGCTGACAAAAAGTAGTGCCCCAAATAGGGAATAGGGTGCCATTTCTGACATTGCCACAGTACTGGTTCTGAGACAGCCATGTCTAAGAGTGGTACTGTGTAGTCAGTGATAAAGTGACAGATATTACTAATGGGTTAGCCACGGCTACAGTGGGTGTCTGTCTCTACTCACCCTGCTCTTTTATCTGTCTGATCTGGCGCACTGTCTCTTTGAGGATGGCACACTTGTCTGGCTTGACGTTGAAGCTGTCGATGTCACCGAGGTTGGCAGAGATCAATTCGGCCAGCTCCTCGATGTATTTAGTCTCCTGCTCCCGCCGTCTCCGCTCACACCTACAGGGTATACCACTATGTGTTATTACCGGTATTCACCATTATTATTTACAGTTGTTTTACCAGGGTTCTATTCATTAGGCACCAAATGGAAGAAAATGGACTGAAACAGGGAGGGACTACCTGAAATTATACAATAAGAAATGCTTGTATTCGTTGTCCATTTCAAAACTATTAAAAAATAATAATAATTCCATGCCGACTGAATATGACCCTGGTAGTTTGACTACGAAAACGGCCTATTTCCATGTTTAAGGTTACCGAATCTGCCCAGAGTCTTTAATGCGCCGAATGTCAATTACAGTATAGCATTTTGGGAATGTGGCTCGATCACTTTAATAACAATCTTTCATTCTCTAGTTCAGGTACTCTGAGCATTGACTCATCCATGCTTGGACATACACATTCAACCTTCCATGACTTTGAGAATGGAGTTTCAGACTATTCAAACAGAAACCGGTTTCCAACAGGTCAATGTTGAGCTTAACCCAATATCCCACCCAAATAATCTAATGGTCAAATATTGTGTAACCGGTTTCAAACTGGTTCAAATTGGCTATGTTTACACAGGCAGCCCAACTCTGATCTTTTTTTACTAATTGGCATTTTGACCAATCAGATCAGCTCTGAAAAAGATCTGATGTGATTGGTCAAAAGACCAATTAGGGGTGAAGAAAATCAGTATTGGGCTGCCTGTGTAGACAAGATACTCTTAAGGTGAATGACTACAGCTACTCGTGATCTCCAGAGTCAGTAGCCAGGGTTGACCTACAGTAGAATACAGTAAAAAGCCCTGTTGTAATTCCAAATGTATGAATAAAAATGTGTATTATCGGACTTGGCAAAATATATTTGTATGTTTTGTCACCAGCCCCCTACTCACCCCAGACTGGGCGTGTCGCAGGTAGAGAGCTTGCGTTTTCGGTTTTCCGAGCTCAGAGGCTCCATGGAGTTGTCCCCCAGTCCACTCATCGTGTACACATATCAGCACCTGACAGGGACAGGAAACACAAACCCTTAGACAACAGGTGAGATGATTTGAGGGACGGCCAATAATATGTTAATGTGGCTGTTAGGTGAAGAGACAAACAGGTGTAGGAAACCTCCATATATAAACACATCTAACCTTATTGCTATTGTTTAAACCCAAAGACAGACACCCACACCGACATGAAGGAGAAGCTTTATGTTAAATATACATATACAACCAGGGTACTCTTAAGCTTATATTATGCATATAAGACACTCTTGGCACAATATGAAAAATCGATATTGCATTTAGCATTGTCTGCTTCCTCCTCTCTCAGAGTAGTGTGTGTAGGACCGGCACACACACACACACACACACACACACCACACACACACACACACACACACACACACACACACACACACACACACACACACACACACACACACATATAGCAGGATTAGCAGCGTCTCTGACAGTAAGCCAGGCTGCACGACTAACCCAGTTAAGACAGACGTCTGTCTCCCACAATGCATCACACTCGGTATACAGGAAGTGGGCTGACAAAGGAGGGGGGGAGAGGAGAGAGAGAAGTCGGCAGCAGGAAGTCTATGCTGATTAGTCTATTTCTTTACCAGTGACGCTGGGGAAAAGTGAGAGGGGGTGGGGGAGAGTGAGTGAATGCAAAAGGAGGGAGAGTGAATGAGGTAGGATACAGAAAGGCAGAGGACATAGAGGGGGGAGATGCAGGAAGAGAGCAGGAGGATAAGAGAGGTTAGAGCGGTGGTAGACAGAGGAGAGAGGGAGCAGAGAGGGAGAGGGAAAAGCGAGGTGAAGGGGAGGGAGCAAGAGGGAGAGCGGGAAGAGAGTGAGAGAAGGAGTGGAAGAGAGAAGGAGGAGAGAGAAAGAAGAAAAGAACGCATGTAGATAGGCCCATGAGCTTTGAGTCTCTGTGGTGCACGATCGGGAGGAGAACCACACTCCAGTGCCTTTCTTAACCTTCACAGCAAGTGCATAATTTTTATTCCATTGATTACATGGTTACCCTCTGACCGACATGCATGAAGCCTCTAATGAATAGAAAATAAATCCACCAGAGGGAAAGGACGCAGTGTCGCCATTCTCTCATTCTATCCATTTATTTTACAGATAGTTTTTGTTATAATTATTAGTGGTAACCTAATGTTTATCCATCACTGTGATACATATTTTAATTTCAATCATTGCAAGGACATCCGACTAAGTTTGACGCTACATTATCCCAGCGGTTGACTATTCACCAAATATTGCATTCTAAAATTCTAAAGATAGCCCACTAGAACGGCTCAAGAATAGACGTTCTACCCAGCCTATGCATTCGATCAAGCCTGCTGGTCCGGCAACATCTGTCACACCCTGATCTGTTTCACCTGTCTTTGTGATTGTCTCCACCCCCCTCCAGGTGTCCCCCATCTTTCCCATTATCCCCTTTGTATTTATACCTGTGTTCTTTGTTTGTCTGTTGCCAGTTCGGCTTGTTTGTCAAGTCAACCAACGTTTTTGTGTCTCAGCGCCTGCTTTTCCCAATCTCTCTTTTTCTCACTCTCTTGGTTTTGACCCTTGCCTGTCCTGACTGAGCCCACCTGCCTGACCACTCTGCCTGCCCCTGACCCTGCCTGCCATCCTGTACCTTTGCCCGACCTCTGGTTTACTGACCCCTGCCTGCCTTGACCTGTCTATTGCCTGCCCCTGTTGGATTATTAAACCATTGATCATTTGACGTTGTCTGCATCTGGGTCTTACCTTCCTACCTGACCGTACGAACAGGCCCTGACTGGCCCAGCAGACCAGGGCCAGCTGTGCAACGCCATCTTATCCCAAGGAGCCTCCATTGGTAGGCACAAGAAATTGCTTCATGGTCTTATGGAGGGAGTCCAAACGTTGGCTGAATGCCATGACCGGGCGTTGGACATGCTGCTGGAGCAATTCCGCGGGTTGTCTGGGGGGCAGCCTGCCACGGTGGTAACCCCACCGCCCCTCAGTAACTTGGCAATTAGCAGCGCCGCCCCACCGGCCACTCCACCTTCCCGGGAGCCCCATTTACCTCCCCCAGAATGCTTTAATGAGGAACTGAGCACCTGTCGGGCGTTTTTAGCTGTGTGCCCTCATTTTTGAGCTTCAGCCCTCCTCCTTCCCCTCGGATCGCTCCAAGACAGCCTACCTCATCACGCTGATGTCTGGGAGGGCTCTCACCTGGGCTACCGCCGTATGGGAACAACAGCTGGCCATGTGCGTGAGTCTGGAGGGGTTCATGGGAGAGGTGAGGAAGATTTTTGATGCCCAGTTCTCCGGGAGAGAAGTTGCCCGGAAGCTAATCCAGCTCTGGCAGGAACGCCTGTGGAGTAGCCGACTATGCGGTGGATTTCCGCACGTTGGCAGCGGAGAGTGCGTGGAACCAGGAAGCACTGTTCGGCATGTTCCTGCACGGCATCTCGAAAGAGGTCAAGGACGCGCTTGCTGCTCGGAAGTTACCCATGGATCTTGACTCCCCCATCGCTTTGACCATCTGCATCGATGGGCGATTGTGGGAACGACAGATGGCGAGGAAATTTGATTTTGCTCGCACGTCCAGAGATTCCACCTCGTCTCCGAGTCGTCCCCGACGGTCCCTTTGCTGAGAGCACCCGAGGTTTTCCGACCTTCCTCGAGAGTCACCGAAGACGGCCGAGGCACTGTTTCCCGAGTCATTGCAACTAGGCAGAGGTGGGCTGTCGCCAGCGGAACGGCAACACAGGATCAATACAAGGAGCTGTCTGTATTGCGAGACTTTTTGTCATTTTGTGTCCTATTGCACGGTAAAAGACCAGTCTCACGGGTAGGAGTGACTACTCTGGTGGGCCATATGGAGAATTTTTCTGCTTCCCTTACTCGCACCCTTTTTTCATGTCATTCTGCTGTGGGGAAACCAGTCCAAATCTCTCCGGGTAATCATTGACTCTGGGGCCGACGAGAGCTTTTTGGACACCACACTGGCTTCCGAGCTGAACATCCCCACTCATCCCCTCTCCATTCCCATGGATGTTAGAGCGCTGGACGGATGCTCTATAGGTCGGGTCACCCATAACACCACTCCCATCAACCTACGTGTGTCAGGGAATCACAGCGAGACCATTCAATTCCTGGTCATCAAGTCCCCGAGATTCCCGTGGTTTTGGGATTCTTCAGGCTTCAGCGACACAATCCCGTCAACAGGTCTACGGGTGCTATCATGGGCTGAAGTCCGTTCTGGCATGCCTATTGTCTGAAGTCGGCGCAACCAACCTGATCTGTTTCACCTGTCTTTGTGATAGTCTCCACCCCCTTCCAGGTGTCGCCCATTATCCCCTGTGTATTTATACCTTTGTTCTTTGTTTGTCTGTTGCCAGTTTGGCTTGTTTGTCAAGTCAACCTGCATTTTTGTATCTCAGCTCCTGCTTTTCCCAGTCTCTCTTTTTCCTCGCCCTCCTGGTTCTGAGCCTGCCTGCTTGACCACTCTACCTGTCCCTGACCCTGCTTGCCGTCCTGACCCTGCTTGCCGTCCTGTACCTTTTAACCTGTTAGGGCTAGGGGGCAGTATTGACACGGCCGGATAAAAAACGTACCCGATTTAATCTGGTTACTACTCCTGCCCAGTAACTAGAATATGCATATAATTATTGACTTTGGATAGAAAACACCCTAAAGTTTCTAAAACTGTTTGAATGGTGTCTGTGAGTATAACAGAACTCATATGGCAGGCAAAAACCTGAGAAGATTCCTTACAGAAAGTGCCCTCTCTGACAAGATCTTGTTCTTCTTGTCTCTGTTTATTGAAGACTGAGGATCTTTGCTGTAACGTGACACTTCCTACGGCTCCCATAGGCTCTCAGAGCCCGGGAAAAAGCTGAATGATATCGAGGCAGCCCCAGGCTGAAACACATTATCGCGTTTGGATAGTGGCCGGTCAGAGTACTCTGAGACTCAGGCTCGTGCACGAGATGTTTTTATTTTCTCTCTCTTTGTACGTATACACGCTTTCCCGGTCGGAATATTATCGCTTTTTTACGAGAAAAATGGCATGAAAATTGCTTTTAAACAGCGGTTGACATGCTTCGAAGTACGGTAATGGAATATTTCGATTTTTTTTTGTCACGAAATGCGCCATGCTCGTCACCCTTATTTACCCTTTCGGATAGTGTCTTGAACGCACGAACAAAACGCCGCTATTTGGATATAACAATGGATTATTTGGGACCAAACCAACATTTGTTATTGAAGTAGAAGTCCTGGGAGTGCATTCTGACGAAGAACAGCAAAGGTAATAACATTTTTCTTATAGTAAATCTGACTTTGGTGAGTGCTAAACTTGCTGGGTGTCTAAATAGCTAGCCCTGTGATCCCGGGCTATCTACTGAGAATATTGCAAAATGTGCTTTCACCGAAAAGCTATTTTAAAATCGGACATATCGAGTGCATAGAGGAGTTCTGTATCTATAATTCTTAAAATAATTGTTATGTTTTTTGTGAACATTTATCGTGAGTAATTTAGTAAATTCACCGGCAGTGTTCGGTGGGAATGCTAGTCACATGCTAGTCACATGCTAATGTAAAAAGCTTTTTTTTTCTATAAATATGAACTTGATTGAACAAAACATGCATGTATTGTATAACATAATGTCCAAGAAGTGTCATCTGATGAAGATCATCAAAGGTTAGTGCTGCATTTAGCTGTGGTTTGGGTTTATGTGACATTATATGCTAGCTTGAAAAATGGGTGTCTGATTATTTCTGGCTGGGTACTCTGCTGACATAATCTAATGTTTTGCTTTCGTTGTAAAGCCTTTTTGAAATCGGACAGTGTGGTTAGATTAACGAGAGTCTTGTCTTTAAAATGGTGTAAAATAGTCATATGTTTGAAAAATTGAAGTTTTTGCATTTTTGAGGTATTTGAATATCGCGCCACGGGATTACACAAGCGTCCCACCTAGCCCAGAGAGGTTAACCTGTTGGGGGTAGGGGGCAGTATTTACACGGCCGGATAAAAAACGTACCCGATTTAATCTGGTTATTACTACTGCCCAGAAACTAGAATATACATATAATTATTGGCTTTGGATAGAAAACACTCTGAAGTTTCTAAAACCGTTTGAATGGTGTCTGTGAGTATAACAGAACTCATATGGCAAGCAAAAACCTGAGAGAAATCCTACCAGGAAGTGGAAATCTGGATGCATGGGCTCTCTTCAAGTCGTTATCGAACAAAAAATGCATGTATTGTGTAACATGATGTCCTAGGAGTGTCATCTGATGAAGATCGTCAAAGGTTAGTGCTGCATTTAGCTGTGTTTTGGGTATTTGTGATGCATGCTAGTTGCTAGGAAAATGGCTGTGGTTGTTTTTGTCGATGTACTCTCCTAACATAATCTAATGTTTTGCTTTTGCTGTAAAGCCTTTTTGAAATCGGACAACATGGTTAGATTCAGGAGAAGTGTATCTATAAAATGGTGTAAAATAGTCATATGTTTGAGAAATTGAAGTTATAGCATTTATGAGGTATTTGTATTTCGCGCCACGCGAAGCGAGCGTCCCACCTTGCCCAGAGAGGTTAATGTGCTTCTTCTTGAGCCACTCCTTTGTTGCCCTGGCCGTGTGTTTTGGGTCATTGTCATGCTGGAATACCCATCCACGACCCATTTTCAATGCCCTGGCTGAGGGAAGGAGGTTCTCACCCAAGATTTGACGGTACATGGCCCCGTACATCGTCCCTTTGATGCGGTGAAGTTGTCCTGTCCCCTTAGCAGAAAAACACCCCCAAAGCATAATGTTTCCACCTCCATGTTTGACAGTGGGGATGGTGTTCTTGGGGTCATAGGCAGCATTCCTCCTCCTCCAAACACGGCGAGTTGAGTTGATGCCAAAGAGCTCCATTTTGGTCTCATCTGACCACAACACTTTCACCCAGTTGTCCTCTGAATCATTCAGGTGTTCATTGGCAAACTTCAGACGGGCATGTATATGTGCTTTCTTGAGCAGGGGGACCTTGCGGGCGCTGCAGGATTTCAGTCCTTCACGGCATAGTGTGTTACCAATTGTTTTCTTGGTGACTATGGTCCCAGCTGCCTTGAGATCATTGACAAGATCCTCCCGTATAGTTCTGGGATTCCTCTTATTTATCATGCATGTACAGCGTACAGAGCCTTTGAGCGACAAATCTGTCAGACAGCGCAAGAGCTGCTGCTATAGCAGCATCTCAAACAGCAAATGCATAGGCAACGGAAGGCAAGCTACATCAGCACGTCACACACCACTTTGTAATGAGCTGGAGGCAGTAAGAATAAACATATACTTAATTGTTTGAAACTTGACCGTTTTATTACATATGAGGCATGTCTTACCTTACTTCAAAGTAGTGTAGCCAAAATCAGACCATATTCGTGGAGGAAATTATTTTTATATGAACTTTCTTTCATTGTCCAGAAGCCAAAGGCACAACCCTAGTCATATTAGCAACCCACGCTAGTTGTTGCATATTAGATCTCCCAACTTTCAAAATCCCAAAGTGATATTTTCATCTCTGTCACATGAAACTGCTTGCATGTGCGGTGCGCTTTTGACAATTGTTTTCCCACTAATTCCATAATGGAACGAACATGCACGCATAGTCTACTGCTTCGTACGCTTAAAAAAATAATAGTTGATCAACATTTTAAGCTAAACATTCTCATCTGTTGCATCATACTCATTGCTTTTTAACTTTTTTATGAAATACCCCAGGGATCTATCGTCCCACAACTGCCCCAGAGTCTCGAACAAGCTGACCAATAGAATAGATCAACTTTTCTACTATAGGGGATAGTAGATTGACATACGCCAGGGATTTTGCTGTTCGTTACACGTCTTATTGGCTGAGGAAAAGTAAAAGTGGACCGTTATTCTAACATCTTCAAAGTGTGCATCAGAATTCGGTAAGAAAGACATCATTGCAATATTCGACTTGCATGTTCTGTTAATATGAATTACCATTATCTAAATGTGATTTCTGTCATTCTAAGCACACTGGGTGAACGCCCTAATCAGGTTACGCACCCAATGCATATGGGTCCTGTACATTTCTCAAATGTCCGGTAAATTAAAATGCTGCCGATCAAATGTCCTTCGCCACATTTTCCTGACGGAAATCCTGGTGTGGACCCACAGGAATTTCCAACCCCTGACAACAACATTGACCTCGCCTAGCGTAGTAATGACTACCGAACGGCTCCCTGTTTCATCTATTGCTGCTCATTGGACCCTATGATCACTCGGCTACACAGCTGATGCCTGCTGGACTGTTCATTAACACGGTACTTAATTTTGTTTATCTGTCGGCCCCAGCCTCGAACTCCGGCCCTGTGAGTAGCTAACTGACCCTCTCTGTTCTTTAAAAGTGCTTTCCTCACCATCTTAAATATGCATGCCCCTTTAAAAAATGTAGAACTAAGAACAGATATAGCCCTTGGTTCACTCCAGACTTGACTGCCCTTGACCTGCACATAAACATCCTGTGGCGTACTGCACTAGCATCGAATAGTCCCAGCGATATGCAACTTTTCAGGGAAGTCAGGAACTAATATACACAGTCAGTTAGGAAAGCAAAGGCTAGCTTTTTCAAACAGAAATTTGCATCCTGCAGCACTAATTCCAAAAAGTTTTGGGACACTGTAAAGTCCATGCAGAATAAGAGCACCTCTTCCCAGCTGCCCACTGCACTGAGGCTAGGAAACACTGTCACCACCGATAAATCCACGATAATCAAGGATTTCAATAAGCATTTCTCTACGGCTGGCCATGCTTTCCACCTGGCTACCCCAACCCTGACCAACAGCTCTGCACCCCCCGCAGCAACTGGCCCATGCCCCCCCCCCCCCCCCCCCCCTATTACTAGTCTGTTCAACCTCTCTTTTGTATCATCTGAGATTCCTAAAGATTGGAAAGTGGCCGCGGTCATCCCCCTCTTTAAAGGGGGAGACACTCTAGACCAAAACTGTTACAGACCTATATCCATCCTGCCCTGCCTTTCCAAAGTCTTCGAAAGCCAAGTGAACAAACAGATCACCGACCATTTCGAATCCCAACGTACCTTCTCCGCTACGCAATCTGGTTTCCGAGCTGGTCACGGGTGCACCTCAGCCACGCTCAAGGTCCTAAACGATATCATATCCAAGACAGTACCATGCAGTCATCTTCATCGACCTGGCCAAGGCTTTCGACTCTGTCAATCACCACATTCTTATCGGCAGACTCGACAGCCTTGGTTTCTCAAATGATTGCCTCGCCTGGTTTACCAACTCCTTCTCTGATAGAGTTCAGTGTGTCAAATCGGAGGGCCTGTTGTCCGAACCTCTGGCAGTCTCTATGGGGGTGCCACAGGGTTCAATTCTCGGGCCGACTCTCTTCTCTGTATATGTCAATGATGTCGCTCTTGCTGCGGGTGATTCTTTGATACACCTCTACGCAGACACCATTCTGTATACATCTGGCCCTCCTTTGGACACTGTGCTAACAAACATTCAAACGAGCTTCAATGCCATACAACACTCTTCCCTTGGCCTCCAAATGCTAGTAAAACGAAATGCATGCTCTTCAAACGATCGCTGCCAGCACCTGCCCGCCCGTCTAGCATCACTACTCTGGACGGTTCTGACTTGTGGGCAACTAGAATATGTGGACAACTATACATACCTAGGTGTCTGACTAGACCGTAAACTCTCCTTCCAGACTCATATTAAGCATCTCCAATCCAAAATTAAATCTAGAATCGGCTTCCTATTTCGCAACAAAGCCTCCTTCACGCATGCTGCCAAACATACCCTCGTAAAAATGACTATCCTACCGATCCTTGACTTCGGCAATATCATTTACAAAATAGCCGCCAACACTCTACTCAGCAAATTGGATGCAGTCTATCACAGTGCCATCCGTTTTGTCACCAAAGCCCCATATACTACCCACCACTGCGACCTGTATGCTCTCGTTGGCTGGTCCTCGCATATATTCGTCGCCAAACCCACTGGCTCCAGGTAATCTATAAGTCTTTGCTAGGTAAAGCTCTGCCTTATCTCAGCTTACTGGCCACTATAGCAGCACCCACCCGAGCACACGCTCCAGCAGGTATATTTCACTGGTCATCCCCAAAGCCAACACCTCCTTTAGTTGCCTTTCCTTCCAGTTCTCTGCTGCCAATGACTGGAACGAATTGCAAAAAATCACTGAAGTTGGAGACTTATCTCCCTCACTAACTTTAAGCATCAGCTGTCAGAGCAGCTTACCGATCGCTGCAGCTGTACACAGCCCATCTGTAAATATCCTATCCAACCAACTACCTACCTCATCCCATATTTGTTTTGGTTTTTCTGCTCTTTTGCACACCAGTATTTCTACTTGCACAACCTCATCTGCACATCTATCACTCCAGTGTAAATTGCTAAATTGGTATTACTTTGCCACTATGGCCTATTTATTGCCTTACCTCCTTACTTAATTTGCACACACTGTAAACCGATTTTTCTATTGCGTTATTGACTGTACGTTTGTTTATCCCATGTTTAACTCTGTGTTGTTTTTTGTTGCACTGCTTTGCTTTATCTTGGCCAGGTCACAGTTGTAAATGAGAACTTGTTCTCAACTGGCCTAACTGGTTAAATAAAGGTGAAATAAAAAAAAATGACAAGCATCAAACTGTAGCTCTGTATGTAGGGAAACATAAGCAGCGCTTTTCAAATATGCTCCCTCACTCCCTCCCTCTCTTTCCCTTCCTCCCAAAAGTGTTTGTTTCAAATCTATCCATCTCTGTCAATCTTTCCTAAGAGTGCAATTTCGTGACAGCTTGTCTGTCTGTACTGTAGCTCATCTTTGCATGAAACTACTAAACTACCCTTCCACTGTCTGACGACACCCGCATTCTAGGGTGGAAAGGGAGAGAGAGAAAGAGAGCGAAAGACCGAGAGAAAGAGTGAGAGATGGCTCAAGCGCTCTAATTGCCGAGTGAATGAGGCAGCCCCTGAGAATGGCTGATTAGGAGGGCTGCTGAATACCCCAGGGAAATGGGTCACCTCTAGTGTGGTGCGAGCTGCCTGCCCGCCCGCTTCTCCAGCACAGCGCAGGGTGAAAAGTAAATTACATGCCACAGGCAGTGGGGCCTGGTAGGACACTGGGAGGCAGGGGTGCTGTGGTGGGTACTTGGTACGGTACCAGACGGGTAGAGGGTGGGACGGGGAGGGGAGGAGGAAGTGGACGATGTCACGACTCCAGAGAGATCTACAATGAGTGTAAGTAAATGTTGATGGAGATGTGGTCCACCTCTTTCTCAATTAACATTCTGCCCACTTCCATTTGCCAAGGGTTGTGACCAATGTTCCCTCTAATATTTTCTGGCACTGAGCAAATTTCAGGTCAGCTGAGCGCAAACATGAACCTTGCAAAATTTCTGTGCAACTTCCGGCGCTCGTTTACTGTGAACACTGAGGCTGTACCTGCTTTGATTTACTGTTTTGGTGGCCAAGTAGTCTTCTGTGGCTATTTGATCATAATGTAGGCCTACCACAAAAAAACTATGGAGAAAATGCATTACATAACATATTAACATGTAAATAGCAGTTCTGTCATTCAGCCTACAGTAGCAGCCCCAATATGTAGTGTTCATTGTAGGCCTACATTCCATGAGACTTTTGAAAAAAAACATGCAGGGATTGACAGTAATCTGTTTATCCACTTGTCCTTCAGACTGAACATTTTGTTGTGTTGTTTGATGCAAGAAACCCCTTTACAAAATAAAATGTATTATTATTCCCATACCATTATTACAGAGAATCAGACAAATTATGCTACCCTCTGCCTATTGGTTACATAGCGTATTCAAGCCTGTCTCAAAATACAACACTGCCCCTTTAAGACATAAAAAAAGCTCTTTACCTGACTCACTTTCAAAGATGGCTGGAAATGCTCTTGTAGGAAGCAATCACTCCCACATTGCTGACTACAAATCAGCTATAACTGTGCTAATAACTAACTAATTAGCAACAAAAATGAACAAATGTGCAAACGTGGCCACATGCAGCTCTTGCTTTGACCTCAAAACAAGCGCATAATAATCGCGACCGCTCATGCTGTAAAACAGTCTGGTTCAAAGTGAATGGCACAAATCCATATATGGAAATGGTCTATTTGCATATTCTGTAGGTCTGCTGCAGCTCTGAGTGGTTATGGCGCACCGGTCTGTGTAGTTTACAGCCCTGAGTCGTGCCTGTCAATGCAATAGAATCCTACTCAGATGCACTCTGCCTCATAGTCAGTTTTAGATACTAAGTCTTGCATAATTTGTGTTGTTTCTTTATGTTGCATTAAAAGTGGCTAATATTGTGTTGATTCAATCACAATTCCCACTGTAGAGGGAAACGTTGATAGTGTTAAAACCTCTTACATCTAGACGTTCCGCTAGCGGAACACCTGCTCCAATATCCAATGATAGGCGTGGCGCGAATTACAAATTCCTCAAAAATACAAAAACTTCAATTTTTTAAACATATGACTATTTTACAGCATTTTAAAGACAAGACTCTCCTTTATCTAACCACACTGTCCGATTTCAAAAAGGCTTTACAGCGAAAGCAAAACATTAGATTATGTCAGCAGAGTACCCAGCCAGAAATAATCAGACACCCATTTTTCAACCTAGCATATAATGTCACAAAAAACAAAACCACAGCTAAATGCAGCACTAACCTTTGATGATCTTCATCAGATGACACACCTAGGACATTATGTTATACAATACATGCATGTTTTGTTCAATCAAGTTCATATTTATATCAAAAACCAGCTTTTTTCATTAGCATGTGACGTTCAGAACTAGCATACCCCCCCGCAAACCTCCGGTGAATTTACTAAATTACTCACGATAAACGTTCACAAAAAACATAACAATTATTTTAAGAATTATAGATACAGAACTCCTTTGTGCAATCGAGGTGTCCGATTTTAAAATAGCTTTTCGGTGAAATCACATTTTGCAATATTCTGAGTAGATAGCCCAGCCATCACGGCTAGCTATTTAGACACCCACCAAGTTTAGCCCTGACCAAACTCCGATTTACTATTAGAAAAGTTTGATTACCTTTGGTGTTCTTCGTCAGAATGCTTTCCCAGGACTGCTACTTCAATAACAAATGTTGGTTTGGTCCCAAATAATCCATTGTTATATCCAAATAGCGGCGTTTTGTTCGTGCGTTCAAGACACTATCCGAAGTGTAAATAAGGGTCACGCGCACGACGCATTTCGTGACAAAAAAATTCTAAATATTCCATTACCGTACTTCGAAGCATGTCAACCGCTGTTTAAAATAAATTTTTATATCATTCAGCTTTTTGACGCCTTCTGAGAGCCCATGGGAGCCGTAGGAAGTGTCACGTAACAGCAGAGATCCCCTGTATTGGATAGAGATAATCAAGAAGGCCAAGAAATGGTCAGACAGGGTACTTCCTGTACAGAATCTTCTCAGGTTTTGGCCTGCCAAATGAGTTCTGTTATACTCACAGACACCATTCAAACAGTTATAGAAACTTTGGAGTGTTTTCTATCCAAAGCTAATAATTATATGCATATTCTAGTTTCTGGGCAGGAGTAATAATCAGATTAAATTGGGTACGTTTTTTATCCGGCCGTGAAAATACTGCCCCCTAGCCATAACAGGTTAACTAAAGGGGAAAACTCTAGAAAGTTGAGTGACGTTCAATCTCGTGCTTCTCTGCACGGGCTGATATTTCTTCTGCGTGGCAGTCCCTGGGAAGCTGCGCACAGCTTAGAGGGAACATTGGTTGTGACTCAGCAAGGCTAAGAGAGCTCCAGAAATCCCTGAGGTTGAACCACTTCCTTGAACTGCTCTCCAGCATACCAACCAACCAAATAACCAGCCAGCCAGCAGCCTAATGGTCCCATATCACCTACATGGCACTGGCGGAAATTGAAAATAGAGACAAAAAAAAATACTTGCCCATGAACTCACCTCTTCAGCAGAGTATAAATTATGAAATCCAACGTCATTGAACTTTACATCCTGCAAGCCAAAAAAGGAGAAAAGAGTAAAATATAACATGGAATTCACTGATGTACAGCAGCCACAAGCTGTTAGGGTATTGATGCAGTTTAGAGACAAAATGTTTATGCAGATCGAAAGAGAGAGAAACAGAACGAGAAATACGAGAGACAGACAGACAGAGAAAGGAACAGTGCTGGAGATGTAGCCAACATTGTAATAGCACGGCTGTGTGTGTGTGTGTGTGTGTGTGTGCATTGAGAAAATTAGCATGAATGATTTAGGGTGGAGGATGGGGCCCAAACGAGCAGCTCTCTCATGACTGATGATGTTTGTGTGTTTGAGAGCCATTAGGCAGCTGTTTACAGGCATGACGCTATGCAGGCAGAGGAGGAAGGGAGGGGGGCGGGAGAGAGAGAGTAGCGTGTGTCGTGTGCATAGGTAGGTCTGAGTGTCTCTTGATCATGTGTCTCTGTATGGGAGCCAAAACGTATTACTGTTTACCCAACCCATGGTATGACACTTTGCAATGAGGACTTTGTACCGAGGGACATTCTCTGACTTCCCAGTCAATCAGATCAGTAACATTAGGTGTGTGTGTGTGTGTGTGTGTGTGTGTGTGTGTGGGGGTGTGTGTGTGTGTGTGTGTGTGTGTGTGTGTGTGTGTGTGTGTGTGTGTGTGTGTGTGTGTAAGGTAGCACAACAAGTTCAGTCAGAAACAAATGGAGAGAAATAGTCTCTGTTTCTCTCTATCTCAGTTCTGACTAGATACAAAACAGCCTCAAACCAGCCTCCCACGATAACATGAGTCATATAAAGAATGACCCAGTGCAACAAACAAACAAGTGTCTAGAATGGCTTACTGGGCAGAGACAGACAGACAGGGAAAACACACTGAGGTAGAAAAGGAATAATAGAAACTCAACTATATATGGAGATTTCTCTTGGCCCGTCTACATTTATGCCTCAACAGTGTCCGACTGATCTCTGTGACTTGATATTGTAATGAGGTATATCTGTACTATACCATATCTGTACTAAAAAGCACTATCAGTTTTTTTAAGGGAGTCAAGCAATCTCCACTGATACCACCCATTTCGAATGCATTTTCACCAGGAGAAGCACACCATCAATGACCTACCTACCTACACTACTGGTTTATAGGATTTCACTGCAAAAAGTGGGGCTACAGTACATTACCTTTTTAGAGTTCAATTGGGTCTCTCTTATTTTCTGAGTGAAAATGAGAGCCCGTTAACGCAGAGCGACCTGAGCATGGCAACAAGGACAGGGTTAATAATGACCACTGGTTCCATGTCCATTTAACAACTAGCCTAATGCTGGGAGAGACAAACAGACGAGACAGACTGAGGCTTCCTTGTTTCAGATAAGTGTCTCTCTTCTCGTTGTTTTTCGGGTGCGAGAGGGGGTGAGCAGGCAGTTGGGCGGACAGGGGGCGGGGCGGGGGTTTGTGGTTAGCAGGGGCAGGGAGTTGTGAGGCTAGGTGATACAGACAGAGACAGCCAGCCCCATTTTCATAATCTCTGTTGACAAAACAGAAGAGCAGCGCGGCCCGGCCAGATCATGTTAACTCCAGTAGGAACACAACAGACAGACCTGCAGTCTACAGCCATGCTGACGTTTAGCTCACTGCTCTGACAATGACTGGCTGTAGTCAGGTTGGTGACCTCCACTGTAATTAGCCCATGTTGGGACAAAGTTAGGAAAAATACATAATACATAATGCATTGGGTCGATACTAGAGAATGGTTGATATACAGGACTGACTGAGGCATCATGGGTAGAGGAGTCTTCCTGCTGATCTAAGTCAGTGTGACACGATGCAGCAGAATCTCAGACTCACCTGCAGATCCCCCATTCCTCTTCTCTACCCTCTCCTTTCCATAACCATCCTTCTCTCCTCCCTATCACCCTCCTCTCCTCTAAATAATATCCTTCTCTCCTCCCTATCCCCCTCCTCTCCTCTAAATAATATCCTTCTCTCCTCCCTATCCCCCTCCTCTCCTCTAAATAATATCCTTCTCTCCTCCCTATCCCTATCCCTCTCCTCTCCTCTAAATAATATCCTTCTCTCCTCCCTCTCCTGCCCTGATTTACTCATCTCCTCCCCTCCTCTCTCAATACCACCTCTATACTATAGACATAATCGCACTCAACCCCACCTCTTCCTACACCACCACTATCCCTCTCTTCTCCATAATCATCCATCCCCCGCCTCCCCTCCTCCTGTGTGTGTGTGTGTGTGTGTGTGTGTGTGTGTGTGTGTGTGTGTGTGTGTGTGTGTGTGTGTGGGGGGGGGGGGGGGGGCTGTCACCTGCAGACTAGGGTACAGATAAATGCTTTTTTTCTGTCTCTATAGGAGGCAGAGCAGGGGGAATAATTTGATTTCTCCTGCTGTCTCCCCAGCAGCCTCTTTCTCGCTCACTCTCCACCTTTCCATCTCAGCCTCTCTCCTTTCACTATCTCCACCTTTCTCTCTCTCCACCTTTCTCTATCTCCACTTCTCTCTCTCTCTACCTCTAAATCTGCTCTCCCTCACTCTTCCCTCTTTTTACCCCTCTACATCTCCCACCCCCTGCTTTCTCTTGCTTAAACCTGTACCATTGAAATTCAATATGACAAATCCAAAATGGCTCCCAAAGCAATGGACCTTCGCTCTAAATTACCATGTCTGTTCTAGTTGCTCATTTCTATGGTCTGGCCAGGGGATCAGAAAGAATGTTGTGTTCCAGAACAGATGAGCAAAAAGAAAAAACGTGTTCCACAACAGATGAGCAAAAAGTAAACATTTGAACTCTTGTCTACAACAAACTATAGTCCACCAAAACAGGTAACCTTACCAACAGCCGTGTGATGACGTGACCCACCTTGTGACGAAGCCTAGAGTGGAAGAGACAATTTCTCTCTTGCAGATAATGGTCCTGGACTGGTCTACTGGTATTCTACCCTGGAGTATATAGAACACACAAACACACACACACACACACACACACACACACACACACACACACACACACACACACACACACACACACACACACACACACACACACACACACACACACACACACACACACACACACACACACACACACACACACACGAGAGAGATAATAAGCACTTCTGCTGGACATTGCATATTTGTTATGTTCATATTGGTGAATAACAGGGCTTGGTATTAATCAAGTTGTTAATGACAGCCCAAGAAACAGCATTAACATGAGGAGCAGACGACATGAGGGAGGCAGTCTGGGTCTGGGTCTGAGAACAGGGACATTTCACTGTGTGCTTTCAGTTAGTGAACGTGCACACACAACATCCTTATTCCGAAAAAGGATGTTGTGATATGAGTTGGAAGGAAGTCCAGAAGTATTAGAGCGAGACTATGACATGGTGACTAGACCAGCCACGCGTATGTCCGCGTGTGCATGTTCATTTTGTCCATCCACACCAGACGTGATCATGACACGCAGGTTAAAATATCAAATCCAACTGTGAACTAACTTTATTAATTTGGGGACAGGTCGAAACACACGTGAAACTAGGGTTGACCCCATTTTGTCGACTGGTCGATTGCTTGGTCGATAGGCTGATGGTCGACCGGTTGAGCAGTGGCAAATACATATAAAACAATTATGGCACAGGACAGGAGACACCAGTCTGATTCATGACTGTCTGAGTGGACTAATCCATTGCTGAGGCCGCAGGGATGGCAAACCAGTACCATCAGTAGTACATTTACAGTTAATTCCCATCATTTCTAATCTACATTTGGTTGGTTATGGTCATTTCTGTTATTGCATTCAATATATTATTATTCCAGTCATACCGTTGTCATTGTAGGAGTGGACACGTTGTTTGAAGAGCGCACACCCTAGGCTACATTTGGTTTATTTCATTTTGTTTGTAGCGTTCCTGTCAATGTTGAGTAAGGACACACACCTGATAATGCATAGATGTATAGTAGGCTACCTGGCCTGCACACAAATGTAGACCTATAAATACTCCCATTTGGGGATCTGATAGTATTTCTGATTGTCTTAACTCACCATCCCTGTGGAGATTCTCAAAGTCATTTTTTCTTTGTGGAACAGTAAGTAAACAATCGTAAAATCGCCCAACCCTAGAGTGTACATATGTGTGTTTGTGAGCGCATGCCCGTGTGTGTATGTTTGTGAGCTCGTGTCTGTGTTTGTGTGTGTGTGTTTGAGAGCGCGTGCCTGTGTGCCATGCATCATCCAGCCTGACCGTTGGCTGCACCCCGTGATGAGGACCAGATGGGGGCTGTCAGGGGGTCGCTAGTTTGGGTGATGTATGGGCCCTCACAAACCAACAAAGGCCCTCCTTCAGCCGATGTGTTTCCTACTAATTGAGAGGGGAGAAAGATAGAAAAGGAGTGAGAGAAAGAGTGATTGCTTAAACAGAGTGGATTTATGGCATGTCCGTGACAAAGGGGAACTTCCAGTGAGAGTTTAAGGGGCGGGGACAGATAGGCCTTCAGTGGGATCATTAATGCGTTGTTGTGCTCGTATTAGTAAAGCCGTTCAGAACAGCACTAATAATGCTAGTTAACTGCATGTGGTGCTTGTATAAATGTTAGGCCTTGAATATAAGAGCATTGAGAATGAGGTTAAGATGCATTGAGTGTGTGTGTTCAGCTCATAGGCACCGAGGCACGCTCTCGCCGAGGACTTTTCCAGTCCCTCTCTCCTGCCCTCATCTCCTCTTCTTACACTCTCTTAGCTCGTTCTACTTCTCAATTGCACCTTGCAGAAAAGAGTGCCTTTGATTTAACTATAAAACAGACTGTGCGTGTGTATGTGCATGAAGCCACTGCAGCAGCATTTAACCAGACAAATCACATAATTATTCACATCATCTCACCTTGGTCTTGTTAAACAAATACCATTAAAGTCCAAAGCGATTTTAAGACAGATAAATGATTGTTCCCATCAATAATTACAGTCTTTCCAGTGGGTCTGCCTGTCATCCACGTCTGGCCTCAACAACACAGCCCAAGGCTCAGCTAAAGAATGGAGAGAATGTGGAAGAGGAGGGAAGGAGGAGAGAGAGATGACTTGGATCATTTACGTTTGTCTATCCCATGTGTAACTCTGTGTTGTTGTATGTGTCACTAGCTTATATTGAATGCAATAACAGTGTTCTCAACTAGCCTACCTGGTTAAAAAGGTGAAATAAAACATTTATAAAAATATCTCAGACTGGGACTGAGGGGAAATCTGGAGAGTCAATTGGAGAGTGAGACAGTAAGTGCCAGGCAGGCAGGCTACAGATGCAACAGGAAAGCATAGTCTGTCTGTCTGTCTGTCTGTCTGTCTGTCTGTCTGTCTGTCTGTCTGTCTGTCTGTCTGTCTGTCTGTCTGTCTGTCTGTCTGTCTGTCTGTCTGTCTGTCTGTCTGTCTGTCTGTCTGTCTGTCTGTCTGTCTGTCTGTCCCTGGAAAGGAGCCAGTGTTAGAATGGGAAGATCAGTCTCAGTCAATGGAAGTCTATGTGCTGTTGACACCTGGGAGTCTTTCTGCAGTGCGTATGCAGAGCGAAAGGTGAAGCATGTGGCATGATGTCGCATAACGGCAGGCAGGCAGCAGACACACCCTCATTCAAAACACATTCATACCATAACAGCCACTCAGGTCAATGCAACTGTAGCTTTAGGGCAGAGCACATTTGTGTAGCGAGCAAACTACATAGGAAGAGGGGGCAATGATACTCTAGCACATACAGTAACAATCTCACCCATTCTGTCTCTCTGCTAACTCACTGTTTGTTTATTTTTCTCATTTGCCTTCTACCTCTTTCACTGAGCATTTCTTCCCTGTTCCCCTGTCCATCCCTCCCTTCCTGCATTCATCTCTTTCTTCTCTCCTTCTCGCCATCTCATTTCTGTCCTTTATAGTGGAACTATGTATTTTTCTCTTTTTGTCGGCCTTTCTGTGTTCTCTCTGTGTTCTGGCCCAGAATAAGGGAGACAGTGTCTGCATCAGCCAGCACACACAAACAGCCCAGTAAGGCCCACATACAGCTACTGTGTGTGTGTGTGTGTGTGTGTGTGTGTGTGTGTGTGTGTGTGTGTGTGTGTGTGCGTGCGTGCGTGTGTGTGTGTGTGTGTGTGTGTGTGTGTGTGTGTGTGTGTGTGTGTGTGTGCGTGCGTGCGTGCGTGCGTGTGTGTGCGTGAGAACTCTGGGTGACTCTGCTTTAGCTGAGCACCAGTTCCCTCCAACTGAACCGGCACTTACACACTAGCAGAATAGGAACCAAGCCACATCTTGGCACCTCGCCTCCCCTTAACAAATCCCACCACAGAGGCTAATAAAAAATAAAAAATGTCCACAGCCCAGCTCAGCTCCACAAAAGCATTCTTAAAATCAATGCTCTCCCCCGTTCATAAAAACGGACCACTGACTCTCAATTCACCACACGAGACGTGGGTGACCATCTCCATGGTACTGTGCCCCTAATTCTGGCCAATCAGAAAGGGAGTAGCAACATTTGGCGAGACAGTTAGTGCCTTCATTGGATGCTTTTCTTGAGTAGTCTATTCAGTGTGAACACATGAACACTGCAGAGAGCAAAGATTTGATTCTGACTAACTCCATGTTTAGAACAAACACTATTACCAGAATATCCACTCCTATGAGAAAGAGCAGGGGGAGATAAAAGGGACTCAAAACTGGTCCCAGATCTGTATGTGCCTTAGTCAACTTCTCTGACCGTCATTGCTATGCCATAAGATCTGATCTAGGACCTGGTTAAAATAACTCCTCTCTCCCAGGCGGTCCTGAGAACAGAAATAACGCTGCTAGCAGGCGGCAACCCAGGGTGTCTATTGTGGCTGCCATCAACCATCCATTTACACTGCATTCGGAAAGTATTCAGACCCCTTGACTTTTTCCAAATGTTGATACTTTACAGCCTTATTCTAAAACAGATTAAATTGTTTATTCCCTCTTCAATCCACACACAATACCCCATAATGACAAAGCAGAAACAGGTCTTTACATTTTTTTGCTAATTTATTACAAATAAAAAACCTTTACATAAGTATTCAGACCCTTTACTCAGTACTTTGTTGAAGCACCTTTGGCAGCAATTACAGCCTAGAGTCTTCTTGGGTATGATGCTACAAGCTTGGCAGACATGTATTTGGGGAGTTTCTCCCATTCTTCTCTGCAGATCCTCTCAAGCTCTGTCAGGTTGGATGGGGAGTGTCACTGCACAGCTATTTTCAGGTCTCTCCAGAGATGTTCGATTGGGTTCAAGTCCGGGCTCTGGCTGGGCCACTCAAGGACATTCAGAGACTTGTCCCAAAGCCACTCCTGTGTTGTCTTGGCTGTGTGCTTAGGGTCGTTGTCCTGTTGGAAGGAGAACCTTTGCCCCAGTCTGAGGTCCTGAGCACTCTGGAGCAGGTTTTCATCAAGGATCTCTCTGTACTTTGCTCCATTCAGCTTTCCCTCGATCCTGTCTTGTCTCCCAGGCCCTGGTGCTGAAAAACATCCCTATAGCATGATTCTGCCACCACCATGCTTCACCATAGGGATGGTGCCAGGTGTCCTCCAGGCGTGAAGCTTGGCATTCAGGCCAAAGAGTTCAATCTTGGTTTCAGAGTCCTTTAGGTTCCATTTGGCAAACTCCAAGCAGGCTGTCATGTACCTTTTACTGAGGAGTGGCTTCCGTCTGGCCACTCTACCATAAAGGCCTGATTTGTGGCATGTTACCGAGATGGTTGTCCTTTTAGAAGGTACTTCCATCTCCACAGACGAACTCCATCGAGTTCTTGGTCACCTCCCTGACCACGGCCCTTCTCCACCGATTGCTCAGTTTGGCCTGGCGGCCAGCTCTAGGACAAATCTTGGTGGTATTGTGTGTAGATTGATGAGGAAAAAAAGTGAATAAATCCATTTTAGAATAAGGCTGTAACATAACAAAAATTCTGAATGCATTGTACAGTCGTGGCCAAAAGTATTGAGAATGACAAGACCTCAAGACATCCACAAGACCTCTGCAATCCGCCCTGGCATGCTGTCAATTAACTTCTGGGCCACATCCTGACTGATGGCAGCCCATTCTTGCATAATCAAGGCAGCAAACTTTGTGAAAATACATTTTTGTGTCATTCTCAAAACTTTTGGCCACGACTGTACATATACAAAAAAATAAAAAATAGGCCTATGCATGAGTCATCCCTTCCAAGAACCTACAGTACCTACCGCAACTCCAACAGCCCTAACCTAACTCAACAGTCAAGTTATTTATATACAGTGGGGTCCAGAATTATTAAAGCCACCATTAGTGAGTTCTATTTTCCTGTTATCTGACCATATCACTGCCTGGAGTTTGCTAAACGGCAACAGCATCATGAACCTTTTTTAAATTTTTTGTCCCCAATTTCTTGGTATCCAATTGGTAGTTACAGTCTTGTCTCATCGCTGCAACTACCATATGGACTCGGGAGAGGCGAAGGTCGAGAGCCGTGCTTCCTCCGGAACACAACTCAACCAAGCCGCACTGCTTCTTGACAGAATGCCCACTTAACCCGGAAGCCAGCCGCACCAATGTGTCGGAGGAAACATTATACACCTGGCGACCATGTCAGCGTGCACTGTGCCCGGCCCACCACAGGAGTCGCTAGTGCACGATGGGACAAGGACATCCCTGCCGGCCAAATTCTCCCCTAACCTGGATAACACTGGGCCAATTGTGTGCCCCCCCATGGGTCTCCTGGTCGCAGCCGGCTGCGACAGAGCCTGGACTCGAACCCAGAATCTCTAGTAGCACAGCTAGCACTGCGATGCAGTGTCTTAGACCACTGCGCCACTCAGGAGGCCCCATGGCATCATGAACTTGACCAAGTAACAGGACATTTTTGACAAAAACCTGGTTGCCTAAAACTTGGCCGCAAGTGAATCTTCCAGCAAGACAATAACCCCAAACACATATCAAAATCCACAAAGAAATGGTTAATTGACCACAGAATCAAAATTTCACAATGGCCATCTCAGTCTCCGGACTTGAACCCCATTGAAAACATGTGGTTTGAATTGAAGAGGGCAGTCCATAAGCGCAGATGAAGGTTATCAAGGAACTGGAAAGATCCTGTATGGAGAAAGATACCTCCCAATGTGTTCTCCAATCTAATAAAACATTTTGTCGTTAACCTTGCAAGCGGAGGGTGATGGAGTATTGAAAACTTTTTGAGATTTTTTTTGTATTACTTGTTAAATAAAATCTCTTTCTCTGAGCAATTGAATTAATATTTTTGTAAGTCGCTCTGGATAAGAGCGTCTGCTAAATGACTAAAATGTAAATGTAAAATGTAATATAAAATAATATAATATTTTCATTTTTTGAGCATACAATATAGATCAGTATTTGCATTATTTATTGCAGTCTTTTTTGCTCATCTTTATCAAGAGATCCAATCATTTTGGACCCCACTGTATATACAGAGAAGACTCCAAGTGTATCTATCAGTCCTAAGTAGTGAAACAGTTTGGTGGTAGAAACTCTTCTGCAGAACTAGAATAGTTTTGTAGTCAGATATTACTGTTGTCATCCTACACGCAAAAGCAAAAGGTCTATCCACAACAGGATAAGTAAGTCATTGAGCTTATCTACAATCCGACTGGCTAGTTTACTAGCCACCTTGGCTTCCCTATAATGGGGCAACTGGAGTTCAACGGTCACAAGAGTTGCTGAAGCCACTAAGTGCGGTCCAAAGTAATCCAGTGTGTAGAGTAGTGCAACAATAGAACTGCACTGAGCCAAACCTGAGGCTAGCCATGTGCTGAGCATTTGAATGTGCACAGTGCTGCTAGTGTCAACACCTGCACAGTTACAGACTGAGGAAGGGGTGGTGGAGGGGAGAGAGAGAGAGAGATTAACTGTTGTAGGAAGGGACACATTCCAGTGTGTAATTCGGGACTGTCTGGCTGTAAAGTTGCTCAGGAGCCACAAGCAGAGCAGAGATAAGATAAGGAGGGCAAAAACACACGTCCTCAGCTGTCACCTTCAGCTGAACCCTGAAGAACAACAACTGAGAGAGTGACGAGACACGTGTGGAGCTTGTGTGTTTGTGTGATATAACACACATCACCTCTATCACCTAGGTGAGGCTTGAGGTAAGAGCCAGACACTTCTATATCATAAACGAAAAAGAAAGGGTTATCAAAAAACCAAGTTGAACTTCATGAGTCATGTATACATAATCCTTCCGTACACAATGTCTAAGTGTATTGTGTAGCAAGCGTACAGTAAATCCGTGTAAAGATATGACCAGGCAACAGTGTTACACATAGCTTTCCTTTTGCTTGCACACTGAGGGAAGGATGGGAGAGGGTAGTAAGAAAGAGAGAGTGGGAGACAGAGAGTGATTGAACGCTGTAATTTAGGGAGTAAGTTAACGATTCGCAAATGGAGAAAAAAAGGATAATGATATTCCTCCCCGGGAAAATTACCCAGTGTCCAAACATTCTGGTGGGCCTATTTATAATATAATTAAGCATATGCAGGCGGGCGGCTGTTTTATAGCTCCATGGGTGGTGTGTGTGTGCGCGTGTGTACACAGAAGGCTACTCAGACCTCATTACAGTAATAGGTCAATCAATAAACCACACCCACCCCCATAACCCTGCCCTGATGGTCACTCTGCTGCCATGGCAACAGAAGAGAGACACGTCAGAAAGCATCAGAGCGATAGGAACTCTCTCTCTCTCCCTCCCCCTCCCTCTCTCCCTCCCTCCCTCCCCCTCTCACCCCCACCCGCTCCCTCTCTCTCCCTCCCACCCCCTCCCTCCCTCTCTCACCCCTGCCCCCTCCTTCCCCCTCTCACCCCCGCCCTTCCCCTCTCTCTGTGTATTGCCTTTCTCTCCTATCTTCCACCTAACAGCTAAACCAAACCAAAGTCACAAACTTTAAGATATCAGAAATCTGCTTTCCAAAATGACACCATTACCCTACATTCCATTTACACCTGAGTGAGACGTTAGAGAGAGCATCAGACAGTGTTGTGTAACATTGTTATTTCAATAGCTAAGCATAGTTGTGTCACTGATGAAATCACTTAGGATTTGCCACGATCCAAAGTTTCTACGAATTTGGGTTATTTAAAGAGCAGTGAGCTACACTACATCTTTCTAAAGGGATTAACAGAGTATCCTAACCTGCCTCCTACAGCCTAGCATTATCAAGTGATTAACTTTGACAACAGGACAAACACTGAAAGGTTGATATGCTACTACTGAATGTGATCTGAAATGAGGATCCATAGTGAATGTGAAACTGTTCTCCCTTTATCCTAACCTGCAGCCTAACACACATTCATCATACATAGGTGGTTAACTTTCCTTAGATTAGAGAATTGAAATGTGAGATGACGAAAACGGATACGGATACGGTTACTATCCAAATACAATAATAAGGCTCCTGATCTGTCAGTGAGATATCATGATATGTCCTGATTATAACCACAGTCAGTTAAATGTTCACTAAGGTCCCAAAAAAGTTGGAACTCACAGTAAAGTCCAGAGAATGAAAATGAGAGAGAAAGCAAGATAGAAGGGTGGAACAGTAAGAGAGAGAAAGAGAACCAGAGAGAGCGAAAAGAACAGAGGAACAGAAAGACAGAAAAAAAGGGCTTCAGGTTGGGTGAACCACTCTATTTTCATATCTGACGAACATTGAGCGTATCCAATCAGCATACAGAACTCTGAGCCATCTGTTCAGACAAACAGAGACACTGTGTCCACCAGTATAACCACCAGTCAATATAAACTCCACCAGTCAATATAAACTCAGTAAAAAAAGAAACGGCCCTTTTTCAGGACCCTGTCTTTCAAAGATAATTCGTAAAAATCCAAGTAACTTCACTGAATAACTTCATTGTAAAGGGTTTAACCTGTTAGGGCTAGGGGGCAGTATTGACACGGCTGGATAAAAAACGTACCCGATTTAATCTGGTTACTACTCCTGCCCAGAAACTAGAATATGCATATAATTATTGGCTTTGGATAGAAAACACCCTAAAGTTTCTAAAACTGTTTGAATGGTGTCTGTGAGTATAACAGAACTCATATGGCAGGCCAAAACCTGAGAAGATTCCATGCAGGAAGTGGCCTGTCTGACAATTTCTTCCCCTTCTTGATTATCTCTATCCATTACAAAGGATCTCTGCTGTTACGTGACACTTCCTACGGCTCCCATGGGCTCTCAGAAGGCGGCAAAAAGCTGAATCGTGGCTTTGCAGGCTCTGGCTGAAAAAAAGTAGCGCGTTTGGGTAGTGGCTGGTTACAGTACTGTGAGACTCAGGCACGTGCCCACGTCGACCGAATGCTTTGTTTTCTTTCCTCTGTTTACCTAAACGCAGATTCCCGGTCGGAATATTATCGCTTTTTTACGAGAAAAATTGCATAAAAATGGATTTTAAACAGCGGTTGACATGCTTCGAAGTACGGTAATGGAATATTTAGATTTTTTTTGTCACGAATTGCGCCATGCTCGTGACCCTTATTTACACTTCGGATAGTGTCTTGAACGCACAAACAAAACGCCGCTATTTGGATATAACGATGGATTATTTTGGACCAAACCAACATTTGTTATTGAAGTAGCAGTCCTGGGAGTGCATTCTGACGAAGAACATCAAAGGTAATCAAACTTTTGTAATAGTAAATCGGAGTTTGGTCAGGGCTAAACTTGGTGGGTGTCTAAATGGCTAGCCGTGATGGCTGGGCTATCTACTCAGAATATTGCAAAATGTGCTTTCACCGAAAAGCTATTTTAAAATCGGACACCTCGATTGCACAAAGGAGTTCTGTATCTCATAATTCTTAAAATAATTGTTATGTTTTTTGTGAACGTTTATCGTGAGTAATTTAGTAAATTCACCGGAGGTTTGCGGGGGGTATGCTAGTTCTGAACGTCACATGCTAATGTAAAAAGCTGGTTTTTGATATAAATATGAACTTGATTGAACAAAACATGCATGTATTGTATAACATAATGTCCTAGGTGTGTCATCTGATGAAGATCATCAAAGGTTAGTGCTGCATTTAGCTGTCTTCTGTGTTTTTGTGACATTATATGCTAGCTTGAAAAATGGGTGTCTGATTATTTCTGGCTGGGTACTCTGCTGACATAATCTAATGTTTTGCTTTCGTTGTAAAGCCTTTTTGAAATCGGACAGTGTGGTTAGATTAACGAGAGTCTTGTCTTTAAAATGGTGTAAAATAGTCATATGTTTGAGAAATTGAAGTAATAGCATTTCTAAGGTATTTGAAAATCGCGCCACGGGATTACACTGGCTGTTGCGTAGGTGGGATGATTTTGTCCCGCCTAGCCCAGAGAGGTTAAACACTGTTTTCCATGCTTGTTCAATGAACCATAAACAATTAATGAACATGCACCTGTGGAATGGTCGTTAAGACACTAACAGCTTACAGACGGTAGGCAATTAAGGTCACAGTTATGAAAAGGGAGATAGGACGGACAGCTGATCGTCCTCGCAGTGGCAGACCACGTGTAACAACACCTGCACAGGATCGGTACATCCAAACATCACACCTGCGGGACAGGTACAGGATGGCAACAACAACTGCCCGAGTTACACCAGGAACGCACAATCCCTCCATCAGTGCTCAGACTGTCTGCAATAGGCTGAGAGAGGATGGACTGAGGGCCTGTAGGCCTGTTGTAAAGCAGGTCCTCACCAGACATCACTGGCAACAAGGTCGCCTATGGGCACAAACCCACGGTCACTGGACCAGACAGGACTGGCAAAAAGTGCTCTCACTGATGAGTCACGGTTTTGTTTCACCAGGGGTGATGTTCGGATTCGTGTTTATCATCAAAGGAATGAGCGTTACACCGAGGCCTGTACTCTGGAGCGGGATCGATTTGGAGGTGGAGGGTCCGTCATGGTCTGGGGTGGTGTGTCACAGCATCATCGGACTGAGCTTGTTGTCATTGCAGGCAATCTCAACGCTGTGCGTTACAGGGAAGACATCCTCCTCCCTCATGTGGTACCCTTCCTGCAGGCTCATCCTGACATGACCCTCCAGCATGACAATGCCACCAGCCATTCTGCTCGTTCTGTGAGTGATTTCCTGCAAGACAGGAATGTCAGTGTTCTGCCATGGCCAGCGAAGAGCCCGGATCTCAATCCCATTGAGCACGTCTAGGACCTGTTGGATCGGAGGGTGAGGGCTAGGGCCATTCGCCCCAGAAATGTCCGGGAACTTGCAGGTGCCTTGGTGGAAGAGTAGGGTAACATCTCACAGCAAGAACGGGCAAATCTGGTGCAGTCCATGAGGAGATGCACTGCAGTACTTAATGCAGCTGGTGGCCACACCAGATACTGACTGTTACTGTTACTTTTTATTTTGACCCCCACTTTGTTCAGGGACATGTATGCACTCACTACTTCCATTTCTGTTAGTCACATGTCTGTGGAACTTGTTCAGTTTATGTCTCAGTTGTTGAATCTTGTTATGTTCATACAAATATTTACACATGTTAAGTTTGCTGAAAATAAACACAGTTGACAGGACATAATATTTTTTGCTGAGTTCAGCTTACACTGCATTTTTACATTTTAGTCATTTAGCAGATGCTCTTATCCAGAGCGACTTAAAGTAGTGAGTGCATACATTTTCGTACTTGTCTCGCGTGGGAATCAAACCCACAACTTGGGCATTGTAAGGGCCATGCTCTACCAACTGAGCCACACGGAACCTGCAATACAGCACTCATATGACATAGGTTCTTAGGAACACATACTGTCCAGTCAACTCCTGGTAAGTGCACATTAGCACATTAGTACAAACTTTCCGTCCAACAGCTTAAATTGCTCCTGATAACTGTATTGTCCAGTTAGGTGGTGCACACTGACAACAGACCTACACTACGTTTGGGAACTAGTAATAGTACAATCCTAGAACTTCCTCCAGGTCCAATGCTGAATGCATGACCAGAGACATGGAGGTAATTGTATGCAATCCACAACCAGAGTTGCTCAGAAGCCAGAGTACGTAAACTGGCTCACAATAACCATCACCAAGGACTTAGAGAGAGCACATTCCCTCCCTCATCTGCCAGGCCAGGGAGCAGATTCACCTTTACTAAAACATAAACATCCTCCCTATTTTTTACACCGTCAAAAAACTGCAAAGCACAGTCAAATAAAATGGAGAGAGAGTGGAGGGAGGAAGGAAGGGAGATAAACAAGATAGAGTCAAGACAGAGAGAGGAAAAAGAGAGGGAGCTAGAGGAGGGTGTACATTGCAGATTCAGCTATCTACGGAGGTAGGGCAGAAAGCCTTCAACAGCCTGACACACACACACACACACACACACACACACACACACACACACACACACACACACACACACACACACACACACACACACACACACACACACACACACACACACACACACACAGTCAGCCGCACGCACACAACAAACACTTTTTTCCTGGAGGAGCATCCAAATCACATTAGCTTCCTGTCTGCCATCCATCATTACCACAGACAAAAGCACACGCTGCTGGAGAGCCACACAAACTGCATAGCAACCCGCAAAACCACACTTAAGCGTGTACACACAGGCACACACACACTGTTGGAAAATCAATAGCCTATACATCAATACACACAGACACATAACACACATCAAGAGAAAAGAACACACACTAACCTGTATTTAAAACATACAAATAGCCAACATCTACCCTACCTGCATGCATTTGACTTTTCCCCAGCTCTACCTTCTCAGCAGACACACATTAGCATCAGAGAAAATTGTGCAGTCAATTCCATGACTGCACAATGGAAAGAAAAATATAATCTTGGCTTTAAATATTTAAACCGGGCCGAGCTAAGCAAGGGGAGAGAGACATCTTGAGAAATCTTTTTTTCTGTCGGTATTAATCTCCTTTCCCATTAGAGGGGGGATGGGGCCCTTATCTAACAGGCTGTGTGTGTGTGTTTGTGTGCATGTGCAATATATGTTTGTGGGGGTGAGCCTTATCTCATGGGGGACACGTGAGTGTGCACGCATGTCGGTGGTGGGGGTGCTGCTTACCTAATGGGATGTGTGTGCATGTGTGTGTGTGTGTGTATGCGTGTGTGTATACCTGTGTGTGTGTGTGCATTTGCTCCTTATCTAATGGGCTGTGAGGTAATTGGCTGGGAGAGGGGGAGCTGTAGAGAGGTGGAGGAGAGGAAAACAATCTGGCAAGAGAGAGAGAAGAGTAAGAGTGTGAGAGCTTTATACGTTCTGACCATATGGTGCCATTGTGCTGAGGGAATGGGAAGAGAAAATATCTCTCTGTCTGTGTCTGTGTGTGAATCCCAAACCCCCCCCTCGCCCCTACCAACTTCATCGGTGGTCACGTGTTGCTGACGAAACTCGGAGAGTGACTTCCAGAGAATGGCGAGGGGATCAATAAACCCATCAACTTCGGGACAGACTTGTGACTTGAATGATGCAATTCATGTACCACTTTTAAATAATAAAACAAGCATGAAATTCTAATGAACAAATCCCCCCTGTCATTTTTACAAGATATAAACCTCAGTAACAGTTAAACATTTCATTTGGGAGCTATTTCATCTTTTACATGTGTCAAGCCTCGAAATATGACAAACAAAAGCACGTGACATATAATTAGTCACGCCTCTCCATTCTTTTGTGTGAAATTGCACAAACTCAAAAATAATGCAGTGCCTTATGGGATTCCACTTTGCTCTGAAGCCGGCAGTGTTGCTGGCTCGGGTCGAAGTGGTTATTGGGGGAGGTCTAATTAGCCACTACAACCTCCATAATTTTCACTCACTCAGCTTTGGGACACTTGTGCATATGGCCGAGGTGTGTGTGAACGTGCAAATGGAGGTTGATTTGGGATTCAGCCTCTCTCTCATTCTCTCCCTCCGTCTCTCCGTTCTGCATCCCTTTTTGTTTCACTCTCCCTCTGTTTAACTCGACATTCCCCTCTTCCCAACAGGATTCTTTTTTCCATTCGTCTCGCTCTTTCTCTTCATATTTTCCCCTCACCATCGTTTCCCCTCTCCTCCCATTCCTCTCGCTTCCTTTGTAGATACTACCTCCTCACCTGTAACCGTTTCCTCCTTTGGGCTAAACCAAAACCCTTCCAAATCCATCTTGTGCCCCCTCCATCCTCTCTTCATCCCCCCTCCGCCTCTTCTTCTACCTGGTCTCCCTCCAGTTTCGATCATCCCCTTGTCCCACCTGTACCATGCTGAATAGTGAACATCACCACAATCCTCAGCTCATACCACTGCTTCATCCAAACCAAAACGGATTACTTCAATCACCTGATAAACATGTCAACGTGCCATCCTCCCTGTGCGAAGAGCAGCAGACAGTTAAAGCCCTCTGCCTTACACATGGAATCAAAGCAGCCAGTGAGAGAGGGGGAGGGAGAGGGCTGCTCTTCTAGTTAGCTCATGAAATCTTGTTAAATCGGCCAACTCGAGACCCCCTCAAACCGTTTGAGGTGTAATGAGAGAAAACATTAGCGCCCTGGCGCTCTACTCGCCGGAGCCCAGACCCTCAGTTCCACTTCTATTTATACATTCATTGCCTTCTCCTCTTCCCTTTAGATTATTTCTCTTTTAATAGGGACCAGTTTGTGTCATTATGGCAGTCAAAAAGGCTGCATTCCTCTTCTCTGCCTTGCTCTGTCCTTTCTCCTGTTCTCCCTGTCTCTACCTCGCTCTCCCTCCCCATCCCCCCTCTCCTGCTGTCTCCTCCCTCTCCACCCCTCCCCCAGCTCTTTCCTTCTCTCTGTGCCTCTCGCTCCCTCCCTCTTGTTTGTAGGGCTGCATGCAGCGCGCCACCAATTCATGGAGGAGAGGGACAGAGAGAAAGAGAGAAGCCAGAGAGAGAGAGGGAGACAGAAGGATGGGGGAGACTGGAAAAGAGCAAAGCCAGAGAGAGTGAGACAGACATAGACGGTGAATGAGAGAACAGAGAGAACAAGAGAGAGGAATGGACAGAGAGAGAGAGAAGCGCGCTCCCGCTTCAGTGTTGGGCGTTCCTCTCCAGTTCCTGCGCGGTCAAAAGTTTACAGTGGTTTTAATTTCACCTTTCCGCAGCCAATCAGAACACGGCGAAGACTGCTGGTGAACTTTGATCCATTCCAAGAATATGACTGTAAAGATCTGAGGCTTGCCTCCCCGTTTCTAGGGTTTTCCCTCTCTTTTTTTCCACCTCTTCTTAACAGATTTTTTTCTTTCTTTGCTTGTTTATTTGAATGTCCCTGATCACAGAGGACAGAACAACAGTGCTGTTGATCTAAGACAGAGAGTGTAGAGCCTTTATTCTTATTTCATTATCCCACTGTCTCTAGATCAGTGTTGTGTTCAGAAAGTGAGAAAGAAGGGCAGAGAGAGCGATAGAGGGTAGATAAAGAGAGAGGGTAGAGAGAAGGGGTCAGAAGCACAAGATAGATCAACAACCCTTCCTCCCTCTTCTCCTCTTCTGCCAGAACACAATACATGCCTTGGTATTGACACAGCCCCCAGTCTTCATGTTCCACTTGCGTTTGTTGAACAAAAATACTATGCAGAGCAGTGAAAAAGTGTGCGTGTCAGTGTGTGTGTGTGTGTGTGTGTGTGTGAGTAAGCGAGAGAGGGGACGAGGGGGAGGCTGGCTGCAGTTAGATCATAGCCTCAGTTAGGGAGGGGAGGGGCATCTTGGCAAATAGAGGGAGCAGAGCATGCAAACAGACTGGGAAAAGTGGGCAAAGGCTGGGGAAGAACTATGGAGCGAGATAGCTGCCACAAGGTTGAACGTATGCATCGTTAGGATTGTAAGAAAATCCATACATAAATTGTTAGGATCGTAAGAAAAGCCATGCTTGAAATATGAAATGCTCAATAAAAAGGGTGTAAAAAAATATTGCACTAAATTTGAGAGAAATAAGTTTTTTGTGCGTCTGGAAAATTTCTGGGATCTTTTATTTCAGCTCATGAAACATGGGAGCAACACTATACATATTGCGTTTATATTTTTGTTCAGTATACATTTGTTAATAAAATCCCAAATCTAGCTTGCTAGCTTTCATAATGCGCTGGCTAGACATTCCAAAGCACATCAGTGTAATTAGCCAATTGCTATCTGGCGATATGATTTGGTTACACATCCTTCATGTCTTTCCAGGAGACTTTCAGTAAAAACAAATCTTCTGCAAGAGGTAGAAGCAGTGGGTGGTGAAGAAAGTGTACGAGAGCCTTTTCCTCCTGGCTGTGGAGTGCAGAAAGGACCAGACGTTTGTCTACAAGGAGCCAGAGTCACAGTAGGCTATGTGTGCCGTTTTTTTATTCATGTAGTTCTGTCCTTGAGGAAGATGTAGCTGCTGCTTTCGTAACAGCTAATGGGGATCCTAATAAAATACCAAACCCAACATCCCTGTCAACATAGCCACAACGCCAAAGCCTGCTAAACCAGCTGCCATTACTCAAAGCAAGAAGAGGTTAACCAGCTGAAGAACAATCTGGAACCTGCCTGAAACCTTCAACCAACACAACATCCATATTCAGTTAGACTGATGTTGTAGTATACTATACAACGGGTGGGTCTAATCCTGAATGCTGATTGGTTAAAACCGAATTCCAGCCGCTGTCTATTCCTCAAGTAACCACGTTAAAATGCCTATTTACTCTGTTCCATCTGATTGCATTATCCACTCTCATCAGCCCAGCCAGGCAATTTACAGAGCATTCAAAAAATATTCAGACCCCTTTTTCCACATTTGGTTACATTACAGCCTTATTCTAAAATGTATTAAAAAATGTTTTCCCTCATCAAATCTACACACAATACCCCATAATGACAAAGAGAAAAAAACAGATATTTTTGTAATTTTTTGTCATTTATTACAAATAAAAACAGAAATACCTTATTTACATAAGTATTCAGACCCTTTACTATGAGACTCGAAATTGAGCTCAGGTGCATCCTGTTTCCATTGATCATCCTTGATATCACACAACTTGATTGGAGTTCCCCTGTGGTAAATTTAATTGATTGGACATGATTTGGAAAGGCACACACCTGTCTATATAAGGTCCCACAGTTGACAGTGCATGTCAGAGCAAAAACCAAGCCATGAGGTTGAAGAAATTGTCTGTAGAGCTCTGAAACAGGATTGTGTCGAGGCACAGATCTGGGGAAGGGTACCAAAAAATGTCCACAACATTGAAGGTACCCAAGAACACAGTGGCCTCCATCATTCTTAAGTGGAAGAAGTTTGGAACCACCAAGACTCTTCCTAGAGCTGGCCGCACGGCCAAACTGAGCAATTGGGGGAGAAGGGCCTTGGTCAAGGAAGTGTCCAAGAACCCGATGGTCACTCTGACAGAGCTCTAGAGTTCCTCTGTGGAGATGGGGAGAGCCTTCCAGAAGGACAACCATCTCTTCAGTTTGTCAAATGGCACCTGAAGGACTCTCAGACCATGAGAAACAAGATTCTCTGGTCTGATTAAACCAAGATTGAACTCTGCAGGAAACCTGGCACCATCCCTACGGTGAAGCATGGTGGTGGCAGCATCATGCTGTGGGGATGTTTTCAGTGGCAAGGACTGGGAGACTAGTCAGGATTGAGGAAAGATGAACGGAGCAAAGTACAGAGCGATCCTTGATGAAAACCTGCTCCAGAGCGCACAGGACCTCAGACTGGGGCGAAGGTTCACCTTCCAACAGAACAACGACCCTAAGCACACAGCCAAGACAACGCAGGAGTGGCTTCAGGACAAGTCTCAATGTCCTTGAGTGGTCCAGCAAGAGCTCAGACTTGAACCCGATCGAACATCTCTGGAGAGACCTGAAAATAGCTGTGCAGCAACGCTCCCCATCCAACCTGACAGAGCTTGAGAGGATCTGCAGAGAAGAATGGGAGAAACTCCCCAAATACAGGTGTGCTAAGCTTGTAGCGTCATACCCAATAAGAATCAAGGCTGTAATCGCTGCCAAAAGTGCTTCAACAAAGTACTGAGTAAAGGGTCTGAATACTTATGTAAATATATATATATATACAGTGCCTTGCGAAAGTATTCGGCCCCCTTGAACTTTTAGACCTTTTGCCACATTTCAGGCTTCAAACATAAAGATATAAAACTGTAATATTTTGTGAAGAATCAGCAACAAGTGGGACACAATCATGAAGTGGAACGGAATTTATTGGATATTTCAAACTTTTTTAACAAATAAAAAACGGAAAAATTGGGCGTGCAAAATTATTCAGCCCCCTTAAGTTAATGCTTTGTAGCGCCACCTTTTGCTGCGATTACAGCTGTAAGTCGCTTGGGGTATGTCTCTATCAGTTTTGCACATCGAGAGACTGAAATTTTTGCCCATTCCTCCTTGCAAAACAGCTCGAGCTCAGTGAGGTTGGATGGAGAGCGTTTGTGAACAGCAGTTTTCAGTTCTTTCCACAGATTCTCGATTGAATTCAGGTCTGGACTTTGACTTGGCCATTCTAACACCTGGATATGTTTATTTGTGAACCATTCCATTGTAGATTTTGCTTTATGTTTTGGATCATTGTCTTGTTGGAAGACAAATCTCCGTCCCAGTCTCAGGTCTTTTGCAGACTCCATCAGGTTTTCTTCCAGAATGGTCCTGTATTTGGCTCCATCCATCTTCCCATCAATTTTAACCATCTTCCCTGCCCCTGCTGAAGAAAAGCAGGCCCAAACCATGATGCTGCCACCACCATGTTTGACAGTGGGGATGGTGTGTTCAGGGTGATGAGCTGTGTTGCTTTTACGCCAAACATAACGTTTTGCATTGTTGCCAAAAAGTTCGATTTTGGTTTCATCTGACCAGAGCACCTTCTTCCACATGTTTGGTGTGTCTCCCAGGTGGCTAGTGGCAAACTTTAAATGACACTTTTTATGGATATCTTTAAGAAATGGCTTTCTTCTTGCCACTCTTCCATAAAGGCCAGATTTGTGCAGTATACGACTGATTGTTGTCCTATGGACAGAGTCTCCCACCTCAGCTGTAGATCTCTGCAGTTCATCCAGAGTGATCATGGGCCTCTTGGCTGCATCTCTGATCAGTCTTCTCCTTGTATGAGCTGAAAGTTTAGAGGGACGGCCGGGTCTTCGTAGATTTGCAGTGGTCTGATACTCCTTCCATTTCAATATTATCGCTTGCACAGTGCTCCTTGGGATGTTTAAAGCTTGGGAAATCTTTTTGTATCCAAATCCGGCTTTAAACTTCTCCACAACAGTATCTCGGACCTGCCTGGTGTGTTCCTTGTTCTTCATGATGCTCTCTGCGCTTTAAACGGACCTCTGAGACTATCACAGAGCAGGTGCATTTATACGGAGACTTGATTACACACAGGTGGATTCTATTTATCATCATTAGTCATTTAGGTCAACATTGGATCATTCAGAGATCCTCACTGAACTTCTGGAGAGAGTTTGCTGCACTGAAAGTAAAGGGGCTGAATAATTTTGCACGGCCAATTTTTCAGTTTTTTATTTGTTAAAAAAGTTTGAAATATCCAATAAATTTCGTTCCACTTCATAATTGTGTCCCACTTGTTGTTGATTCTTCACAAAAAATTACAGTTTTATATCTTTATGTTTGAAGCCTGAAATGTGGCAAAAGGTCAAAAAGTTCAAGGGGGCCGAATACTTTCGCAAGGCACTGTATATATATATATATATATATATATATATATATATATATATATATATATATATATATATATATATATTTTTTTTTTTATACATTTTGTGTAGATTGATGAGGCAAAAAAAAAACATTTGAATCCGTTTTAGAATAAGGCTGTAACATAACAAAATGTGGGAAAAAGTCAAGGGGTCTGAATACTTTCTGAATGCGCTGTATAAACTTGATCTCCACTATACAAAGCATCTAGACATTATCTCACATTTCTTTTTGATTAACATTTAGTTAGTCTTTTTGACTAACATTTAGCTCTGTCAGGTTGGATGGGGAGCGTCGCTGCACAGCTATTTTCAGGTCTCTCCAGAGATGTTCAACAGCGGAGATTTGTATAAAACTTGGTGTCTGTCTCACCGACATCTGCAACATTGTTTCCTGTATGCTCTCGTTGGCTGGCCCTCGCTTCATATTTATCGCCAAACCCACTGGCTCCAGGTCATCTATAAGTCTTTGCTAGGTAAAGCCCCGCCTTATCTGAGCTCACTGGTCACCATAGCAGCACCCACCCGTAGCACGCGCTCCAGCAGGTATATTTCACTGGTCACCCCCAAAGCCAATTACTCCTTCGGGCCACCTTTCCTTCCAGTTCTCTGCTGCCAATGACCGGAACGAACTGCAAAAATCACTGAAGCTGGAGACTCATATCTCCCTCACTAGCTTTAAGCACCAGCTGTCAGAGCAGCTCACAGATCACTGCACCTGTACATAGCCCATTTGTAAATAGCCCATCCAACTACCTCATCCCCATCCCCACACTGTTATTTATTTTATTTATTTTGATCCTTTGCACCCCAGTATCTCTACTTGCACACTCATCTTCTGCACATCTATCACTCCAGTGTTTAATTGCTATATTGTAATTATTTCTCCACTATGGCCTACTTATTGCCTTACCTCCCTTTTTCTACCGCATTATCACACACTGTATATAGACTTTTTCTATTGTATTATTGACTGCATGTTTGTTTATTCCATGTGTAACTCTGTGTTGTTGTTTGTGTCGCACTGCTTTTCTTCATCTTGGCCAGGTCGCAGTTGTAAATGAGAACTTGTTCTCAACTAGCCTACCTGGTTAAATAAAGGTGAAAAAACCAACATTGTTTCAATATTCAAATTCGATCTCCAGCTGTCTCATAGTAATGAACGAGACAGACAGGCAGGCAGCGTTTCTCAGCCAGTTGAAATCATGAATCAGCTGGCATAATTTGTATGGATATATACAAAGAAATTTCAATTGAAAAAAGGTCAAATGAAACAAAGTGCAGATAGTTTGCCGTCTTTCAGCTTCAGTTTGAAGTGATTGTGTTAGCTGTGTTGTTGGCTAGCTTCTCTGAACAACAGTGTCCTGATGAGTGAACATATTTTCTAAGCCAGGCGAAAATGCGCCTCATTAGCTCATTGTTATGGATGTATCCAAATAAATGTCACTAGAAACAGCTTAAACAAATGCAAATGCAACTACTTTTTGACGTGACTAAGTTAGCCGCAGTTTGCAGGCTAGCAAGCAATGGATATGAACCTTGCCAGCCAGTATGGCAATGGAACATTTAGAACGGACGACTGGGTACATTTAGAATGAACGTCCATAGATACAGAGTAAAAAGACTGAACAATGTCTCTGGCAAACGAACCGATAGAACAAACGACCAGCCGGCTTGGGTAGCAACCCTAGATGTGTCGGGAATATATCTTGTGGAAGTATGAATAAATTAATCAAAATAATGTTATTAATGAAAATATGTCAATCAATGAATATGTTGGCAACACGTTGTATAAAAGTGATAATGCTCTCGAAGCCGGTGTTTGGAGGATATCCTGCATGGTTTGCCGGCCCTTGACTAGTATGCTCACAACTGCATTGTGGTATAGATATTGCTAGCTGTTGTACATACTGTATGTATATAATGGTGGTTTATATAAGCTTGTGTACTGACAATTGACTAAATGATTTCAGCTGCATCAGAAACAAATAGTGCTGACTTATTTATCAATACATATTGAAATGTAATTAAATGTATAAACTAGCTTCAGTCTTACTGCTAAAACAAATGATGCAGGGAGTTGGTTTATCATTTAAACTTGAATTTGTTGGCAAGTAAACATGTTTTAATAAAACTGTAGATGAATCTGTCAATATAGAAAATAAGTGGACATGGCTTGTATTCAAACGAGTTTACTTGGTCTGGAGACCAAGGTGAGTTTACACAGCAATCTGCAGGAACAGTTATGGCAATGTATGACATATATACAGTAGAATAAAAATATACTACCACCATTTATAATAAATACTGCAGTTCTACAAAAGGGAATACTTGCAAATGGTGTGTTTGGGTGGTACAGTGAGGTGTTCAGAGTCACTTTGATACAAGGGAAGATTGTTGTTATGGGACTTTTCACATCTCTTCTTTAGAGTCATTCACTTCTTTGTATCCACGCGTTATTGTCTGTGAGAGAAAGACGAGAACGTTGTTACCCATTCATGGGCAATCGTTGTGTACTGTCTGTATTCCTACTGTAGCATCATTGTGTAGAATATGATACATCTCACAGACAAACGTTAGCTAACTAGCTACAACACACAGGTGTAGTTACTCCAAGACTAATATAAGTCAATAAGTGCATCGATGACGTCGTTCCCAGTGTCTATACGTACATACCCAACCAGAAGCCATGGATTACAGGCAACATCCGCACTGAGCTAAAGGGTAGAGCATGCCGTTATCAAGGAGTGGGACTCTAACCAGGAAGCTTTTAGGTAATCCTGCTATGCCCTCCGACGAACCATCAAATAGGCAAAGCGTCAATAGAAGACTAAGATTGCATCGTACTACACCTGCTCCGACACTCGTCGGATGTGGCAGGGCTTGCAAACTATCACAGACTACAAAGGGAAGCACAGATGCGAGCTGCCCAGTGACATAAACCTACCAAACAAGCTAAATTACTTCTATGCTCACTTTGAGGCAAGTAACACTGAAACATGCATGAGAGCATCAGCTGTTCCGGACGACTGAGTGATCACACTCTCCATAGCCGATGTGAGTAAGGCCTTTAAACAGGTCAACATTCACAAGGCCACAGGGCCAGACAGATTACCAGGACATGTATTCTGAGCATGCGCTGACCAACTGGCAACTGACATTTTCAACCTGTCCCTGACCGAGTCTGTAATACCAACATGTTTCAAGCAGAACACCATAGTCCCTGTGCCCAAGAAGACGAAGCTAACCTGCCTAAATGATTACTGACCTGTAGCACTCACGTCTGTAGCCATGAAGTGCTTTGAAAGACAGGTCATGGCTCACATCAACACCATTATCCCAGAAACCCTAGACCCACTCCAATTTTCATACCGCTCCAACAGATCCACAGATGATGCCATCTCTAATGCACTCAACACTGCCCTTTCCCACCTAGACAAAAGGTATTTGGTATTTTTTGTATTTTATTAGGATCCCCAATTAGCTGTTGCAAAAGCAGCAGCTACTCTTCCTGGGATCCACACAAAACATAATACAGAATGACATAATACAGAACATCAATAGACAAGAACAGCTCAAGGACAGAACTATATAATTTTTTTTTAAAAGGCACACGTAGCCTACATATCAATGCATACACACAAACTATCTAGGTCAAATACGGGAGAGGCGTTGTGCGGCGAGGTGTTGCTTTATCTGTTTTTTTGAAACCAAGTTTGCTGTTTATTTGAGCAATATGAGATGGAAGGAAGTTCCATACAATAAGGGCTCTATATAATACTGTACGCTTTATTGAATTTGTTCTGGATTTGGGGACTGTGAAAAGACCCCTGGTGGCATGTCTGGTGGGATAAGTGTGTGTGTCAGAGCTGTGTGTAAGTTGACTATGCAAACAATTTGGGATTTTCAACACATTAATGTTTCTTATAAAAAGAAGAAGTGATGCAGTCAGTCTCTCCTCAACTCTTAGCCAAGAGAGACTGGCATGCATAGTATTTATATCAGCCCTCTGATTACAATTAAGAGCAAAACGTGCCGCTCTGTTCTGGGCCAGCTGCAGCTTAAATAGGTCTTTCTTTGCAGCACTGGACCATACGACTGGACAATAATCAAGATTAGACAAAACTAGAGCCTGCAGAACTTGCTTTTTGGAGTGTGGTTTCAAAAAAGCAGATGTCATGATGTTGGCCTGTGGGTAAGGTTTATGACCCCCCCATAAATACCTTTCTCCCTTCCCTCTTTCTCTTGACTCTACTGAAGGACTCTGGAATAGCCTTTGTTAAACATAGAGAGTCTGGGAACATCAAACGGTGGGGGGAAAGGAACTATATTTCGGTAATCCAACCAGTGGAGAATATGCGTTGGTACTTAATGAATATGATGTCAGTTCGGTTGTCATCTGAGACATTCTTATTAATGATAGGATGACATAAACTGTATCATAGAAAGTCTACACATTATAGTTATCAGATTCACATGTAATTGTTGTGCAATTTAACCTGTTGGGGCTAGGGGGCAGTATTTTCACGGCCGGATAAAAAACGTACCCGATTTAAACTGGTTACTACTCTTACCCAGAAACGAGAATATGCATATAATTAGTAGATTTGGATAGAAAACACTCTGAAGTTTCTAAAACTGTTTGAATGGTGTCTGTGAGTATAACAGAACTCATATGGCAGGCAAAAACCTGAGAAAAAGTCAACCAGGAAGTGGAGGATCTGAGAATTGTAGTTCTTCTTTCTAGTCCCTTTCGAAACTACAGTATCCGTGGGGTTACGTTGCACTTCCTAAGGCTTCCATTGGCTGTCTAAAGCCTTCAGAAAGTGGTTTGAGCATTCTCTTGTCACTGGGCAGATAATAGGAGCTCAGTTTCTGAGTGGACTGCCTGGCAACAAAGGGATTGGATATGCACGGTCACGCGAGCGCACCGTTTCTTCTTGAATGAATATGCTATTGTCCGGTTGGAAAATTATCGCAATTTTACGTAAAAAATACCATAAAGATTGATTTTAAACAGCATTTGACATGCTTCTAAGTACGGTAATGGAACATTTTGACTTTTCGTCTTTGACTTTTCGACTTCTCGCTCGCACGTTATGCCTTTGGATAAGTGATCTGTACGCACAAACAAAACGGAGGTATTTGTATATAAATATGGATTATTTCGAACAAAAACAACATTTCTTGTGGAAGTAGCAGTCCTGGGAGTACATTCTGACGAAGATCAGCAAAGGTAAGAGAATATTTCTAATACTAATTCTGAGTTTAGGTAGCCCCGAACTTGGCTGGTGTCTGTATAGCTCTCTGTGATGGCTGAGCTATGTACTCAGAATATTGAAAAATGTGCTTTCTCCGTAAAGCTATTTTAAAATCTGACAAAGCGGTTGCATCCAGGAGTAGTCTATCTATAATTCTTTAAATAATTGTTATATATTTTGTCAACGTTTATGATGAGTATTTTTGTAAATTGATGTGCACATTCACCAGATGTTTTGGTGGGAATACATTTTCTGCACATCACGCGCCAATGTAAAATGCTGTTTTTGGATATAAATATGAACTTTATCGAACAAAACATACATGTATTGTGTAACATAATGTCCTAGGAGTGTCATCTGATGAAGATCGTCAAAGGTTAGTGCTTCATTTAGCTGTGTTTTGGGTTTTATTGACACATATCCTTGCTTGGAAAATGGCTGTGTGATTATTTTTGTCTATGTACTCTCCTAACATAATCTAATGTTTGGCTTTCGCTGTAAAGCCTTTTTGAAATCGGACAATGTGGTTACATCAAGGAGAAGTATATCTTTAAAATGGTGTAAAATAGTTGTATGTTTGAGAAAGTTGAATTATGACATTTTGTTGTTTTTGAATTTGCGAAATGTGATCGATACATGTGGATGATCTTGTTCCTGTAGTGTTTGTAAACACCCTGGTAGGTTGATTAATAACCTGAACCAGATTACAGGCACTGGTTACAGTAAGAAGCTTCCTCTTGAGGGGACAGCTTGATGAAAACCAGTCAATATTCAGGTCCCCAAGATAGTAGCCCTCTTTGTTTACATCACATACACTATCAAGCATTTCACACATATTATTTAGATACTGACTGTTAGCACTTGGTGGCCTATAGCAACACCCCAAAAGAAAAGGCTTTAGATGTGCCAGGTGAACCTGCAACCACAAGACCTCAATAACACTTGACATAAGATCTTCTCTGAGCATTACAGGGATATGGCTCTGAATATATACCGCAACACCTCCCCCATAAGCATTTCTGTCTCTTCTATAGATGTTATATCCTTGTATTGCTACTGATGTATCACCAAATTAATGATCTAAGTGAGTCTCAGAAATGGCTAATATATGAATGTTATCTGATGTTAGCAAGTTATTGATTTAATGAACCTTATTTCTAAGGCTACAGTGAGGGAAAAAAGTATTTGATCCCCTGCTGATTTTGTAAGTTTGCCCACTGAAATGATCAGTCTATAATTTTAATGGTAGGTTTATTTGAACAATGAGAGACAGAATAACAACAACAAAAAATCCAGAAAAACGCATGTCGAAAATGTTATAAATTCATTTGCATTTTAATGAGGGAAAGAAGTATTTGACCCCCTCTCAATCAGAAAGAGTTCTGTCTCCCAGGTGTCTTTTATACAGGTAACGAGCTGAGATTAGGAGCACACTCTTAAAGGGAGTGCTCCTAATCTCAGTTTGTTATCTGTATAAAAGACACCTGTCCACAGAAGCAATCAATCATTCAGATTCCAAACTCTCCACAATGGCCAAGACCAAAGAGCTCTCCAAGGATGTCAGGGACAAGATTGTAGACCTACACAAGGCTGGAATGGGCTACAAGACCATCGCCAAGGAGCTTGGTGAGAAGGTGATAACAGTTGGTGCGATTATTCGCAAATGGAACAAACACAAAAGAATTGTCAATCTCCCTCGGCCTAGGGCTCCATGCAAGATCTCACCTCGTGGAGATGCAATGATCATGAGAACGGTGAGGAATCAGCCCAGAACTACACGGGAGGATCTTGTCAATGATCTCAAGGCAGCTGGGACCATAGTCACCAAGAAAACAATTGGTAACACACTACACCGTGAAGGACTGAAATCCTGCAGCGCCCGCAAGGTCCCCCTGCTCAAGAAAGCACATATATATGCCCGTCTGAAGTTTGCCAATGAACATCTGAATGATTCAGAGGACATCTGGGTGAAAGTGTTGTGGTCAGATGAGACCAAAATGGAGCTATTTGGCATCAACTCAACCCTCTGTGTTTGGAGGAGGGATGCTGCCTATGACCCCAAGAACACCATCCCCACCGTCAAACAAGGAGGTGGAAACATTATGCTTTGGGGGTGTTTTTCTGCTAAGGGGACAGGACAACTTCTCCGCATCAAAGGGACGATGGACGGGGCCATGTACCGTCAAATCTTGGGTGAGAGCCTCCTTCCCTCAGCCAGGGCATTGAAAATGGGTCGTGGATGGGTATTCCAGCATGACAATGACCCAAAACACACAGCCAAGGCAACAAAGGAGTGGCTCAAGAAGAAGCACATTAAGGTCCTGGAGTGGCCTAGCCAGTCTCCAGACCTTAATCCCATAGAAAATCTGTGGAGGGAGCTGAAGGTTCGAGTTGCCAAACATCAGCCTCGAAACCTTAAGGACTTGGAGAAGATCTGCAAAGAGGAGTGGGACAAAATCCCTCCTGAGATGTGCGCAAACCTGGTGGCCAACTACAAGAAACGTCTGACTGTGATTGCCAACAAGGGTTTTGCCACCAAGAACTAAGTCATGTTTTGCAGAGGGGTCAAATACTTATTTCCCTCATTAAAATGCAAATCAATTTATAACATTTTTGACATGTGTTTTTCTGGATTTTTTGTTGTTATTCTGTCTCTCACTGTTCAAATAAACCTACCATTGAAGTGATAGACTGATCATTTCTTTGTCAGTGGGCCAACGTACAAAATCAGCAGGGGATCAAATACTTTTATCCCTCACTGTACATATATATTAATATGGGCTATTTTCAGCCCTTTCCTGGGTAGCTTATCTGAGAGAGACATAATACTGAAAAGAGCAGACAAAGCAAGAGAAAAAATATACATTCAGCATTCATTAATCAATTGGTGTGTGTGTGTGTGTGTGTGTGTGTGTGTGTGTGTGTGAGTGTGTGTGTGTGTGTGTGTGTGTGTGTGTGTGTGTGTGTGTGTGTGTGTGTGTGTGTGTGTGTGTGTGTGTGTGTGTGTGTGAGGCTACGAACCCATAGGCTTGGCTCTCTGATCCCTTCCAGGCTTCTGGGAGGGAGGGTGGACAATGAGCCTGTCATAGCGAATGTACGCAATGTCCCCACGCACTCTGGCAGCTTTCATGGCTGGGATCAGTTCTTTCCTCTTCTGGCGCACAGCTTCAAGATAGTCCTCATTGAGGAGGATATACCTTCATCTCAAGTTCTTGGCACTTTCCAGAACCGCCACCTTGTCCTTGAAGCTCAGGAACTTGACCACTATCAGCCTGGGCCTATCACCTGGTCCAGAGGTGGGTTTTCCAGTCCTGTGGACACCCTCCACCTCAATCTTCCTGTGGTCCATCTTCAATTTCTCAGAGATCTCTGGTCAGGTCGTCCATTCTTTTATTAGTAGAATACACAAGTATTTGGACAAAACAAGCTATTTTCTCGTTGTTGTAACAACTGCTTGTGGGTCTCTTTTTGTTTGTTTAAAAGATCCTTCACGTGTGATAGAGAAACACCACTGTCCTCAACGGGACTCCTGCTGGCTTTGATCTTCGTCATGGTAGCTAGCAATGTAGGTTACGCTGTTACTCCTCGCAGTTCCAGACATGGCAGGTCACTGAGAAAATTGAAAACAACAAACAGCTGGGATCTAGGCAGCCACAAACCCGGGACAATCCACGGTCCCAGCCACAATGGCTAACCGCATTGCGGGATGCGTTCAAAAAAACCTTGCTAGCTTGATATGTAGCTAGCTGGCAGCTAGGCTAGCTGCGACGCCAAATTGCTCCTCAGACCCGTCCTTGGTCAGCAGGATCACTGGAAAGAGACAAGCAGTCCCAGCAACTGATGCCAACTGTGTCGCGGGATCCAAACTAAGAAGCTAGATAGCTACCAATAACATTCCAATACACTTTAAAACAACACATTTTTCAAGCAAACAAAACCGAGCCCTTCCCGTTCCGCATTCAACAGGAAGTGACGAATAGGGGAGTGATTGCTTTAATCCATTGATAGTGTATGTGTGCCAAAGGAACAGCGCCCTCAAAGCTCATCACTAAGCTAAGAACCCTGGGACTAAACACCTCCCTCTGCAACTGGATCCTGGACTTCCTGATGGGCCGCTCCCCAGGTGGTAAGGGTAGGTAATAACACATCTGCCACGCTGATCCTCAACACAGGGGCCTCTCAGGGGTGCGTGCTCAGTCCCCTCCTGTACTCCATGTTCACTCACGACTGCATGGCCAGGCACGACTCCAACACTACCATCTGATCACCGACAACGATGAGACAGCCTATAGGGAGGAGGTCAGAGACCTAGCCGTGTGGTGCCAGGACAACAACCTCTCTCAACGTGATCAAGACAAAGGAGATGATTGTGGACTACAGGAAAAGAAGGACCAAGCACACCCGCATTCTCATTGACGGGGCTGTAGTGGAGCAGGTTGATAGCTTCAAGTTCCTTGGTGTCTACATCACCAACAAACTATCATGGTCCAAACACACTAAGACAGTCGTGAAGAGGGCATGACAAAGCCTATTCCCCCTCAGGAGATTGAAAAGATTTGGCATGGGTCCTCAGATCCTCAAAAGGACCGAGAGCATCCTGACAGGTTGCATCACTGCCTGGTAGGCAACTGCTCGGCCTCCGACCGCAAGGCACTACAGAGAGTAGTGCGTACGGCCCAGTACATCACTGGGGACCAGCTTCCTGCCATCCAGGACCTCTATACCAGGCGGTGTCAGAGGACGGCCCTAAAAATTGTCAAAGACTCCAGCCACCCTAGTGATAGACTGTTCTCTCTACTACAGCACGGCAAGCGATACCGGAGTGGCAAGTCTAGGTCCAAAAGCCTTCTTATCAGCTTCTACCCCCAAGCCATAAGATTCCCGAACAGTTCATCAAAGGGCTACCCAGACCCCTCTTTTACGCTGCTGCTACTCTCTGTTTATTATCTATACATAGTCACTTTAATAACTCTACCTACATGTACATATTACCTCAATTACCTTGACTAATCAGTGCCCCCGCACATTGACTCTGTTCCGGTACCCCCTGTACATAGCCTCGCTATTGTTATTTTACTGCTGCTATTTAATTATCTGTTACTTTTTTTCAATTTTTTACTTAACAGTTATTTTTCTTAAAACTGCATTGTTGGTTAAGAGCTTGTAAGTAAGCATTTCACTGTAAGGTCTACACCTGTTGTATTCAGCGCATGTGACAAATACAGTTTGATTTGATTTGAAGTCATCAAGCCAAAGTCATTCCTTTATTCTTCGCCCTCATCAAAAAAAGTATTATTCTCCTAATGAGAGGCACTAAGGCTAGCTAGGCTAGTTATCTAGCTAGAGATAATGTTAGACTACAGTACATTTTAGGTATAGCAAACACAGCTAGCTAGCTAAACTTGGCTAGCTTGGTTTGTAGTGGTACTAGCAAGCCCCGTTATAGCCGAATCGATCACCAATTTGTACTGTACTGAACAACACTGCCTCGTGGACTCTACAATCTGTCGAAAGCGTTCCACGGGGATGCTGGCCCATGTTGACTCCAATGTTTCCCACAGTTGTGTCAAGATGTTCTTTGGGTGGTGGACCATTCTTGATACACACAGGAAACTGGTAAACATGACTCCATAAAAAAAATGTATTAAAAAAAATATATTATAATACAGCTATAGTGCTAAATGATGTCTGAAACACCCTCTCATCACTCATAATTATGTAGGGAGACGACGTGACAGTGGTAGGCCTGATCACCAACTACGATGAGACAGCCTAACATAAATGCATTTAAATGCATTTAATAAATAAAGATCTTTAGGGTTACGGTATATTTTGGAGTGTTATACATTTTCATAAACAATATGGGATGGCAGTATCAAATGTATGTGACCTGGCAGTGTGGTGCCAAGACAACAACCTCTCCCTCAACATCAGCAAGAAAAAGGAGCTGATCATGGACTACAGGAAACAGAGGGCCAAGCACGCCCCCATCCATATCGACAGGGCTGTAGTGGACTGGCTGCATCACTGCTTGGTATGGTAACTGCTTGGCATCTGACCAAAAGGACCTACAGAGGGGCCGAGCTCCCTGCCATCCAGGACCTCTATACCAGGCGGTGTCAGACGAAGGCCCTAAAAATAATCAAAGACTCCAGCGAAGTCATAGACTGTTTTAGCTGCTACCGCACGGCAAGTGTTAAGGTTTCACCAAGTCTGGAACAAACAGGACCCTGAACAGCTTCTACCCCCAAGCCATAAGATGCTAAATAGCTTCCCGTGCTATTTGCATTGACGTTTTTTCAACTCTTTTGACTCTTCACATACGCTGCTGTTACTGTTTATTATCTACCCTGTTGCCTAGTCACTTTATCCCTACTTATATGTACATACAGTGCATTTGGAATGTAATCAGACCCCTTGACTTTTTCCAAATTTTGTTACGTTACAGCTTTATTCTAAAATGTATACAAAAAAAATAAAAGATATCCCACAATACCCCATAATGGCAAAGCAAAGAAAATGCTGCAGAATTGTTTTGGTACCCTTCCCCAGATCTGTGCCTCGGAGCTCTACAGACAATTCCTTCGACCTCATGGCTTGATTTTTTGCTCTGACATGCACTGTCAACTGTGAGACCTTATATAGACAGGTGTGTACCTTTCCAAATCATCTCCAATCAATTGACTTGAAATCAAAATGTAGAAACATCTGAAGGATGATCAATGGAAACAGGATGCACCTGAGCTCAATTTCGAGTCTCATAGCAAAGGGTCTGAATACTTATGTAAATAAGGTATTTCTGTTTTTTGTTTTTAATAAATTTGCTAAAATGTCTAAAAACCTGTTTTCGCTTTGTCATTATGGGGTATTGTATGTAGATTGATGAGGAAAATAATGTCAGTAAATCTACTTTAGAATAAGGCTGTAACGTAACATAATGTGGAAAAAGGGATACTTTCCAAATGCACTGTATCTATCTCAATTACCTCATACCCCTGCACATAAACTCGGTACTGGTACCCTGTGTATATAGCAATGTTATTGTTACTCATCATGATATTTATTCCTTGGGTTATTTTTTAAATATTTTTCTTTTATTTATCTTTTTTTCTCTCTGCATTGTTGGAAGTAAGTAAGAACTTTACTATTAAGGCGTCCGCATGCTATCCAGCTGAAACATTTCGGATAAGTTTGGGCATATATATATAATATTTACATTTAGTGAGGTTTTTGTTCGTTTTGGACGTCGCTGAGGTTTTTGGGGGCTGTTCGAGCACACAAAAACATTTCTAGAGGCAAGCCGAAGTTAACGCCCCTTCATCGGTGATTGGTCAACAGTAGGGATTCTTCAATAGTCTTTGTTGTCATTCAACGAGACGACTTGTTTTCCTGCACATTTTTTTATTGAGAAATACTGCACCAAACATCTTAGTCCGATGTAAAACTGCACCGCTAAGATCTCCTTGAGTTATTTTAGATTAATTCTGACGAAGCGTATACTGGATTCGGCATCTCAAAATGGATGAACAGTACTATTGCTGTTTTTTTCTCGTATTTCAAGCAAATGTCTTTTAAGGGAGTGTGCTTTCGGTTCGGCTAGCCAAGTTCGGCTAGGCGCTAGCATTTGGTAGCCTTTAGTCCACACCAGTTGTTTATGAATAAAATTTGATTTCATATGTCCGCCACGTAATTGCTCTCGCTCTACTGTGTGTGCATGATGTGTACCAGTGTTGAGTTCAGGAGAGAAGGAAGGAGGGAGGTAGGGTGACGGTGGTCTCAGTCCGAGCAGATACAAATTAAAGTGTGTAAAGGTGGGTGTGTTGTCACTACTCACCTAAAAACCAACACTAACCCAAAGTCCCTTGACCAGTGTGTGTTGTGCTTTTGAACAGGTTTTTGATCTTGAATATGAACACGTAATATCGCCAAACATTCAAGTGCGCGCACACACACAGCACTTCAAAATCTGAACGCTTCATTGAAAGACATGCCTGAGCAGCCCCACCTCTAGCTGCCAAAATAAAGGGGTGTTTGGCACCTTGCTACCCTGAGGGACAGAGAGAGAGGGGCTAGAATTACCTCTCGGCTAGGGTTACACGCTAAATGGCCTGTTTGAAAAACACTTTAATTTTAACAATGTCAACTGCATCACCGATTCTTCCTGTCCCTTCTAACTTCAGACTCCAAGCCGCTTCCCTACTCCTATAGCCCTAAAACCAATGGCTCCTTCTCTGCTTTCTTTGCTTTCCTTCCTTTCTCTCCTCCCTCCCCCTCCATTCCCTCCCCCCTCTCTCCTCCAAGCAAAGCAGATTAAAGCACAGAGAGTCACTTGTGGAAAATTAGCACCATGGTGTCCCTCACCCTGTGCCTTGCGCCTTGGCTTTGTTCTGTCAGCAACAAGAAACCCTGAACACACACACACACACAAACTTTTACTCCGACAAGTAGTGTTTGATGTGAGGACTGAGTGGCTGTGTGCTGTGATATCCCTGTGCAGCGTAACCATGACAGGACAAAGGACAAAATCAGACCAGCCATGAATTAGGGTCAAATCCAATCACAAAGATGGAAGGGGTCAATGACGACACTTACAGACCAGTGTATCAACAGGTATGGGGACATAAAGTACCAAACACACATGGACAATTCCACAACAGAATGATGCAGAGACTCAGATAAGATATTGGTAAGAAATGGCACATCTGTAGCCAAATATGTTATTCGTCCATTTGGGGGGTTTTAAGCATTAAATGACCTGGTATGATGGTGCATTGATCAGTTATACAGCTTAAAGCTGTTATTTTTGCATTTTTACCCAAAGTCAACCTTTAAAAGTAGTCCTTGTGCATAGAGTTGTATGGTATGTTTAACTTTGCAATTATTGTGTTTTGTTTGACATCCATTATAAAGTCTCAGCATCATTCTGTTACCAATGGAATTTCCCACATTCCTATTCAATAAACCTCTGTGCCAGGGTTTCCCTTAGCCGATAATAGGCGGCTTTTGCCCCCCCTCCCAAAAAAATGAAAAGTCGATAAATAAAATTGCCGTCGGCCAATTGTCCAGGAGAATTTTAAAAATCCCATTGCGAAATAATGCATTTTAGCCTATTCGTTGATTGAAATATCAGCTGATATAGGGCAAGCGCTGCTGATACAGCTCAAACAGCTGTTTGTTGCTGCTGGAGTGAAACGTGCTTTAATTTGCCCAATCATTGCGCAACAATTCTTAAGGCAATCACGTGTAAAAAACAATGGCCACGATTAAAAAGAGCTACTATTTTTATTTCTCAACTGGTAATTGAAGCGTGATTCCCATTCGCCATTCAAGTGCATAGGCAACTAGGCAGGCTTCAGTACGCCATACACCACTTTGCAATGAGCTGGAGGCAGTATGCATTTTGAAAACAAATACTTCATTGTTTGAAACCTGAACGTTTTACTACATATTATGAGGCATGTCTTAACTTGCTTCAAAGTAGCTTAGCCAAAATCCAACCAAACATGCAGGCAATTATTTTATAAAGACTTCCATATGCCATTTGAAACCTTTATCTCATGTTCTATTTGTTTTTAAATCAACTTTCTTTCATTGTCCAGTAGCCAAAGGCACTATCCTCGTCATATTAGCAACTCATGCTAGTAGTGGCATATTTAGATCTTCCCTCTTTCTAAATTTCTAAGGGTTATTTTCATCTTTGTCACAGGCAGGTTGGTTTACTTGTTTAGCATAAGGCAGGAGAGCACTGAGGATGATATTACTTCCTGGACATCAGGTCCACAGTCAGGCAGGCTGCACAGGAACACACACCAACACGAAGACACACAGACTCCATAGATGATTGCTTTATGCAGCCTATTTCTACAGTCAAAGCATTAGCAGTCCAAAGAGGACAATACACTGAGCAGCAGATCTCTGTGACCAAGCAGAGCTATCCATTGGCTGGAAGGCCCAGGTTTCAGGCTAAACACCAGTGACCAGAACTAAAGGTCAGGTGAATTATAGATGAGTTCTGTTATTTTCTGTGGACCTCTGGTCCCCTTCCCCCCCTCCTCTGTACTCTTTCTGTTCCTTCTCCCTCTGATCTCTCATCTGGCTCTCTTTTTTTGCCTTCTACTCTCTCTCTGCCCTCAGCTCTCATTCGCTCTTGATCCCTCTGCTCACTCCTTTTCCCTCGGTCTTCTCTCGCTCCTCTGTCCTCCCCCTCTCTCTCTCCATCCTCTCCCGCTCTTCTTCATACTTCTCTTCTCCCTTTGTTTCACCATCCTTGTCTCTTTATCCCCCGTCTCACTCCCCCTTTCTCTCGCTCTCTCTCAGACCAGTGAAGAGATGGAGTTATTTTTAGCCCAGTGTGAGAAAGAGGGAGTGAGATCGTGCTGGGCTAGCACATACTCTCCATAAGGGCTTTCTGGAGACCTGTCACACAAGTGTGAGTGACAAATGATTTATTTTCCTGCTAACATAAGTGTGTGTGTTATTGTGTGTATTTATGTGTGATTGTGTGTGTTTATGTGTGATTGTGTGTGTTTATGTGTGATTGTGTGTGTTTATGTGTGATTGTGTGAATGTGAGTGTGTGTGTCAGTAGTAGCAGTAGAAGTGACATGGTTCTTCCCTATGTCCATTTCCCCCTCTCATATAGCTGCATGGTCTTGTGGAAGGCAAATCAGCATTCTCCACAGCCCATTTCACCTGGGCCACCCAGCCTTCACCAAGCCCACCAGCCAGTACTGTGACAGTTGAGAGGCAGGGTGGTTTACTTGGTTAGCATAGTGTTAGCTGCCTGAGGCAGGTTAGTTTACTTGGTTAGCATAGTGTTAGCTGTCTGACAGGCAGGTTGGTTTACTTGTTTAGCATAAGGCAGGAGAGCACTGAGGATGATATGAATTCCTGGACATCAGGTCCACAGTCAGGTAGACTACACAGGAACACTCACCAACATGGAGACACACAGACTCCCAAGACGTCTTGGATAGGGGCAATTCCACTGTAACAGAATGGCACCGAGACTGATTGTTCACTTTGAGCGATTCAATGAAATGACCGACGTCGGTTCAATTACTTGAATTCCATTTAGTTATTTTTTTGTTCTTGTAGAGCTCAACGCTCCATTTCTCTAGAGAGAAATCAAATTATTCACGAGAGAAATTAAGTCAAGCACTATGTGGGACGCTGGGCTGTAGTAGTTGTAGTTTTCATTAGGCAAATATTCAACCTAGTTCAGCGCAGAAATGTGGTAATTAACTACAATGACCATAATCCATTGAACCTGTACTTTCCAGCCACGGACAGGGGCAGATACACACACAGACCATATGAAACCGCTTGAGAGAAGAATGACAACACAACGACGAGAGGAATAAACATTTCGTGAGATAGCTCTACCCGACTGATAGTTTAAGTAGTTGGTAATAAGCAGTCTTGAAAGCATGCCTTATCTACTTTGAAGAGCTAGTAAAATTATTTTGTCAGCCAGCTAGCTACTACTAGCCTAGCTAAACACGATGACTCGTTCAATAGGGAGCACAGAGATAACGTTAGATGGTTGTCTGCTACTGCCTGAGCAGTGATGTGATGATGACTTTAAGGAATGATCTAGAGGCGAAAGAAACACACCTATTTAGGCGAGGTGCTGGCTTGCGGAGTAGAACACTTGAAAAATTAAAGGAGAGCCGCACACTCTAGGAGCTCAGATGCAATATTTTAATAACCTAATATCCAACGTTTCAACACACAAGCTGTCTTCGTCAGGGTATAAGGAATGAAAAAGAAGGTTATCAAATAATATCGTTTTATTCTGTGTTACAGCATTCAACTCACTGTCACTCAGAAAAAATGCAGGTGATGGCTGAGGGAAGCTCTAAAATCATTTTAATGTCATTATTTAATAATGCATTTAATGTTTAAATAAATAAATTAAAAGTGATTGCAAAGTTAAACAAACCATACAACCCAAAGGTTTAATTTGAACAATTTCATCTGAAAATCTGAGAAAAACACATTTACCAGAAGAACAGTGCAGATGTCAATTTTGGTAAAAGAATAACATGCTGACCAGACCGGACACGTCGCGTGCGCGAGTGTCGCAAAATAAATTTTGAAATCCATGTTATTCAATTATTGCACCCACACTGCCTGCGCGTGCCAACGAGCATCTGCGTTGCCAAGTGCTAAAATAGAACTCCTTTCTATTTCTGATGCAGATCGCCTGAAAGTCCTGCCTCTCCCATCTCCTCATTGGTTTATAGAAGCAGGTACCCACGTGCCATCTCCTCATTGGTTATACCCACGTGGGTGATTGAAGACGAAATGTTTTGCCGGTTGTCGTGGTAATACTATGAAAGTGTAGATGCCAATAACCATATAAGTTCAAAGATGAAAAAGCCTGGAAGGAGGAGAGATGACTAGAAACGATTCGGTTGGCCGTTTTATGTGTGGATTAATTGTCGAAGTAGAGGACCTTGTGCATTTCAGGTAAAATAACAACTCAATGTTTATATCCCAGGACAAATTAGCTAGCTAAATAGGACAAATTAGCTAGCAAGTGCAAGCTAACTAGCTAAATTGCCATACATGTTTAATGCTTTTCGACCTGTCCCCAAATTAATGTCATTGGTTCAGAGTTTGTTTTGATATTTTAACCTGTGTGTCGTGATCGCGTTTGGTGTAGGGGGACAAAACAAATGTATGCATGATGACGCACGCGTGCAGCCGGTTTGGGTTCCGTATAACGGTATAATCTCACTCATTTTTTTATGAGAGAAAATATCTACTCCGAATTAAGACTCAAATATGTCTGCAGAAAGAATGGGGTGTCAGCTATGATATAACATTTTGGTTATTGGTTATCTATTTTGGTTATTGAACTACAGTAAGTGAAGTGGATTAACACCAGGTAACAGAATGACAACATGGGACCCTGATCTGTACTATACAGAAATGCATAAATATGAATGTCGCTCTCTTCATGGCGATGTATCCTGGTTAGGTACACAAAGGTAGAACAATTATATATCCTCCTTTGTATGCTTGGGTATTATTCTACACAATGGCAATTATTGAAATCAAATCAAACTTTATTTGTCACATGCGCCGAATACAACAGCTGTTGACCTTACCATGAAATGCTTACTTACAAGCCCTTAACCAACAATGCAGTTCAAGAAAGTGTTAAGAAAATACTTACCAAATAAACTAAAGTAAAAAATATTCAAAAGTAATACAATAAAATAACAATAACGAGGCTATATACAGGGGGTACCGGTACTGAGTCAATGTGCGGGGTTACAGGTTAGTCGAGGTAATTTGTACATGTAGGTAGGGGTAAAATACTTCAATTTTTTTTATTTAACTAGGAAAGTCAGTTAAGAACAAATTCAGTTAAGAACAAATTCTTACAATGACGGCCTACCGGGAACAGTGGAGCAGAACGACAGATTTGTTCAGGGGCAGAACGACAGATTTTTACCTTGTCAGCTCAAAGATTCCATCCTTTCGGTTACTGGCCCAAACCTTTTTATCTACTGTTTCTCAATCCTGGTCCTGGGGACCCAAAGCGCTGCACATTTTTGTTTTTGCCGTAGCACTACACAGCTGACTCAAATGATCAACTCATCAAAAGGCTTTGATGATTTGAATCAGGTGTGTAGTGCTAGGGAAAAAACAAAAATGTACACCCCTTTGGCTGACCTGGATTGACAACCACTGCTAACCACTAGGCTACCTGCCGCCCCGACTATGAATAGATAATAAACAGCTAGTAGCAGCAGTGTAAAAATAAATGTCAAAGTAAATAGCCATTTGATTACCGTAAATTCCGGACTATAAGTCGCAACTTTTTTCCCACGCTTTGAACCTCGCGGCTTAAACAATGACGTGGCTAATATATGGATTTTTCCCGCTTTCAATTTTTTTTTTTTTCAAAAAAACACATTCTGTGACGTGCTCAGTTTTTTGGCGGCATGAAGCTTTCATTAGACCAATGAAATTGCCGAACGGGTTAAGGTCAAACAACTTTTTTGTTTACTGTTTAGATTAAATCGAGCGCTCTCAAACTTCCCATCATTCTGATTACGGTGGTCATTTTGTCACCCTCATCATGGCAAAGACACGGAGAAATGCATATGATGCAGCTTTCAAGTTGAAGGCGATTGATCTGGCTGTTGGAAAAGGAAATAGAGCTGCTGCACGGGAGCTTGGTCTTAATGAGTCGATGATAAGACGTTGGAAACAGCAGCGTGAGGAATTGACTCAGTGCAAAAAGACAACTAAAGCTTACTGCTAATTTTTTATTTTTGTTACAAGCCGTGTTTTGTTAAAGCCTATTTATTTTTGTTACAAGCCGTGTTTCGTTAAAGCCTATTTATTTTTGTTACAAGCCGTGTTTCGTTAAAGCCTGTGTAAAGTTCATTTGTTTCAATGTACCGGTAGGCACCTGCAGCTTATAGACATGTGTGGCTTATTTATGTTCAAAATAATAATAACATTTTTGGGGCTTTCCTCTGACACCGCCTAGAATATAAGTCCTGGATGGCAGGAATCTTGGCCCCAGTGTACTGGGCTGTATGAACTACCCTCCTTACGGTCAGATGCCGAGCAGTTGCCATACCAGGCGGTGCTCTTGATGGTGCAGCTGTAGAACTTTTTGAGGATCTGGGGACCCATGCCAAATCTTTTCAGTATCCTGCGGGGGAAAGGGTGTTGTCGTGCCCTCTTCACGACTGTCTTGGTGTGTTTTGAACATGATAGTTTGTTGGTAATGTTGACACCAAGGAACTTGAATCTGTCTACCCGCTCCACTACAGCCCTTGTCGATGTTAAAGGGGGCCTGTTCGGCCCGCCTTTTCCTGTAGTCCACGATCAGCTCGTTTGTCTTGCTCACATTGAGGGAGAGGTTGTTGTCTTGGCACCACACTGCCAAGTCTGTGACCTCCTCCCTATAGACTGTCTCATCGTTGTCTGTAATCAGGCCAACCACTGTTGTGTCGTCAGCAAACTTAATGATGGTGTTGGAATTGTGTTTGGCCACGCAATCGTGGGTGAACAGGGAGTACAGAAGGAGACTAAGCACGCAGGGGCCAGTGTTGAGGATCAGCGTGGCAAACGTGTTGTTGCCTACCCTTACCACCTGGGGATGGCCCGTCAGGAAGTCCAGGATCCAGTTGCAGAGGGAGGTGTTTTGTCCCAGGGTCTTTAGCTTAGTGATGAGTTTTGTGGGAACTATGGTATTGAACGCTGAGCTGTAGTCAATGAACAGCATTCTCACATAGGTGTGGGAAAAGGGCAGTGTGGAGTGCTATTGAGATTGCGTCATCTGTGGATCTTCTGGGGCGGTATGCGAATTGGAGTGGGTCTAGGGTATCCGGGATGATGCTGTTAATGTGAGCCATGACCAGCCTTTCAAAGCACTTTATGGCTACCGACCTGAGTGCTACGGGGCGGTAATAATTTAGGCAGCTTACCTTCGCTTCCTTGGACACAGGGATTATGGTGGTCTCCTTAAAACATGTAGGTATTACAGACTCGGTTAGGGAGAGGTTGAAAATGTCAGTGAAGACACTTGCCAGTTGGTCCACGCATGCTTTGAGTACAGGTCCTGGTAATCCGTCTGGCCCCGCGGCTTTGTGAATATTGACCTGTTTAAAGGTCTTGCTCACATCGGCTATCGAGAGCGTTATCCCACAGTCGTCTGAACAGCTGGTGCTCTCATGCATGCTTCAGTGTTGCTTGCCTCGAAGCATGCATAAAAGGCATTTAGTTCGTCTGGTAGGCTCATGTCACTGGGCAGCTCGTGGGTGGGTTTCTTTTTGTAGTCCGTAATAGTTTTCAAGCCCTGCCACATCCAACGAGCGTCAGAGCCGGTGTAGTAGGACTCAATCTTAATCCTGTATTGACGCTTTGCTTGTTTGATAGTTCGTCTGAGGGCGTAACAGATTTCTTATAAGCGTCCAAATTAGTGTCCCACTCCTTGAAAGCGGCAGCTCTAGCCATTAGCTCGATGCAGATGTTGCCTGTAATCCATGGCTTCTGGTTGGGATACGTACGTACGGTCACTGTGGGGACGACGCCGTCGATGCACTTATTGATGAAGCCGATGACTGAGGTGGTATAATCCTCAATGCCATTGGATGAATCCCGGAACATATTCCAGTCTGTGCTAACAAAACAGTCCTGTAGCGTAGCATCTGCGTCATCTGACCACTTCCGTATTGAGCGAGTCACTGGTACTTCCTGCTTTAGTTTTTGCTTGTAAGCAGGAATCAGGAGGATAGAATTATGGTAAGATTTGCCAAATGGAGGGAGAGCTTTGTATGATTCTCTGTGTGTGGAGTAAAGGTGGTCTAGAGTTTTTTTTCCTCTGGTTGCACATGTGCCTGCATTTAAGTCCTGGCCACTAGGAGCACTGCATCTGGATGAGCATTTTCTTGTTTGCTTATGGCCGTATACAGCTGGTTTAGTGCGGTCTTAGTGCCAGCATTGGTTTGTGGTGGTAAATTGGCTACGAATAATATAGATAACAACTCTCTTGGTAAGGCCTACTGAGTGGCGCAGTGGTCTAAGATTGCAGTTGCTAGCTGTCCCACTAGAGACCCTGGTTCGAGTCCAGGCTCTGTTGCAGCCGGCCACAACCAGGAGACTCATGGGAAAAAAACGGCAGCCATCCCCTCCGGCGCCATTCTTCTGATGACCTCTGCCCCCAAACAAGACCAAATTTGTTGGTCTGGACTGGACTAAATCTGTACCAATCATAGACGTCTGTCTCACAAGTTTGGACATCACAGTACACCACAGCACTGCACAGTATAGTATATTTCAGGAAAGTGCAGTAAATGTACAATACTGTACTCTAGTCTGCTTTACTGTACTAAACTCTACAGTACAGTACTGACCTATACTCTACCTTTCTTTACTATACTGTGCTGTCCAAACTTGTGAAACAGACGGCTATGACTGGTTCATATTTGGACTGACCAAATTTCAACGTCCATGGACGTCCGGTGTCAGAGGGTGAGAGGGCTGGTTACAGTAAATGGAAAAAGAGGGGGCTCATGGATAAGTGTCAGTAAGAGCCAGGAGAAGTGACATTAACTGGAGAGAGAGAGACAGGGAGAAAGAGAGAGAGGGGTTGTCCAGACTGTTTTCAAACTCTTGCTTTGAGCACCACGCAACAGAAAGAGAAAGAAAACAGTTATGAGCTGAACATAACAGTATGTCAGTGTATGGGAAGACAGTAGCAGGTGACCCAAATGTGGTTTGTGACTACTATGAATGTTTTTATTTTATTTACTTTTTACTGAATAATAAAACATACAATCTACTTGCAGTGTAGCCGCTCAACATTAACATTAGGCATCTAAAATACAGTCCTCTAAAAGACTCCCATCCAGAGCGACCCACAGAAGCAACCAGGATCAACGCCCTGCTTAAGGGCACTTCGAAAGATCTCCCACGAGGTCAAAAACGGGGACCCGAACCAGAATTCATTGTAGCCAATTCAGTTGCAATCATTCTGTTAGAGATTTTTTGGTTATTTTGTTACCGATTTGGTAACAGAATGACGTGTTTTGAATCACTTAATAAATCATAAACCAAATTGTTATCAGTAAGTGTTGGTCCCATGTTTCATGAGCTGAAATAAAAGATCCCAGAAATGTTCCATACGCACAAAAAGCTTATTCCTCTCAAATTTTGTACACAAATGTGTTTACATTAGTGAGCATTTCTCCTTTGACAAGATAATCCATCTACCTGACAGGTATGGCATATTAAGAAGCTGTTTAAACAGCATGATCATTACACAGGTGCACCTTGTGCTGGGGTGTGACATCACTACAATATCCAAATGGGAGGGAACGAGAGAGCCAGTTGGATCATAGCTCTGAGTGTTGACACCAAGGCAACGAGAGGCGGGGGTGGAGACAAGGTTGAGGAGGGGGGATGGGCGTGTAGGAGCCTGCATAACCTATCCTCTCCATTCCCTGATGACACAAGAGATATACCTGTAAATGGGGAGGCAGAAGGGGGGTGCATTAAAGCGAGGAGGACGTGGTCAGCTAACAGCCAGGTTCAGGCAGAGTTGAAGCCACTTGCTAGCTGTGGTGCAGCTGGTAACATTTACCACCGCGCCAATCCCTACAAAAATGTGTGTGTGTGAAGGGGCTCTTGAACACATAAACGAGACTCACTATTTTACAAAAAACAGAGCCCCCTTACACATACTCCCCTCTCTCCAGACCCCTTTAACAACCTTACAGTCCATAAACGGAGGAGAAACGTGAAACTCTGGTTCCCCCCAATAACCCCATACCTTCTCCATGGGGCTCAAGAGGTGACAGCTTGGGGTTTTATGACTCTCCATCGTACGCACGTGCACACGTCTCACAGTGCAAAATAATTACACATTTCCTTATTAATGTTCTCTCCAATAAACAGTGTGTTATGGTTAGTGAGGAGCCAATCCACCAGGCTGAACTCTCCATGCACCCTACAGGAGGCAGCCAGCACCAATAGAAACACCCTACATATCACTGACGCTCACAGGCTCACCACTAAGTGGATCTGAATTGAGAAACACACACAGTAACACACAAAGGAACACACACTCACCTGACTGTGTGGATAGAAAATGTACTGTAACGCCCTGACCACAGAGAGGGGTTTTTTGTTCTTTATTTTGGTTAGGCCAGGGTGTTACATTGGGTGGGCATTCTATGTTCTTTTTCTAGGTTTTTTGTATTTCTTTGTTTTGGGCCGTGTGTGACTCCCAATCAGGCACAGCTGAAGTTCGTTGTTGCTGATTGGGAGTCACACATAAGGAGCAGGTTTTTCCTTTGGGTTTTGTGGGGGATTGTTTTCTGTTTTGTTCAGTTGGGACCAGACAGGACTGTTTGCTGTCGTTGCTATCAAGTGTTTTGTTTGTAGTGGTTCATTTTTATTAAATTATCAAGATGAACACACAACCTCCGCTGCATCTTGGTTTTCTTCAGACGACAGCCGTTACATTTGCGCAATTTGTCTTATTCACATTCACTAGTAAAATGTCCACACTCACCAAAAATGATGTTCGGTAGCTACTCGCTATGCTTGTATAACTTTATGAGTTGATATGACCCACAATTCAAAGCAAACTGTAGTCACAAGTCAAACTCTGGTGGCCGGGAAGTGTCAAATTTAATCAACAAGGCTGCATTTTTGGCATGTCAGAAAAAAGTATGAAGCTAGCTTGCTAAAAAAATATATACAGTATATATACACATTGATTTTAGCTTTGGCAAATTGGCTTAGTCTCGTAGTGAGAAGCCTATAAAACGTTGCTAGATTCATAAACATATTTTTTGCAATTCTGAAATATATTGGAATAATTTGCCAAACTATATAACTAGCTGGCCAGCTATGGGTAACTGCAGCTAGCTACCTGACAGGAGTGCTAGCTAGATACGTTAGCTTACTAGGTACAGTTGAATTCGGAAGTTTACATACACTTAGGTTGGAGTCATTAAAACTTGTTTTTCAACCACACCACAAATGTATTGATAACAAACTATAGTTTTGGCAAGTCGGTTAGGACATCTACTTTGTGCATGACAGGTAATTTTTCAAACAATTGTTTACAGACAGATTATTTCACTTATAATTCACTGTATCACAATTCCAGTGGGTCAGAAGGTTACATACACTAAGTTGACTGTGCCTTTAAACAGCTTGGAAAATTCCAGAAAATTATGTCATGGCTTTAGAAGCTTCTGATAGGCTAATTGACATCATTTGAGTCAATTGGAGGTGTATCTGTGGATGAATTTCAAGACCTACCTTCAAACTCAGTGCCTCTTTGCTTGACATTATGGGAAGATCTAAAGAAATCAGCCAAGACCTCAGATTGTAGACCTCCACAAGTCTGGTTCATCCTTGGGAGCAATTTCCAAATGCCTGAAGGTACCACGTTCATCTGTACAAACAATAATACGCAAGTATAAACACCATGGGACCACGCAGCCGTCATACTGCTCAGAAAGGAGACGTGTTCTGTCTCCTAGAGATGAACGTACTTTTGTGCGAAAAGTGCAAATCAATCCCAGAACAACAGCAAAGGACCTTGTGAAGATGCTGGAGGAAACAGGTACAAAAGTATCTATATCCAAAGTAAAACGAGTACTATATCGAGATAACCTGAAAGGCCGCTCAGCAAGGAAGAAGCCACTGCCCCAAAACCACCATCTTTGTCCCCAAAAGCCACTGCACATGGGGACAAAGATCATACTTTTTGAAGAAATGTCCTCTAGTCTGATGAAACATAAATAGAACTGTTTGGCCATAATGACCATCATAATGTTTGGAGGAAAAAGGGGGAGGCTTGCAAGCCGAAGAACACCATCCCAACTGTGAAGCACGGGGGTGGCAGCATCATGTTGTGGGGGTGCCAGGGACTGGTGCACTTCACAAAATAGATGGCATCATGAGGTAGGAAAATTATGTAGATATATTGAAGCAACATCTCAAGACATCATTCAGGAAGTTAAAGCTTGGTCGCAAATGGGTCTTCCAAATGGACAATGACCCCAAGCATACTTCCGAAGTTGTGGCAAAATGGCTTAAGGACAACAAAGTCAAGGTATTGGAGTGGCCATCACAAAGCCCTGACCTCAATCCCATAGAAAACTTGTGGGCAGAACTGAAAAAGCGTGTGCGAGCAAGGAGGCCTACAAACCTGACTCAGTTACACCAGCACTGTCAGGAGGAATGGGCCAAAATTCACCTTACTTATTGTGGGAAGCTTGTGGAAGGCTACCTGAAACGTTTGACCCAAGTTAAACAATTTAAAGGCAATGCTACCAAATACTAATTGAGTGTATGTAAACTTCTGACCCACTGGAAATGTGATGAAAGAAATAAAAGCTGAAATAAATCATTCTCTCTACTATTATTCTGACATTTCCCATTCTTAAAATAAAGTGGTGATCCTAACTGACCTAAGGCAGGGAATATTTACAAGGATTAAATGTCAGGAATTGTGAAAAACTGAGTTTAAATGTATTTGGCTAAGGTGTATGTAAACTTCCGACTTCAACTGTACATTAATAGCTTTAGGTTGGTTGTTTTAAGCTCAACTTCAAGATTTCCACCAAGGACGTTGCCTCTCCGATCACCACTCTCCCTCGCTTGGGCAAGGGACATTTAACCTCTCTAGGGTCGGCGGGACGAAATCGTCCCACCTACTCAACAGCCAGTTGAATCCCGTGGCGCGATATTCAAATACCTTAGAAATGCTATTACTTCAATTTCTCAAACATATGACTATTTTACACCATTTTAAAGACAAGACTCTCGTTAATCTAACCACACTGTTCGATTTCAAAAAGGCTTTACAACGAAAGCAATACATTAGATTATGTCAGCAGAGTACCCAGCCAGAAATAATCAGACACCCATTTTTCAAGCTAGCATATAATGTCACATAAACCCAAACCACAGCTAAATGCAGCACTAACCTTTGATGATCTTCATCAGATGACAACCCTAGGACATTATGTTATACAATACATGCATGTTTTGTTCAATCAAGTTCATATTTATATCAAAAACCAGCTTTTTACATTAGCATGTGACGTTCAGAACTAGCATACCCCCCGCAAACTTCCGGTGAATTTACTAAATTACTCACGATAAACGTTCACAAAAAACATAACAATTATTTTAAGAATTATAGATACAGAACTCCTCTATGCACTCGCTATGTCCGATTTTAAAATAGCTTTTCGGTGAAAGCACATTTTGCAATATTCTAAGTAGATAGCCCGGCATCACAGGGCTAGCTATTTAGACACCCACCAAGTTTAGCCCTCACCAAAGTCAGATTTACTATAAGAAAAATGTTATTACCTTTGCTGTTCTTCGTCAGAATGCACTCCCAGGACTTCTACTTCAATAACAAATGTTGGTTTGGTTCAAAATAATCCATAGTTATGTTCAAATATCCTCTGTTTTGTTTGTGCGTTCAAGACACTATCTGAATGGTAAAGAAGGGTGACGCGTACGACACGTTTCGTGACCAAAAAATTCTAAATATTCCATTACCGTAGTTCGAAGCATGTCAACCGCTGTTTAAAATCAATTTTTATGCCATTTTTCTCGTAAAAAAGCGATAATATTCCGACCGGGAAAGCGTGTTTAGGTTCAAAGAGAGAGAAAATAAAAACATGGGGTCGACTCGTGCACGCGCCTCCGTCCCATTGTCCTCTGATAGAGCACTTACCAAAAGCGCTAATGTTTTTCAGCCAGTGGCTGGAATTACATCATTCAGCTTTTTCCCACCTTCTGAGAGCCTATGGGAGCTGTAGGAAGTGTCACGTTACAGCAAAGATCCTCAGTTTTCATTAAAGAGAGCCAAGAAGAACAAGAACTTGTCAGACAGGTCACTTCCTGTAAGGAATCTTCTCAGGTTTTTGCCTACCATATGAGTTCTGTTATACTCACAGACACCATTCAAACAGTTTTAGAAACTTTAGGGTGTTTTCTATCCAAAGCCAATAATTATATGCATATTCTAGTTTCTGGGCAGTAGTAATAACCAGATTAAACCGGGTACGTTTTTTATCCGGCCGTGCAAATACTGCCCCCTACCCCCAACAGGTTAAGTTACTCTCGGATGTGACGATGTAAAACGTCATTCAAGGGCTGAGGGTTTAGGGCTGTCTACTTTGAGTTTGAAACACAGTCTGTCTCAAATATCCCCCTATCCCCTTGTCACGTCCTGACCAGTAAAAGGGGTTATTTGTCATTGTAGTTTGGTCAGGGCGTGGCAAGGGGTGTTTGTTTTGTGTGTTTCGGTGTTTTTGGTTTAGGTTCTATGTTTTCTATTTCTGTGTTTATATCTAGTTTTCTATTTTCTATGTTTATTTTGTTTAAGTGTTTTCTTTAAATAAATTAAGAAGATGAGCACTTTACCCCCTGCGCCTTGGTCCAATCCTTACGACCACCCACCAAACAAGGACCAAGCAGCGGGGATTGGAGCACCGAGGAGAAGGATGGATGTGGGAGGCAGAACGACGTTTCTGGGAGAGGAAATTAAGGGAGCTACATGAGGCCGAGAGGCATCCCCCCCCAAAAATGGGGGGGGGGGGGGGGGGGCACACGGGGAGTTGGGCAGAGTCAGGATGGAGACCTGAGCCAACTCCCCGTGCTTATTATGGGGAGCGACGGATCAAGAAAGCACCTTGTTATGCGGAGATACGCACTGTGTCGCCCATACGCACGCACAGTCCGGTGCGGTCAATAAGGGCTCCGCAGCGTTGCCGGGCGAGAGTTGGCCAGCAGCCAGGGAGAAGTGCGCCGGCGCAGCGCATCTGGCCACCAGTGCATCTCCTCGGTCCAGTTTACCCTGTTCCTGCTCCCCGCACTAGCCCTGAGGTGCATGTTACTAGTCTGGCGCCTCCAAAGCCAGCCCCACGCATCAGGCCTCTAGTGCGCCTGCCCAGTCCAGTACGTCCTGTTCCTGCTCCCCGCACTAGCCCTGAGGTGCGTGTCACTAGTCTGGCGCCTCCAAAGCCAGCCCCACGCATCAGGCCTCTAGTGCGCCTGCCCAGTCCTGTATGTCCTGTTCCTGCTCCCCGCACTAGCCCTGAGGTGCGTGTTACTAGTCTGGCGCCTCCAAAGCCAGCCCCACGCATCAGGCCTCTAGTGCGCCTGCCCAGTCCAGCGACGATCCTCAGCCCTGAGCCTCCAGCGACGCTCCTCAGCCCGGAGTCTCCAGTGACGCTCCTCAGCCCGGAGTCTCCAGCGACGCTCCTCAGCCCGGAGTCTTCTGAACGGGAGCTACGCCCAGAGCGGGAGGATTGGGAAGTGGGGGTGTAGCACAGGGACCGTCGTTGACGGTGGCCACCCTCCCTTCAAGTTTGGGGTTGTTTTTGAGGTGCATTCGGGGTCGCACCTTTGGGGGGGGGGGGGGGGTACTGTCACGTCCTGACCAGTAAAACGGGTTATTTGTCATTGTAGTTTGGTCAGGGCGTGGCAGGGGGTGTTTGTTCTGTGTGTTTCGGTGTTTTTGGTTTAGGTTTAGGTTCTATGTTTTCTATTTCTATGTTTATATCTAGTTTTCTATTTCTATGTTGGGGTTTAGGCAATGACCTCCAATTAGAGGCAGCTGGTTGTCGTTGCCTCTAATTGGAGGCCATATTTAGTTGGGGTTTGTTTCACTTGTGTTTTGTGGGTGGTTATTTTCTGTATAGTCTGGGAGCCTTATGGAACTGTTTTCGTCATTTGTTTATTTTGTTTAAGTGTTTTCTTTAAATAAATTAAGAGGATGAGCACTTTACCCGCTGCGCCTTGGTCGACATGCATGACACCCCTAATTAATAAAATAGTCTGATGTGGACAGGTCTAGGAGAAGAAGGGCCCAGGTAACAACATCAGACAGATAGTAGCCTCAGAGAAATGCAACATGCTCTAGAGCAGGTATTCCCAAACTGGAGTAATACCGTCGGGGGTACGCTGAATAAAAATTTGGTTTTCATTTCAAAAATATATATTTTTTTCTTCACATTTTCAAACAGTCCATTTATATTTTCCAACGGGGCTATACATTTGGGTGAGGTTTTTTTCTCGCCTTAGTGGCCTCGTTTCACTGCCAAAAATAAAATGAAACCATCTAGTAATAACAACACAATGTCAAATACAGGTAGCCTAGTCAAATAATTAACATCCAATCACATTAACCATTACTCTCTCGCGGGAATTCCACTGACGGTCTGTATGTAGCCAAACGTAGCTGCTGCTCATGTTGGTATCGCAAAAGCCATGACAGGGAGACATAGTGGAATGGTAACGCACGTACAAGCAGTTGCTCCCGACACCACTTGGGTACACTGCAGCATCCACCGAGAGGCTCTTGCTGCCAAGGGAATGCCTGACAGCTTGAAAGATGTTTTGGACACTACAGTGAAAATGGTTAACTTTGTTATAACAAGGCCCCTGAACTCTCGTGTATTTTCTGCACTATGCAATGATATGGGCAGCGACCATGTAACGCTTTTACAACATACAGAAGTGCGCTGGTTATCAAGGGGCAAAGTATTGACACGTTTTTTTTTTATTGAGAGACGAGCTTAAAGTTTTCTTTACTGACCATCATTTTCACTTGTCTGACCGCTTGCATGATGACAAGTTTCTCACACGACTGGCCTATCTGGGTGATGTTTTTTCTTACCTGAATGATCTGAATATAGGATTACATTGACTCTCCCCAATTATATTCAATGAGGCTATGATTAAGAAGTTGGAGCTCTTCTCTGTCTGCATTAACAAGGACAACACACAGGTCTTTCCATCATTGTATGATTTTTTGTGTGCAAATGAACTCAAGCTTATGGACAATGTCAAATGTGATATAACGAAGCACCTGAGTGAGTTGGGTGCGCAATTATGCAGGTACTTTCCCGAAACGGATGAAAAAACAACTGGATTCGTTATCCCTTTCATGACCTGCCTCCAGTCCACTTACCGATATCTGAACAAGAGAGCCTCATCAAAATTGCAACAAGCAGTTCTGTGAAAATTGAATTTAATCAGAAGCCACTGCCAGATTTCTGGATTGGGCTGTGCTCAAAGTATCCTGCCTTGGCAAATTGCGCTGTTAAGACAGTGATGCCCTTTGCAACCACGTACCTATGTGAGAGTGGATTCTCAGCCCTCACTAGCATGAAAATTAAATACAGGCACAGACTGTGTGTGGAAAATTATTTAAGACAGACTCTCTCCAATACAACCCAACATTGCAGAGTTATGTGCATCATTTTAAGCACACCCTTCTCATTAACCTGTGGTGAGTTATTCACAATTTTCGATGAACAAATAACGTTTTATATGTGAGATGGTGACAAAAACTCACACTCATTCTTATGTTTAATAAATGTATCGTATAGTGTGTGTGTGTGGCAGGCTTACAACATTTGAGAGTGCGCTGACCCTGGTGCTAGAGGGGGTACGCAGCTGGAGGTTGAATGTTTGAAGGGGTACGGGACTATAAAAAGTTTGGGAACCACTGCTCTAGAGAACACAACACAAACCTTCCACTCTGGCCACTCACTGTATCTCCCCCTCGCTCTGTTCTCTCTCCCCCTTTCTCTCTTCCAATTATGACTCTCTCCATCCCTCACTCTCTCCTTCTGACCAGCTAAATATTTTATCAGCTGGCAGAAGAACCTACAACCCCCAAGTCCAGGGGTTCTCTTTTGGTTGTTTTTTTATTAAGGAAAGAGGGGGGCAGTGGAGGGAAGGAAGGAGGGATGGAGGGAGGAAGGGTTGTTCACCGACCCTAACCCCAGTGAAGTGCTTGGTCACTTTGAAGTTGTTCTCTTCTCTCTCGCTGTCTGCCTGTCTCACTCTCTCCTCCCCTCCTCTCTTGCTCTATCCGTGTGCATCTTGTGTATGAGTGTGTGTAGCACGCTGATCGGTTCAGAACGGGATGAACGACCTTGAGCCGGCGCACAGGGCTGTGTTGCCATGGCAACGAAGCCTTGCGCAACCAGTAACAGCTGGATGTAACAGCACTCCCTGAATTTTTGCGGGAGTCACCACGTTAATAAAAACTACACACTCCTCCTCCCCCTCTTCTTTCTCCTTCTATTTCTCCCTCCCTCTCTCACATATGTGGACCTGTACTCTCAGACAAAAGAAAAGAGCAACACTGTCCAAATCATTGACTGTTTGCACACCAGTCAGTTAGATTAGAAGGTAATGCATTGGTCCCTGCGTCTATGGATTGGTTGTATACAACTTTTCCCAAAATTATCAATTACATAGTCATAAAATGGTAATACATGCCACTTCTTTACCTCGATTAAAATATTCAAGGGGTAGGAAACAAAATGAGGGAAACGTAGGGGGAATGTAATTAGGTCACGCATATATTAATGAATATTATTGAGTAATTGAATCATGTATTGTCAATCAAAGCGGTCCTACAGCCCTTGGCCATTAATATGCATCATTATTTAGTGCAGCCTTGTTGGTCCGTGGACAGACAACACAGAGCTAACAGAGGTGTTGAGCTGGAGGGAGCAGGAGCAGTGTGCAGGTGGTGGAGGAGGATGTCACAGAGTTGGTTCCCACCAGATCCATCTAGAAACATTTCCAGCAGAGCTCGCTAGCTAGCAACACACACGCACGCACGCACGCACGCACGCATGCCACACACACACACACACACACACACACACACACACACACACACACACACACACACACACACACACACAACATCCACATGAGACAATGTCACCCTCTTCACACACAAACATAAGCTCACAAAACACACACACACACGCACAAACACTCACACACTCCCAAAACACACATCCCTGCACGTGAAAACACACATGCACCACTCCCAAAAACACACGGATGCATAATACACACTCGCAAAAACAAACACCATGCAGTCAAATCCTCTCATCACCTCCCAGTCATTTAAGAGCAGACTTAACTTATTTAGCCTGAGTGCTGCGATTCAGGGGATTAGGACTTAGAATCAAATTAATTATGAGTAACTAATGAAAGAGAGAGAGGGAGGAAGGAGTCTGGCATAGAGAGGGAGAGGAAGAGCATAAGAGGGAAAGCGAGAGATGGAACAGGTATGAGAGAGGGCAGAAAAAGAGAGACCCTCTCCTCTGTCTTTCTCTTTCTATCCAGTCTCTCTCCATCCATCCCTTCACTACAGAGGCTTCTTAAAGGGATGCTTTGGGATTTTGGAACTCGTGGTTACCATTGTTATGTCTATGTCTTCTGTATGAAGGCAGTTAGAGGTAGTTTCGGGAGCCAATACTAACTAGCGTTAGCGCAATGACTGGAAGTCTATGGGAATCTGCTAGCATGCTAGACATTTATCTATTTTTATAAAAGAAGCTACTTCTATACAAATGTTGTTGATCAGTACAATAAAATAAGTCCCAAATGGAACGGATTGTCATCTGTACCCCTTCAATAACTCAATGCATGCACACTGTCCTATTGAATATGCATTCACCTGTATTGTGGATAGGCCATAGGCTACATCTTGATTTACCCAGTTTATCAAGTGTTACCATTCAAATAAATGATTAACATTATGTAGTTGGATTGTTTTTACCAAAGTCAAATTGATTGTATGATTGTACAATTGATTCATTAATGCATACAGTTGAAGTCGGAAGTTTACATACACTTAGGTTGGAGTTATTAAAACTTTTTCAACCACTCCATAAATTTCTTGTTAACAAACTATAGTTTTGTCAAGTCGGTTAGGACATCTACTTTGTGCATGACACAAGTCATTTTTCCCAAAATTGTTTACAGACAGATTATTTCACTTATAATTCACTGTATCACAATTCCAGTGGGTCAGAAGTTTACATACTGTCACGACTCCCGCCGAAGTCGGCTCCTCTCCTTGTTCGGGCGGCGTTCGGCGGTCGACGTCACCGGCTTACTAGTTGCCACCGATCGATGTTTCACTGTTCATTTAGTTTTGTCTTTATTGTGTATACCTGTTTTTGATTTCCCTAATTATGTTCATTATTTAACCTCTGCATTTCCTGTTTGTCTTGTCGGTGATTGTTTCCTGTTTTGTGTAGTTGGAGGTGTTTCTCCAAACGATGTATTTTCCTATGAGAAGATTTATTGATATTTTTAGTAAACACGTTTGTTTACATTTATCCCTGTGTCCTGCGCCTGACTCCTCCACTTCTCTAAAGAAAACCATTACAGAATCACCGACCACACAATGGAGTCAGCAGGAGCAGCCAGCCCTCCTATTCGTATAGAGGAGCGCGTTCAGCAGCAGGCGAGTATGATCCAGAGTCTCATGACTGCCATGGATTGCGTGCTGCTGACCATGGAGAGAGTGGAGAGTAAAGGAGAGAGTGGAGAGTAAAGGATGTCCCGTCGGCCCAGCCACACCACCGCCAGGCGCACCTCTGGATCATACCCAACCGTCGTCTATATCCGGTGGGATTCGGCTCTCGCTCCCGGGAGCGTATGACGGAACAGCTGCCGGGTGTCAGGGGTTCCTACTCCAGCTGGAGCTCTGCCTGGCGGCTGTCCAGCCACCGCCCTTAGGACGCGAGAGAGTGAACGCCCTCATCTCCTGTCTGACTGGTAAAGCCCTGGAGTGGGCCAACGCCATCTGGGAGGTGGAAGACCCGACTCGGGACAACTACGAGGACTTCTCCCGCCGCTTTCGGGCAGTATTTGATCATCCACCAGAAGGAAGAGCGGCGGGAGAGCGGCTGGTGCGGGAGAGCGGCTGGTGCGGGATGGAATGAGCGGGCCCTGATCGATCACTACAGGTGTGGTTTGCGAGAGGACGTTCGTAGGGAGCTAGCCTGCAGGGACACCACCCTCCACCTGGACCAGCTGGTGGACTTATCAATCCGGCTGGATAACCTGCTGGCCTCCCGCGGACGTCCGGATCGGGGTCCGTTGGTTCCATCCTCCAGTCCCTTAGGCGGGGCTGGTACTAGGGAGACCGGAGGGGGAACCATTCCATGCACCAGAGGTGACCGCAGAGGGCACACTGCTGGTCGGTGCTGGGGAGGTTTTCCAGGTAGTGGAGGTGGTCGGCGGAACACTAGAGGTACATCTCAGGTGAGTAGGCACACGACTCACCCAGACCCCCCTGTTGCTCACATGTGGTTATCTATAGGATTTCCGGGGTTTTCCCCGCATTCCCAGCATAAGGCGCTAGTAGATTCAGGCCCAGCTGGGAACTTTATTGATCGGTCCTTGGCCAATAGATTAGGGATTCCTATTGTTCCCGTTGATGTTCCCTTCCCTGTACATGCCCTAGATAGTCGTCCGTTGGGGTCGGGGCTGATTAGGGAGGTCACAGCTCCCATTGCTATGGTAACGCAGGGGAGTCATGAAGAGAGTATTAGTCTCTTTCTGATTGACGCTCCTGCGTTTCCCGTTGTGTTGGGTCTTCCCTGGTTGGCTTCTCATGATCCTATTATTTCGTGGCAACAGAGGGTTCTCAAGGGATGGTCCTGTCAGTGTTCAGGGAGGTGTTTAGGTGTTTCCTTAGGTGCCACTATGGTGGAAAGTCCAAACCAGGTTTCCACCATGCACATTCCTCCCGAATATGCCGATTTGGCAATCGCCTTCTGTAAAAGGAAGGCGACTCAATTACCACTCCATCGACCTGGGGATTGTGCGATAAATCTCCTGGAGGGCGCTGCACTTCCCAGGAGTCACGTGTATCCTCTGTCACAGGAGGAGACGGCGGCTATGGAAACATATGTCGCTGAATCTCTGGGACAGGGATACATTCAGCCCTCCATTTCACCTGTCTCCTCGAGTTTCTTTTTTGTGAAGAAGAAGGATGGAGGTTTACGCCCGTGCATTGACTATCGAGGTTTGAACCAGATTACTGTTAACCTGTTAGGGCTAGGGGGCAGTATTGACACGGCCGGATAAAAAACGTACCCGATTTAATCTGGTTACTACTCCTGCCCAGTAACTACTGTTTGAATGCTGTTTGAATGGCTATTTAGACACCCAGCAAGTTTAGCACTCACCAAAGTCAGATTTACTATAAGAAAAATGTTATTACCTTTGGTGTTCTTCGTCAGAATGCACTCCCAGGACTTCTACTTCAATAACAAATGTTGGTTTGGTCCCAAATAATCCATTGTTATATCCAAATAGCGGCGTTTTGTTCGTGCGTTCAAGACACTATCCGAAAGGGTAAATAAGGGTCACGCGCACGACGCATTTCGTGACAAAACATTTCTAATATTCCATTACCGTACTTCGAAGCATGTCAACCGCTGTTTAAAATCAATTTTTATGCAATTTTTCTCGTAAAAAAGCGATAATATTCCGACCGGGAAATCGTTTTTTATTACAAAGAGAGTGAAAGTAAAAGCATGCTATCCCCTCATGCACGAGCCTCAGTCTAATGGCCCTCTGATAGAGCACTTGCCAAACGCGCTAATGTGTTTCAGCCTGGGGATGGAATTACATCGTTCAGCTTTTTCCGGCCTTCTGAGAGCCCATGGGAGCCGTAGGAAGTGTCACGTCATGCCAGAGATCCCCTGTATTTGTTAGAGATTATCAAGGAGGGCAAGAAATGGTCAGACAGGCCACTTCCTGTAAGGAATCTTCTCAGGTTTTGGCCTGCCAAATGAGTTCTGTTATCCTCACAGACACCATTCAAACAGTTTTAGAAACTTTAGGGTGTTTTCTATCCAAAGCCAATAATTATATGCATATTCTAGTTACTGGGCAGGAGTAGTAACCAGATTAAATCGGGTACGTTTTTTATCCGGCCGTGCAAATACTGCCCCCTAGCCCCAACAGGTTAAGGTGGAGGATGTGTTGGACCCTTCGATGCTGGGAGGAGATCCTGGGAGGACATGAGACCCTTCCTTGGCGGGAGTCGCCAAGGAGCATAGGGGAACAGCGACGACGACAGGGACCGCGGCCACAGAAACCCCAAGATTTGTTTTGGGGGGGGCACATGGAGCTGGCGGCTGAGCAGAGGGAAGAGCCAGACACCGTCAGGGAGGCGATGGAGAAGTTGGGGGAGAGAGAGAGGAGAGAGATGTTGGTCAAGTGTGTTCTGCTCAACATTCGACCTGAAGAGCCTGTCAGCAGTCTGGCGAAGTCTGTGCCGGTTTCACGCATCTGTCCTCCAGTGCGCCTCCCCAGTCTGGTACGTCCTGTACCAGCTCCCCGCACTCGCCCTGAAGTGTGTGTCATCAGTACGGTGAAACCTGTTCCGACTCCACGCACCAGGCCTCCAGTGCGCCTCCCCAGCCCAGTACGTCCTGTGCCAGCTCCACGCATCAGGCCTCCAGTGCGCCTCCCTAGTCTGGTACGTCCTGTGCCAGCTCCCCGCACTCACCCTGAAGTGCGTGTCACCAGTCCGGTGCCACCTGTACCGGCTCCACGCACCAGGCCTCCAGCGCGCCTCCCCAGTCCGGTACGTCCTGCGCCAGCTCCCCGCACTCGCCCTGAAGTGCGTGTCAACAGTCCGGTGCCACCTGTACCGGCTCCACGCACTAGGCCTCCAGTGCACCTCCCCAGTCCGGTACATCCCTTGCCAGCTCTCCGCACTCGCCCTGAAGTGCGTGTCACCAGTCCGGTGCCACCTGTACCGGCTCCACGCACTAGGCCTCCAGTGCGCCTCTCCAGCCCGGAGCGTCCTGTGCCGGCTCCACGCACTCGACCTGAGGGGCGTGTCATCAGTCCGGTGCAAACTGCGCCGATGCCCAGTCCAGGCACGGTGTCCAGTCCTGCTCCCTGGCAGGAGCCTCCCTCTGCACCGGTGCCCAGTCCAGGCACAGTGTCCAGGCCCGCTCTAAGACCAGAGCCTTCCTCTGCGCCAGTTCCCAGTCCAGGCACGGCGTCCAGTCCCGCTCCAAGGCCGGAGCCTTCCTCTGCGCCGGTGCCCAGTCCAGGCACAGTGGCCAACCCAGCTCCATGGCCGGAGCCTTCCTCTGCGCCGGTGCCCAGTCCAGGCACGGCGTCCAACCCAGCTCCATGGCCGTAGCCCTCCTCTGCGCTGGTGCCCAGTCCAGGCACGGCATCCAGTACCGCTCCAAGGCCGGAGCCTTCCTCTGCGCCGATGCCCAGTCCAGGCACGGCGTTTAGCCCGGCGCCATGGCCGGATCCGGGGTCTGGGCGGGGGCGGAGACCCACACTGGAGCCGCCACCGACACTAGTCACCCCCCCACCCTCCCCATTTGGTTTCAGGTTTTGCGGCCGGAGTCCGCACCTTTGGGGGAAGGGGGTACTGTCACGTGACTAGGTGGTGTTCTAGTCAATTATATTTCTATGTTTGGGTTTGAGTATGGTTCCCAATTAGAGGCAGCTGATTATCGTTGTCTCTAATTGGGGATCATACTTAAGGAGTCCCTGTTCCCACCTGCATTGTGGGATATTGTTTTTGTGTTAGTGTGTTGAGCACTACGACTTCACATTCGTTGCATGTTTGTTGTTTTCTTAGTTTCACTGTATATTAAAGATGTGGAACTCAACTCACGCTGCGCCTTGGTCCGTCCTTTCCAACGAGCGTGACATAACCGGTGCTCGACCAGTAGGCGAAAGCCAACATCACCCACAACAGAGAACGGTTGATTGTCAAGGGCAATGAATTTGATTATCTTGGCTTTAATGGATTTCGCCTTTGAGTTGTATTGCTGAAATTTTATTACTCTTTCAAATGACTGCTTGACTTGTTGACTGCTCGATCCACATAGCAGACATTGTGTGGGCTAGGTTAGGAATGCTGTGTTGCACGTGTAGTGCAACATTTTATGTGGCGTCATTACGTCATGTACCTACGTTATATAGGTTTGCACGGTAGCTTTGACATCGGTTTTTAACATCGCCGTTAAACTAGACATCGGCCGATTCCTGATGTTGGCATTTTTAAGTAATATTGTTCGATTCCGATATGTTCACCGATATATCGTGCATCCCTAGTCACAGCCCTACCATCCATTCATTCATCCTCCTCCCTGACCCCAACGTGGTGACCTATAGGCCCAGTAGCCTGCCCATGTCCAGCCTCCCTGTTCCCTCTCGATTTAGGAGCCTTCTGGAAGCCCCCGTGAAGGGTAGAGGTGGGGTAAGTGTGAGTGTGTGTCTGCGAGGGTGTGAGCGTGTGTGTTTGTGTTAATTGACAGTTTGGTCACAGAAAGACAGGACTGTAAATCTGCCAGGAGGGCACTGGGGAACAAAACACTGTCTGCCAGGCCACCACACCCCTCTACTCTACCCTCTATTAGGGCAACACACAGACACACAGCCAGGTCATCCGGGAACAAAGCCAGAGACATAGAGCTACATTTAAACAGTGGCTTTTATAATTAACTAAACCTCATGGCCCAGGCCCTGCAACACACTTCTCACACTTCCTCTCCTAGCATATGGAGACACTACATTAACAAGCAGCAGCACATAATAAGATTATATATATCATGTAACAGGACGGTTATATATGAAGAGGGAGGGGTAGAGGAGTGCATAAAATAAAGGTCCTTTAGAGTAGATCATTAACTCAGTTTCACACACACACATAGTCTTATATAACTAACTTTGTGGGGACACACAATTCAGTCTCATTCAAAATCCTATTTTCCATAACCCTTAACCATAACCCTAGTTCCAAATCCTAGCTCCAAACCCTAACCCTTAATGTAATTCTAACCCTAACACTAATTTTAACCTTAACCCTAAACCCCCTCGGAATAGCATTTGACTTTGTGGGGACTGACAAAACGTCCCCAGTTGGTCAAATTTTAGTTTGTTTACTATTCTTGTGGGGTCTTCTGGTCCCCACAAGAAAAGTTAAAACAGGTCTACACACAGCAGCAACATCTAAAGCAGTTAACATCTAATATTACACTTTGACATACGTGAGATTGGCAATCAAATGAACTGCGTTGGGCACAGGTAAGGGAAATATTAATAGTATCTACACATATAGCCTACTGTATTATGGGAAAGCAATGTCTGACTTGCACACCGCACGTCCGTCCCCTATTGATGGTCGGACCAATCCCCTGTACCGTTCTCATGTAACTATAATAACATTTCTGCGCAGTGCACGCTGCCTAAATGTATCCATGTACAGGGTCATGGCCTATGGTCATTTCCATGTCAAAGGTCCCATGAGCACCAACATGTGAAGTTTATAGGAGCATATCAAATGAAAAGCGAAGAGTCTATATTTTTGGGAAATTGAGGCATAGATATGTTTTTCAACCATTTTCCATCCTAAAAATTAGGAATAAGCAAAGAGGGCTTAAAAAATATTCCTAGAAAAGTCTTAAAAAGTTATTAGAAACAGGAGTTGGAAGGAACCAAAAATATGAACAGAACCCCTAGATTTTTGTTGTTTCGTTCCACTGTTCCCATCGCAAAATAAAGTTCAGAATCGTTCCTTTCTCTTCCTTTTTTAACCTGTGAAATAAATTTTAAAAATCCATTTAGCTCATAAAATTACTTCACCAATCAGTGTGGATAGAGCAGGCAAGGTAGTTGTTTACATGCGTGATGGACAGATAAAGTGTAGCCTAAGGCACAAGATGCAACTGAAATTTTGCAGGTGGCGAGACAGGGTTGAAGAGGAGGCTTGAAGCGCAGGGCATCTTGTTATGACATGCATTATATGAATTAGGTCCACAGAATTATACCAAGGAGGAGCAGCTTCTATGGAGGAACTTTGAATGTCCTTTGAGCTTGCAAGCTAATAGGAAAGGGAAAGGGGGGATACCTAGTCAATTGTACAACTGAATGCATTCAACTGAAATGTGTCTTCCGCATTTAACCCAACCCCCCAACCTCTGAATCAGAGAGGTGCAGGGGCTGCCATAATCGACATCCATACCCGGGGAACAGTGGGTTAACTGCCTTGGTCAAGCTTGTGTGTGCTGAGTGCCACCAGAATTACAAACACATCTTACCTTTTTGCAGTTAATAAATCCAAAGTGAAATGTGATAACTTGGCCTATAGTATCCTCCTTAACTAGCATTGAAAAAGTTAATTCATTCTTCTCTAGCTAATTAAAAATCTCTCTCCCTTTCTTCTGAATCAAGCTTGTAACATCCGCACAGCAGCCTATTCTTTGGAGGGGGGAGGGGCAGGTAGCCTAAACACGCACAGGCAAAGATTTTCAGCTTGCAGGCAGACACTGGAATACATAACTGAGTGACAGAGTGAGGGCTTTGCATATGCGCTTTGTTGTGGGACTACAACATTTTTCCTGGAATGTAAAATAACGTTATTAAACGGTTCTAATGCTTTTAAAATAATGTTTCTGTTCCAGAACACTATGGATCACCTTCGTTCCAGGTTCTGTTTCTGTTCCTTGAAATATGTATTTATTTTCCAGTTTTCGGTTCTGCACCCTGAACTGGTTCCAACCCCTGATTAGAAACACAATAAAAACACAATAATGTTAAAGGCCCCTGCCAACTATTATATTTAGTTTCGCAAAAATGATTTGCCTTCTCTAAGTCAAATAAATATTGCCTATTTTCGTTATTCTGTTAGCAAAAACCCACATACAAAACCCACATGAAGTCGGAAGTTTACATACACTTAGGTTGGAGTCATTAAAACTCGTTTTTCAACCACACCAGAAATGTCTTGTTAACAAACTATAGTTTTGGCAAGTCGGTTAGGACATCTACTTTGTGAATGACACAAGTAATTTTTCCATCAATTGTTTACAGACATATTATTTAACTTGTAATTCACTGTATCACAATTCCAGTGGGTCAAGAAGTTTACATACACTAAGTTGACTGTGCCTTTAAACAGCTTGGAAAATTCCAGAAAAGGATGTCATGGCTTCAGAAGCTTCTGATAGACTAATTTACATCATTTGAGTCAATTGGAGGTGTACCTGTGGATGTATTTCAAGGCCTACCTTCAAACTCTGTGCCTCTTTGCTTGACATCATGGGAAAATCTAAAGAAATCCGCCAAGACCTCAGAAAAAAATGGTATACCTCCACAAGTCTGGTTCATCATTGGGAGCAATTTCCAAATGCCTGAAGGTACCACGTTCATCTGTACAAACAATAGTACGCAAGTATAAACACCATGGGACCACGCAGCCTTCATACCACTCAGGAAGGAGATGCGTTCTGTCTCCTAGAGATGAACGTACTTTGGTGCGAAAAGTGAAAATCAATCCCAGAACAACAGAAAGTTCACAGAAGTAACACGTACAGGTAGACCTATCAATTAGTGAGTGTTTTTACTGATAACAATTGTGTTTATTAATTATTAAGTGATTAAAATGTGTCACTCTGTTACCAATGACACAATGGGAAATCATTGTAGTCACAAAACAGAGTTGCAGTAGAGCACAGCACAGTAACTCAGTACAGTAGAGCACAGTAGAGTACATTACAGTAGAGCACACTATAATATGCAGTGCCTTAGGAAAGTATTCAGACTCCTTGACTTTTTCCATATTTGGTTATTCTAAAATTGATTAAATATTTTTCCCCCCTCATCAAACTACACACAATACCCCATAATGACAAAGCAAAAACAGGTTTATATAAAAAAAAATATGAAAAATTGAATGTACATACGTATTAACACACTTTACTCAGTACTTTGGTGAAGCACCTTTTACAGCCTCGAGTCATCTTGGGTATGACGCTACAAGCTTGGCACACCTGTATTTGGGGAGTTTCTCAGATTCTACTCTGCAGATCCTCTCAAGCTCTGTCAGGTTGGATGGGGAGTGTCGCTGTACAGCTATTTTCAGGTCCCTCCAGAGATGTTTCATCAAGTTTAAGTCTGGGCTCTGGCTGGGCCACTCAAGGACATTCAGAGACTTGTCCCGAAGACACTCCTGTGTTGTCTTGGCTGTGTCCTTATGGTCGTTGTCCTGTTGGAAGGTGAACCTTTGCCCCAGTCTGAGGTCCTGAGAGCGCTGGTTTTCATCAAGGATCTCTCAGTACTTTGATCCATTCAGCTTTCCCTCTAACCTGACAAGTCTCCCAGTCTCTGGTGCTGAAAAACATCCCCACAGCATGATGCTGCCACCACCATGCTTCCCCGTAAGGATGGTGGCACGTTTCCTCCAGACGTTCCTCCAGGCCAAAGAGTTCAATATTGGTTTCATCAGACCAGTGAATGTTTTCACAAACTCCAAGCGGGCTGTCATCTGCCTTTTACTGAGGAGTTGCTTCCGTCTGGCCACTCTACCATAAAGGCCTGATTGGTGGAGTGCTGCAGAGATGGTTGTCCTGGAAGGTTCTCCCATCTCCACAGAGGAACTCTAGAGCTCTGTGACCATCGGGTTCATGGTCCCCTCCCTGACCAAGGCCATTCTTTCCCGATTGCTCACATTGGCCGGGCAGCCAGCTCTAGGAAGAGTCTCGGTGGTTCCAAACTTCTTCCATTTAAGAATGATGGAGGCCACTGTGTTCTTGGGGACCTTCAGTGCTGCATAAATGTTTTGGTACCCTTCCCCAAATCTGTGCCGACACAATCCTGTCTCGGAGCTCTACAGACAATTCCTTCGACCTCATGCCTTGGTTTTTGCTCCGACATGCACTGTCAACTGTGGGACCTTATATAGACAGGTGTGTGCCTTTCCAACTCATGTCCAATCAATTGAATTTACCACAGGTGGACTCGAATCAAGTTGTAGAAACATCTCAAGGATGATCAATGGAAACACGAAGGGTCTGAATACTTATTTAAGTAAGGTATATCTGTTTATAATTGCTTAGGATTATTAATTTTTTTAATCCATTTTAGAATAAGGCTGTAACGTAACAAAATGTGGAAAAGGTCAAGGGGTCTGAACACTTTCTGAAGGCACTGTACTCTACTGAAGTGTACTGTACTCTGCTGTACTGTACCCATCTATACCTTAATTCACTGTACATTTCTTTACTGTACTGTCCTCTACTGTACTGTACTCTACTAAACTGTACTGTCCTGTGCAATATTCTACTTTGCTGTACTGTCTGGACCAACCAAATTTGGTCTTGTTTGGGGGCAGAGCTCATTACAATAATTGCGAGTGTATAATAACACCCAAACATGCACCTAGCTACCTTTGTGTACCTATTCAGGATACATCACCATGAAGGGAATGACACTCATAATTATGCATTTCTGTGTAGTACAGATCAAGGACCCAAGATGCCATTCTGTTACCGGGTGTTGATCCACTTCAAACTCAAGGTGTCATATCAGAGCTGACACCCCATTCTTTCTGCAGACATCTTTGAACCTTAATGTTTTTGGAAAACATGGTCACACAAAAAATATTTTACTGTCATTCTGTTACCAAACTTTGCATCTGCAGTGTTCCTCAAGTAAATATGTTTTAGTAATATGCTCTGTGGCAATTGTTAAAGGTAGACTTCTACATATAGGTGTATGGTTTGTTGAACTTTGCAATCAATGGTTTTTGCCTGGCATACCTTTTAATGTGAAAAAGTGAGTCTAAGCGTCACTATTTTTAGGTGGTGGCCGTAGCAAACTATCTGCTTCAGTTTCCGAGATGATCGATCTCTGTCAAAGGAGGAGCTGGTTTTTACATAGTGTACATTTATTTCTTCTGAACACATTTCCGTTTCTTGGGAATGTTAATTTTTGCAAATATTTTCTAAATACATACTTTTATGTTCGCTAACTGGACAGGCAACACCGCCGAGTTCTAAACTGTAAACCAATCAAAAGTTGTGTACTATCCATTGTACTATCTCTGCTGATCACGTCTGCCAATCCCGTTATCTGTATCTAAGGTAGTAGACAGCTGGCGACAAACTGTTATCGGGTGATGCATTGTTTGTATATTTGTAATGAACTATTTAGTTATAAAAACGTCATACCATCAATGCAAGCTGTAAAATGACTCCCAACTTAAAACACAGCAACCTTAGTAATGTAGCTAGCTTGCTAGTTAGCTAGTTGCAACAAGAAGATCTGTTGCTACTGTAGCTAGCAGGAGCAGATAACTTTATCACTAGCTAGCATGTCATTCCGGGACTTTAGCTATCAGTTTTTTCTAGAGGTCGACCGATTAATCAGAATGGCTGATTAATTAGGGCCGATTTCAAGTTTTCATAACAATCGGTAATCGGTATTGTTGGTCAACGATTTGCCGAATTTTTTTTAATTTTAATTTAAATTTTTTATTTTTTTTACACCTTTATTTAACTAGGCAAGTCAGATTAAGAACACGTTCTTATTTTCAATGACGGCCTAGGAACGGGGGTTAACTGCCTTGTTCAGGGGGGATTCGTTTTTGCAACCTTCCGGTTATTAGTCCAACGCTTTAACCACCTGCCTTACATTGCACTCCACGAGGAGCCTGCATGGCAGGCTGACTACCTGTTACGCGAGGGCAGCAAGAAGCCAGCAGCGTAAGTTGCTAGCTAGCATTAAACTTATAAAAAAACTATCAATCTTAACATAATCACTAGTTAAACTAGTAATATCATCAACCATGTATTGTTATCTAACGTGTCCTGCGTTGCATATAATCGTTGCAGGTGCCTCGTTCATTTCTCATCGAATCACAGCCTACTTCGACAAACGGGTGATGATTTAACAAGCGCATTTGCAAAAAAAGCACTGTCGTTGCACCAATGTACCTAACCATAAACATCAATGCCTTTCTTTAAACTCAATACACAAGTATATATTTTTAAACCTGCATATTTAGTTAATATTGCCTGCTAACATGAATTTGTGTCACTTCTCTTGTGTTCCGTGCAAGCAGTCAGGGTATATACAGCAGTTTGGGCCGCCTGGCTCATTGCGAACTGTGTGAAGTCCATTTATTCCTAACAAAGACCGTAATTAATTTGCCAGAATTGTACATACTTATGACATAACATTGAAGGTTGTGCAATGTAACAGGAATATTTAGACTTAGGGATGCCACCCGTTAGATAAAATATGGAACAGTTCCGTATTTACATTTACATTTACATTTTAGTCATTTAGCAGACGCTCTTATCCAGAGCGACTTACAGTAGTGAATACATACATTTCATTTTCATTTCATGCATTTAAAATTTAAATAAAAAATAAGAATAAAATGTTTAACAGTCATTACCCCTCTGAATCATTGTTTCCCCTCAGTGAGGCTCTATTTTCTGAGAAAGAGGAAGTTGCTTTAAGAGTTTTCTTGGTTCTGTAAAGGAACCACATGGGACTTTCCTTCAAAATTAACAAAATATCAGTGAAATAGTACTGCTGTAAACTATTCCATGACGTTATTTCTATCAACCATGTCTACTAAAGTACTTGGGTGGATTTCTCTGAAAGATTCATCCTATACATAGACAAGGTTGAAGGTTTGAGGTGAAAGATTCATCCTATACATAGACAAGGTTGAAGGTTTGAGGTGAAAGATTCATCCTATACATAGACAAGGTTGAAGGTTTGAGGTGAAAGATTCATCCTATACATAGACAAGGTTGAAGGTTTGAGGTGAAAGATTCATCCTATACATAGACAAGGTTGAAGATTTGAGGTGAAAGATTCATCCTATACATAGACAAGGTTGAAGGTTTGAGGTGAAAGTGGCTGAGAATGACAGTGATTGACTTGTTTGTTTTTGCTTGCTTGCTGTTTGTATAACAAGCTATTCTAACTCAAATTACAAATATGCCTATCTTGTCATGCAGAGAGGGGTCACCCATCAGTTGTTTTCACACTGATGGCTCTATTTCCAGTAACAGCACTGGGGTTCCTAGGATGTAAGTTGGCTTGTGATTCCATAGAAAATGCAGACTAATCCTGGTGAGAAATAGACAGAGGTCCCTGGAAAGATGAGTAAGAGGCCTGGATTCCTGCAACTCCACTAGAAGACTGGGGTGGACCCTGGTCAGAGGCCAACCTTGTCCGAAAGACAGGTGCGTCACGCAATCAATATGGATGAAGTTGATTTTGTGGTCAGGAAACTATTTAGAGTAACTGCTACTCCCCAACCCATTTTCTGTACTATTGTGTTTAGGTACTGCCATAGAAATAGAAAGGGCGTCTCCATTCAAGTCAATGATGGCATAATGGGTGGACATGTTAGCCATTTTGGGTGCACCCTTGCCTAGGTTGAAGATGACAAAGGTTAAGACAACGGGATTCTAAATATCCCATAACTCTTTGCAACAATGGGACCAGCCATGGTAGCTAGCAACGTCCCTGGTAGCTAGCAACGGCGCTGGTCCCAGATTTGTACCTTTCAATTTTATTTCACTGAAATAATAAACGTTTCGTTTTCTAAATGATAGTTTCCGGATTCGACCATATTAATGACCAAAGGATCGTATTTCTGTGTGTTATTATGTTATAATTAAGTCTATGATTTGATATTTGATAGAGCAGTCTGACTGAGCGATGGTAGGCAGCAGCAGGCTCGTAAGCATTCATTCAAACAGCACCTTCGTGCGTTTTGCCAGCAGCTCTTTGCAATTCTTCAAGCATTGCGCTGTTTATGACTTCAAGCCTATCAACCCCCGAGATTAGGCTGGTGTAACCCATGTGAAATGGCTAGCTAGTTAGCGGGTGTGCGCTAATAGCGTTTCAAACGTCACTCGCTCTGAGACTTGGGAGTGGTTGTTCCCCTTGCTCTACATGGGTAACGCTGCTTCGAGGGTGGCTGTTGTTGATGTGTCCCTGGTTCGAGCCCAGGTTGGAGCGAGGAGAGGGACGGAAGCTATACTCTTACACTGGCAATACTAAAGTGCCTATAAAACATCCAATAGTCAAAGGTATATGAAATACAAATCGTATAGAGAGAAATAGTCCTATAATTCCTATAATAACTTCAACCTAAAACTTCTTACCTGGGAATATTGAAGACTCATGTTAAAAGGAGCCACCAGCTTTCATATGTTCTCATGTTCTGAGCAAGGAACTTAAACGTTAGCTTTTTTACATGGCACATATTGCACTTTTACTTTCTTCTCCAACACTTTGTTTTTGCATTATTTAAACCAAATTGAACATGTTTCATTATTTATTTGAGGCTAAATTGATAGTATTTATGTATTGTATTAAGTTAAAGTAAGTGTTCATTCAGTACTGTTGTAATTGTCATTATTACAAATAAATAAATAAATCGGCCGATTAATCGGTATCGGCCTTTATGGTCCTCCAATAATTGGTATCGGCGTTGAAAAATCATAATTGGTCGACCTCTAGTTTTTTCCAAGTAATAATTGAAGACTACAAAAATCAATAGGACAAGTAGTGTAAATCTAATACAGTCATCAAGGCAAGACCCAGTAATTTCATTCTGACAAATGCTACATTATCCCTGTCAATAGTAGGATGAGTGCAGAGCAGCCAGCCTCAGACTGTCAGGATGTTCATCTTCTAGCTCACAAACTACATTCCTTTGTTGTGATGATTTATTTGATTAATCCTTGTCTCTTTTGTCTTAAATCTATTCAGTTCTCCTGTGTCCTGCTCCCAGAGATCAACCAAGTGCTATTCACCAAGCATGGGCTGATTCACTCACCTGTGAGGAGAACCCTCCTACCGCAGTTTGAACTAACCCTGCTGTCACTATTTAAATATTGGACCCACATAGACATGTGCCTTTTGTCTTTTCTTTGTGGGTTTTGTCTTACAGTGTTGTGCATTTTAGAGTTGAAGAACAACTACAGATACACATGCTTGTTAGAACATCTCAAAGAGTACATTTTATGTAGATTCAGTATAACGGGACAAACAGATTGTTTTATTATTGTAACCTGCAGTTGGGAAAATTCTACAGTTCCCATCAGGAGCCCAGGCTGTTACCATAGATGGTGGAGTCCTCGTCTCTGGACCACACAAGCTTTAGATTACATTCTACTGAGGTCCTTGTCTCTCTCTCTACATCGGTCAGCTACTTTGGTGACTATGCTGGGTCCTATGGGGCCTGGGCCCACAGATGTTCCTTGAGAGAAGGGGAAATACTGAAGCATGTGTTGATGACAGTTTCTACAGTCTCTTGGCATAGATGGTTAGCTCTCATTTCTGGACTGCAACATTGTAAGATTGTGCCCTCCACGGCACTTGATATACATTGATTGGTAGGCTACACTATATTTAAATACTTAAAATACTGCCTGAGACACCTTTGCTATTTGTCTCTGTACTCAATAAATGGTGAAACATTATTTGTGAGTGTTCTTTGATCGAATGTATATGCATGAAACCTACATTATGGAAAACATGTATCACACTCAGTCATAGTTAGTAGAATAATGATTTTGGCACATCAACTTTTAGAAGATTAGTAGGACAGTTAATAATGTAAACCACCTAAATATACTTACATTCACTGAACATTTAGTAGTTAAAACTCACCAACATTCATTTCCCAACTTATTTTTCTATAATCCTACAGGCTCTTTATCATTCTCCATAACTTATATTCATTCCAATGCATCAGACATGATGCATGCCACTATGGTATTATTGGGCAGCTGCTATTTGAGAAGTTATCTGATTTAAAAATCAAGCAGAGAAATGTGCAGGAATTGAAGGTGCCAACATATTTTATAGTCATCATACGTTTTACTGTCATATACATCAAAAATCTGCTCCTCCCTCGACGGGGATCAGTCAACTTCACTCTTTTGAGCTTCGGCCCACCACCTATTTAATGTGGAATTGTCCCTATATCATTCAGCGATAGGACAATATTTAAATTTGAGCTGGTTAGACTTTACCCCTTCGCCGCCGGGCGACATGAACTTACTGAATGAAAGCAACATGTCCTAAAGCAGGCTAGCCTAAGAGTCAGAAATATATCGAATGTATTATGTGCTGTCTGCGCCAAGGGTACCAACCAGGCACATACACACGTTTTAAAACATTGTATTAGTAAGTTAGAAAAAAACCTTCCCTCAAAGTTCTAGGTCCAAACGAACGGGCACTTATTTTAAATTCCTCAGCTATGACAAATACATTCAACCCCACTAACATGTCAGAAACCATTAATATAGCGCGCTATATCTACACCAAAATCCATGACCTCGGCTTGGAGCGTCCCTATAAAACAACAAACACTTTTGCTGTCAAAGTAAACGGGCATGCACGGTGCCCGTACACCGTAGCGTATATTATTGTGTTACGACGAGTATATAGAGTCCTATTACACATCAGTGGAAAACGATGTCGGGGCACTTCCGTCTAACCAAACGAGGAACAATGCCGTCGTGCGTAAAACCGAGCTTTATTAAAAGGAATGCGTAAAGGGAAAATGTAGGAAACTCACCAAATAGATATATCTCTGAGCGCACCAATAGCTTCTTCCTTTCCCTATTAACTCTCCGCCATCTTCAGCACTGTGTTTGTTTAAATGGGAAACACTCTCGAAGAGCAAGAAGCCAGCTTGTGCTGAGCGTTGGGGTTGCTGGGGAAAGTAGTTATTCACGTCGAACGTTGTTATTTTAGGTAGGGCAGACCTCCCGGATACGGACTACAACTACATGTATGCCCCAAGAGGAGATCTTGGGTTCTGGTGTAGACGGCTGAACAGCGACGATATTAGAACAGAATAATGCCACGGTGTTTATTTTTAGTTATAAACTCGGTGATTAGCAGACAGCCGTGGTATATCAGACCGTATACCACTGGTATGACACATTCATTATTTGTACTGCTCTAATTACGTTGGTAACTAGTTTATAATAGCAATAAGACACCTCAGTGGTTTGTGGTATATGACCAAAACACCACGGCTTAGGGCTGTGTCCAGGCACTCCGCGATGTGTCGTGCTTAAGAACAGCCCTTAGCGGTGGTATATTAGACATACCCCTCCTGCCTTATTACTTAATTAACCTGAGGAACATTGAATTGTGTGAAAATACCTGTAATACTTAATAGGCTGTTCAGCTATCATCTGATTTAACATGGTAATGATGGTTTACAGAAGGGGTGTGGCTTGGACAACTTAACATTTACAGTATTCTAGGGTAGGCAGGCTATTCAGTATTCAAATATTATCTCAGTATGTGTATATTAGCCAGATATAGATGGTGATAAGAAATACATTTATACAAACTGTATTTTTTTGCATTTTGGTGAAATTCTAGATTTAATCAGCTGAATTAACAGGGTGCCATATTCAATCAAACCCCTTTATCCGGGATTGCGAGTTTGATTGAACTGCGTATAAATTAGATAATGTTTTGCTTTGTTATAAATAATGTATAGTCCTAAGCCTTATTGTGACATAGCTCAACAACAAAAAAATGCTAGCCCTAATGATATGTTCTGTACATGGAGAGGGCTGCGTGGTTTGGTTCTGTATCTGTAGAACAGTGGGACCTCCAGAACTGTATATCTTATAGATGAGGCCCATATGTGGGCTCCATTTGGTGGAGCTGGCAGGCTCAGTGTGGACCGTTGGCGTCACAGCCTATTGGCCTGGGGACTAGGGAAGATTCGTCCCAGAACCAGTACCCTTGCCAAGAAGAGACGAGGTAAGATAGCACCAACCCGTCACCATGGTGATACCAGGCAGGCAGGGAAGTACACACACACACACTCTGGCAGAGCAGACAGTAGGGTTTCAGCTGTGTCAGGGAGGGGTAGAGGTGGAGGGAGGGAGAGAGAGGGGAAGAAAGTGAGAATCAGATAGAGAGTGTAAAGACAGAGATTGAGTGACAGAAAGGCTGGAAGACACAGGTAAAGAGGGACAACAGATGTATATATATATATAATGATTGTGAGAGCAGCGGTAGAAACATAGCTGAAATACAGTAGACAGGGCAAGGAGAAGATGAGAGAAAAGGAGAGAGAGGGCAAGAGAAAGAGAGGAAGCGATGGTGAGTAATGTGAATCTGCAGAGTAAGTAAAGATGAGGAGGGAGAGAGTGATAGAAAACATTAGGTAGAGCCAGTCAGAGAATTACCCGGAGAGAGAAAGAGAGAGCGAGTGCTGAAGGAAAGAGAGAGGCGAAAGAGGGGGAAGGGGAAGGAATGAGGAGGAGGAGAACAGGACTTTGCAATTAGCCTGGCCTGAGCAAAATCCACCCAAGTCAAGGAACACAACCAGAGCAAAAGAAAGAAGGATATGACTTGAGTTACAACTGTGCTTGGATTATGTGTCCTTTCGAAACGTTTTAAGGGGGGGGGGGGGGCATGTGACACTGTAGAAGTTATATAAAGTTAGGGTGAGAAAATGTGTAAAATTGTAGCTCTAGTAGGAGCAACAGGCTGGCAGGCAGCACATTTCTGAACATGTCTCAAACAGCCTTGACAAACAAGACACACTATTCATACCGCTATTATGACATTAGTTTTTGGAAGCAGTGTCAGCACAAACAGACTGGAACTTGACAGCGTTGATGATTATGAGTTGCTGCAAAAGTGCTGCAAGAATATCCAGAATCTAAAGTTTGTTTTTCTTTTGATTTAACTTTTTCTTTTGATTTAATCTGTATATGTGAATGTATCAATACTGGTGCAAAGTTATTTGATGACCCATCAAGCCTAATAGTGTCTTTAATAGGATTTGCATTGATAGTGTTTGTTGTCTGTTTATGTATGTAACTGTGTATGTGTCCTTAAGCCCTTCTCTTCCCCCTCCCCCATCACCACACAATGCATAGAGCCAAACCACTATCACTGCTTTTGTCCATACTCCCCCATTAAAGAAGGAGGGGGAAAGGAGAGAGAGGAGGAGGGTGAAAAGAAGAGAGATGAAAAATGAGTAATCTGTCATGAAGAACATTATGTGTGAGAGAGGTTGAAAAATATCTCCTTTCTCCAAACACACACACACACACAAAAAAGACAGTGGTGGAAAATGGTCTTATAGGCACATAAAAACTGAGCAGGCAGGGAGCCTTGCAAGCTTTCAGATGGTTCTGTATCACACAGATATAGAGCAGAAAAAGCCAAAGAGCAGTAATTGGCTAGAGATTGATGATGTGATGTCTAACGAATGTGACTGAGACAGAATCCTAAAAGTTTTCAGTACTGCGGTGACAGTGAGAGTGAGGGAGGGAGGGAGACTGAGACGGAAAGGAGCTGTTTAACATTCCAAACGGGTAGAGAGAATTCAGGAGCAGCAGAGCAGCCATCGGCACACAGGTATAATGCACAGGCCTCAGAGGGAGAGAGAGATGGAGAGGCAGAGAGAGAGAAAGAGAATGAGAGGGAGAGTGCAGAGGAGAGGGATGGGTTTGGAAATGTCCACTTGCACATAGGTGTAGTGCAGGGAAAAGATGTGGAGGGGGTAGAGAGTAATGGGAGATTGGTAGAGAGAGGGACAGGTAGAGGCAGAGAGAGAGAGCATGGGGTGAATAGAGAAGCTCGCCGGCACTCAGGTGTATCAAACAGCATTTTGAAGGAGGGAGTGAGAGAAGGGGAGAGAGGGGAGATGAGTAAAGACACACAAGGGAGATGAAAAGAGATACACGAAAAGGGGATAGGATAGATAGGTGGAAAAAAGCACAGATGCCTTAAAAGAAAAAGAGAGAGAGACTGACAGCAGAGACAAAAAGATGGATGGAAGAATAGATAATATAAGGAATGCTGACCACCTCTATGCTTAATATTGGCCATCTCTTTATAGCCTCAGCTACCATCTCACTCCTGCAGCCACCTCTCATTGCAGCCTGTGGAGTTCCTGTCAGCACAACCACCCAATGCCAAATCAATAGGACATGATGATATACTGTAGGTTAGAGGAGATAAACCAGATGAATGTTGCTCTCAGACCATCCTCAGAAAAATATTCTAGAGACTCTTATGTGGTTGTCCTCTGTGAAAACATACTTAACTAAGGTATGTGAGCAATGTACCCTCTAAGTTGTGCGCGGGTGCGCTGCTCCCCAGGGACTGCAATGCAGAAGAAATATCAGCCAGTGCAGAGAAGCACGAGATTGAACTTCACTCAACGTTCTAGTTTTCCCCTTTAGTTAACACTATCAACGTTTCCCTCTACTGTGGGATATGCCACTATTAGCCACTTTCAATTCAACATACCGAAACAAAACAAACTATGCAAGACTTAGTATGCAAAACTAACTATGCAAAATAATTTATTGTAGGCAGAATGCACCGGACTGTGTTTACAGCATGAGTGATTAGAGTAGATGTGCTTAGCCAAGTTATAGCTAATTTCTAGTCACCAATATGGAGTGGTTGCTTCCTACAAGAGCACAAAACATGTGCATTTCTAGCCATCATTGAAAAGTGAGTCAGGTAAAGAGCATTTTTTCTGTCTTAACGTGGCAGTGTGGTATTTTGAGACAGGCTTAAATAAGCTAAGTAGCCAATAGGCCGAGCGTAGCATCATTTTTCTGATTGTCACGACTTCTGCCGAAGTTGATGCCCCTCCTTGTTCGGGTGGTGCTCGGCGGTCGACGTCACCGGTCTTCTAGCCATCATTGATCCATTTTTCATTTTCCATTGGTTTTGTCTTGTCTTCCTACACACCTGGTTCCAATCCCATTCATTACATGTTGTGTATTTAACCCTCTGTTTCCCCTCATGTCTTTGTCAGAGGTTGTTTGTTGTTATGTGCTTGTGTATTTGTATTGATGCGTGACGGGTTATTTTACCCATGTTATTTTATTTATGTACGTTGGTTTTTGGAGTTTGTTTTATCTTTATTAAACTACTCCAGTTACACCAAGTTGGTTTCTCCTGCGCCTGACTTCCCTGCCACCTACACACACGACCATGACACTGATTCTCTATAATAATGGTATGGGAATAATAATGAACTTTATTTTGTGAAGTGGTTGTATCAAACAACACATTTTCAGTCACCTTGTCTGAATGACGTGGATGAACAGGTTAATGTCAAGCCCTCACTGTCACGTCCTGACCAGTGAAAGAGGTCATTTGCCATAGTAGAATGGTCAGGGCGTGGCAGGGGTTTTGTTTTGTATGTATTTTGGGTTTTCTGTTTCTATGTGGGTTTTTCTAGTATTCAATTTCTATGTTTTGTTTTCCGTTTTAGTCTTTGTACCTGACGGGACTGTGTTGGTTGTTTTTGTTATTTTGTCAAGTGTGTTCATTAAAGAGTTTGAAAATGAGCACTATCCACGCTGCGTCTTGGTCTCCCTTTCACGACCCCTGTGACACTCACGGAAGGTACAGTACCAGTCAAAGTTGGGACACCTAATCATTGAAGGGTTTTTCTTTATTTTTTTTAACGATTTTCTACATTGTAGAATAATAGTGAAGACATCAAAACTATGAAATAAGGAGTAATGTATTGATATGGAATAATGTATCAACCAAAAAAGTGTTAAACAAATCAAAATATATTCTATATTTGAGATTTTCCAACGTAGCCATCATTTGCCTTGATGATAGCTTTACCTTGATGATAGCTTTGCATTCTCTCAACCAGCTTCACCTGGGATGCTTTTCCAAGAGTCTTGAAGGAGTTTCCACATATGCTGAGCACTGGTTGGCTGCTTTTCCTTCACTCTGCGGTCCAACTCATCCCAAACCATCTCAGTTGGTTTGAGGTTGGGTGATTGTTGAGGCCAGCTCATCTGATGCAGCACTCCATCACTCTCCTTCTTGGTCAAATAGCCCTTACACATCCTGGAGGTGTGTTTTGGATCATTGTCCTGTTATGCACAAACCAGATGGGATGGCGTATTTTTATTTTATTTAACCGGGCAGGCTAGTTGAGAACAAGTTCTCATTTGCAACTGCGACACAGAGTTACACATGGAATAACAAACATACAATCAATAATACAGTAGACTCCATCCATTCATTGAATCACATGGCTCATTCATCATAAAGCCCACTGATATTGCAAACTACTTTAATTACTTTTTCATTGGCAAGATAAGCAAACTTAGGGATGACATGCCAGCAACAAACGCTGACACTACACATCCAAGTATATCGGACCAAATTATGAAAGACAATAATTGTACTTTTGAATTCCGTAAAGTCAGTGTGGAAGAGGTGAATATATATATATTGTTGTATATAGTTGTCTATCAACAATGACAAGCCAGCGGGGTCTGACAATCTGGATGGAAAATGACTGAGGATAATAGCAGACGATATTGCCACTCCTATTTGCCACATCTTCTATTTAAGCCTACTAGAGAGCGTGTGCCCTTAGGCCTAGAGGGAAGCTAAAGTCATTCCACTACCCAAGAATAGTAAAGCCCCCTTTACTGGCTCAAATAGCCGACCAATCAGCCTGTTACCAAACCTTAGTAAACTTCTGGAAAAATTTGTCTTTGACCAGATAGAATGCTATTTCACAGTAAACAAATTGACAACAGCATTTCAGCATGCTTATAGGGAAGGACACTCAACAAGCACAGCACTTACACAAATGACTGATGATTGGCTGAGAGAAATTTATGATAAAATGATTGTGGGGGCTGTCTTGTTAGACTTTAGTGCAGCTTTTGACATTATCGATCATAGTCTGCTGCTGGAAAAACGTATGTGTTATGACTTTACACCCCCTGCTATAATGTGGATAAAGAGTTACTTGTCTAACAGAACATAGAGGGTGTTCTTTAATGGAAGCCTCTCAAATATAATCCAGTTAGAATCAGGAATTCCCCAGGGTAGCTGTTTAGGCCCCTTGCTTTTTTCAATTTGTATTAACGACATGCCGCTGACTTTGAGTAAAGCCAGAGTGTCTATGTCTGCGGATGACTCAACACTATACACATCAGCTACTACAGCGACTGAAATGACTGCAACACTCAAAGAGCTGCAGTTAGTTTCAGAGTGGGTGGCAAGGAATAAGTTAGCCCTAAATATTTCTAAAACTTAAAGCATTGTACTTGTAATACAACACTCACTAAACCCTAAACCTCAACTAAAGCTTGAAATAAATAATGTGGAAATTGAGCAACTTGAGATGACTAAACTGTTTGGAGTAACCCTAGATTGTAAACTGTCATGGTCAAAACATATTGATGCAATAGTAGCTAAGATGGGGAGAAGTCTGTCTATAATAAAGCGATGCTGTACCTATCAACAAGGCAGGTCCTACAGGCCCTAGTTTTGTTGCAACTTGACTACTGTTCAGTCGTGTGTTCAGGTGCCACAAAAAAGGACTTAGGAAAATTTCAATTGGCTCAGAACAGGGCAGCACTGCTGGCCCTTGGATGTACACAGAGAGCTAATATTAATAATATGCATGTCAATCTCTCCTGGCTGAAAGTGGAGGAGAGATTGAGTTCATCGCTACATTTATTTATGAGAGGTATTGACATGTTGAACGCACCGAGCTGTTTGTCTAAACTACTGGCACACAGCTCAGACACACATGCATACCCCACAAGACATACCACAAGAGGTCTCTTCACAGTCCCCAAGTCCAGAACAGACTATGGGAGGCACACAGTACTAAATAGAGCCCTGACTACATGGAACTCTATTCCACATCAAGTAACTGATGCAAGCAGTAAAATTACATTTAAAAAAACAGATTAAAAAACACCTTATGGAGCAGCGGGGACTGTGAAGCAGCACAAACATTGGCACAGGCACATGCATACACACACACACACACACACACACACACACACACGATAACATACGCACTATACATACACATGGATTTAGTTGTCACGCTTGTCGTCGGTTAAAGAGGACCAAAACGCAGCAGGTATGTGAATGCTCATCTCGACGTTTTAATAAGTACCAAATGAACACCAAAATAACAAACAGGAATACGATCGACAAAAACAGTCTGGCAAAGCATAAGGCTAAACGCAGAACAATCTCCCACAAATAACAAACACAAACACACCCTAATATATGGGACTCTCAATCAAAGGCAAATAGACAACACCTGCCTTCAACTGAGAGTCCCAACCCCAATTAACCAAACATAGAAACAGACATACTAGACTACACATAGAATACATGAAAACCAAACAGTGCCCAAAAACCCCGGAATACTTAAATCAAATGCCCCAATAACAAACACACCACCCCGAACCACATAAAACGAATACCCTCTGCCACGTCCTGACCAAACTACAATACCAATTAACCTTATACTGGCCAGGACGTGACATTAGTACTGTAGATATGTGGTAGTGGTGGATTGGGAACAGAGGGCACACAGTGTGTTGTGAAATCTGTGAATGTATTGTAATATTTTAAAAAATTGTATAAACTGCCTTAATTATGCTGGACCCAAGGAAGAGTAGCTGCTGAATACAAATACAAATACTGCAGAATGCTGTGGTAGCCATGCTGGTTAAGTGTGCCTTGAATTATAAATAAATCACAGACAGTGTCACCAGCAATGCACCCCCACATCATCACACCTCCCCCTCCGTTCTTCACAGTGGAACCACACATGCGGAGATCATCCATTCACCTACTCTGCGTCTTACATTGACACGGCGATTCGAACCAAAAATCTCAAATTTGGACTCATCAGACCAAAGGACAGATTTCCATTGCTCGTGTTTCTTGGCCCAAGCAAGTCTCTTCTTCTTATTGATGTCCTTTAGTAGTGGGTTCTTTGCAACAATTCAACCATGAAGGCCTGATTCACACAGTCTCCTCTGAATAGTTGATGTTGAGATGTGTCTGTTACTTGAACTCTGTGAAGCATTTATTTGGCCTGCAATTTCTGAGGCTGGTAACTCTAATGAACCGATCCTCTGCAGCAAAGGTAACTCTGGGTATCCTTTCCTGTGGCGGTCCTAATGAGAGCCAGTTTCATCATAGCAATTGATGTTTTTTTGCGACTGCACTTGAAGAAACTTTCAAAGTTCTTGAAATGTTCCAGATTGACTGACCTTCATGTCTGACCTTCATTGCTTATTTGAGCTGTTCTTGCCATTATATGTACTTGGTCTTTTACATTTACATTACATTTACATTTACGTCGTTTAGCAGACGCTCTTATCCAGAGCGACTTACAAATTGGTGCATTCACCTTATGATATCCAGTGGAACAACCACTTTTCAATAGTACATCTATAAAAAAAAATGTATCCTATCCCAGGTATTCCTTAAAGAGGTGGGGTTTCAGGTGTCTCCTATTTTACCAAATAGGACTATCTTCTGTATACCACCCCTACCATGTCAAAACACAACTGATTGGCTCAAATGCATTAAGAAGGAAAGAAATTCCACAAATGAACTTTTAAGAAGGCACACCTGTTAATTGAAATGCATTCCAGGTGAGTACCTCATGAAGCTGGTTGAGAGAATGCCAAGAGTGTGCAAAGCTGTCATCAAGGCAAAGGATGGCTACTTTGAAGAACATCAAATATAAAATATATTTTGATTTGTTTAACACTTTTTGCTTACTACATGATTCCATATGTGTTATTTCATAAATGTGATGTCTTCACTATTAATCTACACTACAGTTCAAAAGGTTGGGGTCACTTAGAAATGTCCTTGTTTTTGAAAGAAAAGCACATTTTTTGTCCATTAAAATAACATCAAATTGATCAGAAATACAGTGTCGATATTGTTAATGTTGTAAATTACTATTGTTGTTGGAAACGGCTGATTCCCATCTGGACCCGCGGCCTTATGAGTGTTAATCTTTAAAAAAAATCTCACGTCAGCCACAGAGAGCGAAATCACACAGTCGCCCGGGAACATCGAAAGCCCTCATGCATGGCTTGGTGTTGTTTACAAGCAAGCATAGCAAGCATATACAAGCAAGCCTAGCAAGCTCCTCTGGGAGGGAGACATCATTGGGCAACTCATGACATACTGTATATAGTGCCTCCGGAAAGTATTCAGACCCCTTGACTTTTTCCACGTTTTGTTACGTTACAGCCTTATTCTAAAATTGATTAAATCGTATTTTTCCTCATCATCAACACACAATACCACATAATGACAAAGCAAAAACAGGTTTTTAGACATTTTTGCAAAAAACTGAAATATAACATTTACATAAATATTCAGATAATTGACTCATTACTTTGTTGAAGAACCTTTGGCAGCGATTATAACAACGAGTCTTCTTGGGTATGACGCTACAAGCTTGTCACACCTGTATTTCTCCCATTCTTCTCTGCAGATCCTCTCAAGCTCTGTCAGGTTGGATGGGGAGCATCGCTGCACAGCTATTTTCAGGTCTCTCCAGAGATATTTGATCGGGTTCAAGTCCGGACTCTGGCTGGGCCATTCAAGGACATTCAAAGACTTGTCCCGAAGCCACTCCTGCATTGTCTTGGCTGTGTGCTTAGGGTTGTTGCCCTGTTGGAAGGTGAACCTTCGCCCCAGTCTGAGGTCCTGAGCGCTCTGGAGCAGGTTTTCATCAAGGATCTCTCTGTACTTCGCTCCATTCATCTTTCCCTCGATCCTGACTAGTCTCCCAGTCCCTGCCGCTGAAAAACATCCCACAGCATGATGCTGCCATCACCATGCGTCACCATAGGGATGATGCCAGATTTCCTCCAGATGTGACACTTTTTATTCAGGCCAAAGATTTCAATCTTGGTTTCATCAGACCACAGAATCTTGTTGGTCTGAGAGTCTTTAGGAGCCTTTTGGCAAACTCCAAGTGGGCTCTCATGTGCCTTTTACTGAGGAGTGGCTTGCGTCTGGCCACTCTACCATAAAGGCCTGATTGGTGGAGTGCTGCTGAGATGGTTGTCCTTCTGGAAGGTTCTTCCATCTCCACAGAGGAACTCAGGAGCTCTGTCAGAGTGACCATTGGGTTCTTGGTCACCTCCCTGACCAAGGCCCTTCTCCCCCGATCGCTGAGTTTGGCCAGGCAGCCAGCTCTAGGAAGAGTCTTGGTGGTTCCAAACTTCTTCCATTTAGAATGATGGAGGCCACTGTGTTCTTGGGGATCTTCAATGCTGCAGACATTTTTTGCTACCCTTCCCCAGATCCGTGCCTTGACACAATCCTGTCACAGTCCTCTACGGACTATTCCTTCGACCTCATGGCTTGGTTTTTGCTCTGACATGCACTGTCAACTTTGGGACCTTATATAGACAGGTGTGTGCCTTTCCAAATCATGTCCAATCTATTGAATTTACCACAGGGGAACTCCAATCAAGTTGTAGAAACATCTCAAGAATGATCTTGGTTTTTGTTCTGACATGCACTATCGACTGTGAGACCTTATATAGACAGGTGTGTGCCTTTCCAAATCATGTCTAATCAATTGAATGTACCACAGGTGGACTCCAATCAAGTTGTAGAAACATCTCAAGGATGATCAATGGAAACAGGATTCACCTGAGGTCAATTTTGAGTCTCATAGCAAAGGGTCTGAATACTTATGTAAATAAGGTATTTCTGTTTTTTATTTTTAATACATTTGCAAACATTGCTAAAAAACAGTTTTGCTTTGTCATTATGGGGTATTGTGTGTAGATTGATTAGAAACAAAAATATTGAATCCATTTAATCCGTAGAATAAGGCTGTAGCATAACAAAATTTGGAAAAAGGGAAGGGGTCCGAATATTATCCAAATGCACTGTATAGTACTCCCACACTTTGATTGTATTGTATATTTGAAATATTTACCTGAATTCCTTTCCACCCAACTAAATGTGTCACTACTGGAACATGGTGAAAAAGTTACAATAAAGGAAGAACCATGCACAGTGATCATTTAGAGCCCTTTCCTGCAGTCAAATGACCTAGTGGCCTCATGGGTGGAATGTTGTTAATCTTTTCATAATTTCATCATTAATAAACATTATTTAAAAAAGCGAGCTGAAAATCCGGTGTTTCTATGTCAACCGGTTTTGTTATATTTCAGTCTTCTGTGATGTATATAAAGTGTATGTCACGTCTGCACCCACTCCCCCCCCCCCCCCCACCCCCCGGTGCTTGAGGGCGCCAGGCTGCCGTGCATCACGCACTCCCATCATCCATTACGCACACCTGCCAGCGATATTGGACTCACCTGGACTCACTCATCACCTGTTATTACCTCCCCTATATTTGTCAGTTCCCCAGCTCTGTTCCCCGCTTCTGCATTAATTGTCTTTTGTTTGTATTACTAGTTTGCTGACGCTGTTCCTGTCTCGTTCCATGTCCGTTTTTTATTAAGTGTTTGACTCCCCGTACCTGCTTCGTCTCTCCAGCGTCATCTCATGTGACAGAATGCAGAAGACATCACACGAAGCATTGTGGAGTACTGACGTTTGGGTTGGTATGGTGTCGGGCTTCCATGCCCTAGCTGGCTCGAGAGGTTTCCTTGCCCCGGTTGGCTCGGATGGCGCCCATCCCACGTCGGACCTCAGCCCGGATCGTCAGTTCTTGTTCGCCCAGCCGGTCCAGGAGTTTTTTTGTTTGTTTTTTGTTTTGTTGGTGACGTCGGGGTGGATTCCGCCGCCAATGGAACCGGGGGTGCCAAAGCCAGCCCGTCGGGCTTTCACGCCCTGGCTGGCTCGAGAGGTTTCCTTGCCTTGGTTGGCTCGGCGGCTTCCCATCCCACGTCACACTCCACCGGATCTTCGGGCTCCCTCTCTGCAGCGGGATCGACAGACGTCTTGCCTCAGCCGGGTTGTTGGGCGTCCATGCCTCAGCCGGCTCGCCAGGCTCTCACTCTCCTGCCGGATCGTTGGGCTTCCACGCCCCAACCGGCTTGCCCAGTGCCCATGTCTCGGCCGGTTCGCCCAGGTGGGATGCCTGGTGGCGCCCCTAGAGGGGGGTACTGTCACATCTGCTCCCACTCTCCCCCCTGGCACTTGAGGGCGCCAGGCTGCCCTGCATCACGCACTCCTATCATCCATTACGCACACCTGCCTTCCCTCGTCACGCGCATCAGTGATTTTGGACTCATCACCTGTTATGACCTCCCCCATATTTGTCAGTTCCCCAGCTCTGTTCCCCGCTTCTGCATTAATTGTCTTTTGTTTGTATTACTAGTTTGCTGACGCTGGTCCTGTCTCGTTCCATGTCCGTTCTTTATTAAATGTTTGACTCCCCGTACCTGCTTCGTCTCTCCAGCGTCATCTCATGTGACAGTGTATATCTGACATTCTACAGGTGTCTTCTTTTTTTAAGCCCACTGTGAGACAGTGCTTAATTTGTAAATCGGGAGGTGCCTGAGCAAAATGTGAGCGGGAGAGGGTGGTGACTTGGGAGCTCTGAGGTACCTGAACGTGTGAGAAACAAAATCACCTCTATAGTAAAGCATTCCATGTATATCATTACATTTGTGTGGTGGCATAGAGCAGTAGACTGCCCTACAAAGTAAAAGAGCAGTAACTGCACATTTGGTAAAAAATGTGTTAATTACATTTTTGATACATTAGATACATGCTTTGTCATGTGGACAAATATCCTGCCTCCATTGTGTTGTGTTATGGATAAAATGTGAAGTCATGTTTGCAGTAACTGCAAAAAGTTACAGTGAAACCAAGGAGCAGTAACTGCCATCACTCACATCAGTTACTGCCTTTTACGTTGGTTTCACCAAGTTTTGGACTAGAGTGTCTATGGGTTACTGTAACGGCTGTCTTCGTCGTCAGATGAAACAGAGAAGTCATCGTCGGAAAAGGTGGACCAATACGCAGCGGAGGATGTGTTCATCAGTAGAATTTTTAATGAAATAGAGAACACTACAAAAATAAACAAAAGACGATAGCAAAACAGTCCTGTCAGGTACAAAACACTAACAGAAACAATTACCCACAAAACCCAAAGGAAAAACATGCTCCTTATGTGTGACTCCCAATCAACAACAACGAACTTCAGCTGTGCCTGATTGGGAGCCACACACGGCCCAAAACAAAGAAATACAAAAAACATAGAAAAAGAACATAGAACGCCCACCCAATGTAACACCCTGGCCTAACCAAAATAAAGAACAAAAAACCCCTCTCTATGGCCAGGCTGTTACAGTTACCTTAGTATTATTGATTGTTCTTTGCTGATACAAGTCTCAAATATGAAACTGACAGTCACATACAAAAATATTTATGAACATAAGTTTGTGTAAAAGAAAATGCTTTCCAGTTTCACTGACTCACCCAATGATGCGCCGCTTACTCGCTGGTGATGGCCGATGCACTCGTGCCAAAAGCCTCTCTCTCTTTTGTTTTAGTTTGTAAAACAATTAGCCTATTTGGAAGTTGATCAAATATTTTGGTAGCCTACAGCAGAAAGATTAGTCTTCTCTTATCAGCAGGATCTACAGTGGGCTCCAAAATTACTGGCACCCCTGACTGGCAATGCACAAACAATACTTTAAAAAATATAAACAATTTAATTATAGAGATAAACTCAAAATACCAACATGTGAAAAATACTGTACTTTACTAATGTTTCAATGGAACCCACCAAAATCATTTATTGATTTAATAAAAAATCTATGTCCTCCAAATCAAGGTTTCACAATTAATGGCACCCTGTAAGGGCTGTCGTCGTAATAAAACCAAGGTGCAGTGGAGGATGTGTATTCATTTTGAATATTTAATAAAATCAACCACTATAAACAAAACACTAAACATCAACGACAGCAAACAGTCCTGTCTGGTCAAAAATGAACGAAACAGAAAACAATCACCCACAAAACCCAAAGGAAAAAAACAGGCTACTTATGTGTGACTCCCAATCAGCAACAACAAACTATAGCTGTGCCTGACTGGAAGCCACACGGCCAAAATCAACGAAACAAACCAACCTAGAAAAAAGAACATAGAACGCCCACCCAATGTAACACCCTGGCCTAACCAAAATAACGAACAAAAAAAACCTTTCTATGGCCAGGGCGTTACACACCCTTAAATATTATTGTAAATAACATCTACCAAAATTAAACCAGGAATTATATTCCACTTATTTAAGTTTATCTACGTGTTAAGGAACTATATTGAGCCATTACATCACTTCCTTTTTCACTAGGGTATAAAAATGAGGTAACACGCATGCAATATCCCTTTGTCATCCAACACCATGAAGAAAAGAAAAGAACTGGCAGTTCAAAAGGGACAGATGGTCGTAGACCTTCATAAATCTGGTAATGGCTACAAGAAGATCCACAAACAATTGAATATATGACTGAGCACTGTCAGGGCAATTATTGAAAAATTCAAAAGATATGGAATAGTTTAAATCCTCACGGGTAGAGGACGCGAATGCATTTTGCCCCCCAGGATAGAGAGGAGGATGGTGAGAGAAGCAACAAAATTCCCAAGAATCACTGTGAAAGAATTGCAGGCCTTGGTGGCGTCTTGGGGTCACCAGGTTTCAAAAAGCCCCATCAGACGCCACCTCCACAACTACAGGCTCTTTGGAAGGGTTGCCAGAAGAAAGGCCTTAATGACCCCAAGACACAGACACAAGCGCTTGGAGTTTGCCAAACGTCATTTAAATTATGATTGGAAGAAGGTGCTCTGGTCAGATGAGACCAAAATTCAATGTTTTGTTCAGATACATCATCAGCATGTTTGGTGTCGAAACAGAGATGCATACAAGGAGAGGCACCTCATACCCACGGTGAAATATGGTGATGGGTCAATTATGTTTTGGGGCTGTTTTAATTCCAGCGGTCCAGAGGCACTGGTTAAGATTGATGGCACAATGAATTCCACCAAGTATCAGGCAATTTTGGCTGACAATCTGGTTGCCTCTGCCAGAAGGCTGGGACTTGGCCGTATGTGGACTTTCCAACAAGACAATGACCCAAAACAGACCTCAAGATCCACACAGAAATGGTTCTGTGACAACAAAATCAATGTTCTGCCATGGTCATCTCAGTCGCCGGACCTCAATCCAATCGAAAACCTGTGTGCTGAGTTGAAGAGGGCAGTTGATAAGCGCAAACCCAAGAATGTGAAGGATCTTGAAAGGATCTGCATAGAGGAATGGTCCAAAATCCCTCCAAATGTGTTCCTTAACCTTGTCAAACATTGCAGGAAAAGACTCCATGCTGTTATCCTTGCCCGAGGTGGTGGCACTAAGTACTAAATGAGGAGTGCCAATAATTATAAAACCTTGATTTTGGTGAAATGTATTTTGTATTAAATAATTGTATGATTTTGGTGGGTTCCATTGAAACATTAATAAAGTACAGTATTTCTCACATGTTGGTATTTTGAGTTTCTCTATAATTATATTGTTTATATTTTTTAAAGTATTGTTTGTGCATTTCCAGTCAGGGGTGCCAGTAATTTTGGAGCCCACTGTATTTGCTTTTCAACCTGTGTTTTCCAGCTATTTAATTTGAAGTATTGTGAAAGGGCCTGTTTTGTCTGCATGCTGTTTGTTCACTGACAGATTTGTCACGTGTTCCTGACTGTAGGCTATGCCTTGTTACTGGACTACACTCCTAGACAACTAGGCTTTTTTTTTAAAGAAGCTGTTGATCCTCTGTAACTAATTGTATGCTTTTTCATGGTGTACTAGGCTATTCTGAATTATTTCATTTCTTTCTGAACAGACAGCAGTAACTCTATAACTTTGGCAAATGTATTTCAATTTATCAGGGGGGCTGCAGCTCCTCCAGCATAAGAGGCAAGACCAATATTTATACCAGGATATTGGTCCCAAGATCCAGACCCAGTGAGTTGAGATCATGACAAGTTAAAACTTGAATTCATGTGGTGATCTCAAGACCAAGACCACTAGATCAACAGTCCATGGGTCCTTTCTTGAATTGTAAGAAACACAAGTAAACTTGAGTACAGTACAGTACAGTAGAGCACAGTAAAGTAGAGTACAGTAGAGTGCAGTAGAGTAGGGTCAGTACAATATAGTAGAGCACAGAGTACAGTACAGTAGATTACGGTAGAGTAAGGTAAAGTACAGTATAGTATAGTAGAGCACAGTACAGTAGAGCACAGTACAGTAGTGTACAGTAGAGTAGAGCACAGTACAGTAGAGTACAGTACAGTAGAGCACAGTACAGTAGAGTACAGTACAATACATTACGGTACAGTACAGTACAGTACATTATAGCACATTATAGATGTCTATGTTTTGGCCAAATAGATGTCAATGTTTGTGTTCTTGGAGGTTTGGAGCCTCCCTGCTGGCTATGCATCTCAATACTCTTTTTCCTGAAGAGTGCTCTTGTCCACTACCCACATGGTGGTCCTTGGTAGCTCAGTTGGTAGAGCATGGCGAATGCAACTTTAAAATGGAGATAGCCTCAATGGCGCTGCCCGTGCTGTCACAGATGTCATAATGGCACAGATTCAAAGATGAGATCTCTTTATATCTCTATGGTGTCAATTGGTTCGGTTGTGACCGTTTCGGTTTGGACAATTTTATAATTATTTTGGACACGTACACAGGCAAAGAATCCCCATAGCTAACATATGGCTGGCTATTTTTCATTTGGACATACAGTATGTACATCCCAGCAAACATATATTTTAGTCCCAAAACCGTACTTTACATATTTCTTGATTTATTAGCTGTTCAACTTAAGTTGTTCTATTGAAGTAATAGTGTTAAAAGGAGTCAGGGTTTGGGACGACCACCTCTCAATAGAAATAAAGTTGGAAGTTTACATACACCTTAGCCAAATACATTTAAACTCAGTTTTTCACAATTCCTGACATTTAATCCTAGTATAAATCTCTGTCTTAGGTCAGTTAGGATCACCACTTTATTTTAAGAATGTGAAATGTCAGAATAATAGTTGAGATAATGATTTATTTCAGCTTTTATTTCTTTCATCACATGCCCAGTGGGTCACAAGTTTACATACACTCAATTAGTATTTGGTATTGCCTTTAAATTGTTTAACTTGGATCAAACGTTTCAGGTAGCCTTCCACAAGCTTCCCACAATAAGTTGGGTGAATTTTGGCCCATTCCTCCTGACAGAGCTGGTGTAACTGAGTCAGGTTTGTAGGATCCTTGCACGCACACGCTTTTTCAATTCTGCCTACAAATTTTCAATAGGATTGAGGTCATGACTTTGTGATGGCCACTCCAATATCTTGACTTTGTTGTCCTTAAGCCATTTTGCCACAACTTTGGAAGTATGCTTGGGGTCATTGTCCATTTGGAAGACCCATTTGCGTCCAAGCTTTACTTCCTGACTGATGTCTTGAGATGTTGCTTCAATATATCCACATAATTTTACTTCCTCATGGTGCCATCTATTTTGTGAACTGCACCAGTCCCTCCTGCAGCAAATCACCCCCACAACATGATGCTGCCACCCCCGTGCTTCACGGTTGGGATGGTGTTCTTCGGCTTGCAAGCCTCCCCTTTTTCCTCCAAACATAATGATGGTCATTATGGCCAATCAGTTATATTATTGTTTCATCAGACCAGAGGACATTTCTCCAAAAAGTATGATCTTTGTCCCCATGTGCAGTTGCAAACCGTAGTCTGGCTTTTTTTATAGCGGTTTTGGAGCAGTGGCTTCTTCCTTGCTGAGTGGCCTTTCAGGTTATGTCAATATAGGACACGTTTTACTGTGGATATAGATACTTTTGTACCTGTTTCCTCCAGCATCTTCACAAGGTCCTTTGCTGTTGTTCTGGGATAGATTTTCACTTTTCGCACCAAAGTACGTTCATCTCTAGGAGACAGAATGCGTCTCCTTCCTGAGCGGTATGACAGCGATGTGGTCCCATGGTGTTTATACTTGCGTGTTGAACGTGGTTCCTTCAGGCGTTTGGAAATTGCTCCCAAGAATGAACCAGACTTGTGGAGGTCTACAATTTCTTTTCTGAGGTCTTGGCTGATTTCTTTTGATTTTCCCATGATGTCAAGCAAAGAGGTACTGAGTTTGAAGGTAGGCCTTGAAATACATCCACAGGTACACCTCCAATTGACTCAAATGATGTAAATTAGCCTATCAGAAGCTTCTAAAGCCATGACATCATTTTCTGGAATTTTCCAAGCTGTTTAAAGGCACTGTCAACTTAGTGTATGTAAACCTCTGACCCAAAACTATAGTTTGTTAATTAACAAGAATTTTGTGGAGTGGTTGAAAAACAAGTTTTAATGTCACCAACCTAAGTGTATGCAAACTTCCGACTTCAACTGTAGGTGTATAAACAATTACTTTGTACAATATTAATTATACAATTTGTTTGCCTTGGATTGAATTAGAACATATCATTATGTAAATAAATGTTGTTTTGGGTGGGAGTTAAATTTGCACCACTTCTGTAGAATCACCCATATAAGAATAAAACGAACCAAACAGTACACATACATGCGTCTCAGGAGTGAGACTGATCTAAACAAACACATGCAGCTGGCCACCTCCCTGTTGTGTGTGTTGTGTGTGTTTGTTTGTGTGTGTGCATATGTGTGTAAATATTCACTGTGCCACAGCTTGTTGGAGCACAGCTGCACGGACATGATCAAACATGCACAGACACAGACACACGCACACGCACACACACACACACACACACACACACACACACACACACACACACACACACACACACCACACACACACACACACACACACACACACACACACACACACCAAACGGACTTGTTGCAGATATAAATAATTGTTGCGGATAAAAAAAAATCAGTGTGTGATAACGTAATGCACACAAAATGTACTTTTTCGCCATGTCTAACGAACAATGCAAATAGTCCGGGTAGCCATTTGATTAGCTGTTCAGGGAAAAAGCTGATAAGAAGCCTTTTGGACCTAGTCTTGGCGGTCCGGTACCGCTTGTCGTGTGGTAGCAAAGAGAACAGTCTATGACTAGGGTGGCTGGAGTCTTTGGCAATTTTTAGGGCCTTCCTCTGACATAGAGGAAGGCCCTATAGAGGTCCTGGATGGCAGGAAGCTTGGCCCCAGTGATGTACTGGGCCGTACTCACTACCCTCTTGTAGTGCCTTGCGATCGGAGGCCGAGCAGTTGCCAAACCAGGCGGTGATGCAACCAGTCAGGATGCTCTCGATGGTGCAGCTGTAGGACTTTTTGAGGATCTGAGGACCCATGTCAAATCTTTTCAGTGTCCTGAGGGGGAATAGGCCTTGTCGTGCCCTCTTCACGACTGTCTTGGTGTGTTTGGACCATGATAATTTGTTGGTGATGTGGACACCAAGGAACTTGAAGCTCTCAACCTGCTCCACTACAGCCCCATCTATGAGAATTGGGGCATGCTTGGTCCTCCTTTTCCACAATCATCTCCTTTGTCTTGATCGCGTTGAGGGAGATGTTGTTATCCTGGCACCACACTGCCAGTCTCTGACCTCCTCCCTATAGGCTGTCTCATCGTTGTCGGTGATCAGGCCCACCACTGTTGTGTTGTTGGCAAACTTAATGATGGTGTTGGAGTCGTGCTTGGCCATGCAGTCATGGGTGAACAGGGAGTACAGGAGCGGGCTGAGCACAAACCCCTGAGGGGCCCCTGTGTTGAGGATCAGCGTGGCAGATGTGTTATTACCTACCCTTACCACCTGGTGGTGGCCCGTCAGGAAGTCCAGGATCCAGTTGCAGAGGGAGGTGTTTAGTCCCAGGGTCCTTAGCTTAGTGATGAGGTTTGAGGGCACTGTGGTGTTGAACGCTGAGTTGTAGTCAATGAATAGCATTCTCACATAGGTGTTCCTTTTGTCCAGGTGTAAAAGGGCAGTGTGGAGTGCAATAGAGATTGCATCATCTGTGGATCTGTTGGGGCGACATGCAAATTGGAGTGGGTCTAGGGTTTCTGGGATAATGGTGTTGATGTGATCCATGACCAGCCTTTCAAAGCACTTCAAGGCTGTAGACGTCGCTAATCATTTAGGCAGGTTACCTTGGTGTTTTTGGGCCCAGGGACTATGGTGGTCTGCTTGAAAAATGTTGGTATTACAGACTCGGTCAGGGACAGGTCGAACATGTCAGTGAAGATACTTGCCAGTTGGTCAGCGCATGCTCGGAGAACACGTCCTGGCAATCCGTCTGGCCCTGCGGCCTTGTGAATGTTGACCTGTTTAAAACTGTGGATGGAAATGTGGTTAGTGTCTAATATAGATGAGTAAATCAAGTGCTTTTGTCCTCCCAATATTCACTTTGATTTTCGTTGTGTCTTCAGAGTAAGTAGGTGGACGAATCCCAGCTGTCGAAGAATCCACTACGTCTGCTCCTCTTCCTCACTGGTTTGTTGGAATGACACTTCATAGTCAGTGAGGTGTTTGTCAGAATTCTCCTCAAAGAGCTGTGGGCCAACGTTCAGACTAGACACCATCAACACAACAACAGCTGTCCTACATGGATCCATGTGGACCACAATGAATTTCTGCTAACATTGTGTTACTGCAATCAGGCTCATGCAGCTCTGGAGTATCTGTGTCCTAGATTCAGAGCACTGCCATCCTCCCTCCCTCCCTCCTCCTCCTCCCCCTCTCTTCCTCTCCTCCCTCACTTCCCTCACCTCTGACCATCTTTCAAGCCCTCCCCTTGTCTCTTCACACCCTCATCCCTTTTCCTTTAGTCTGGTTGGTTAAATATTCCGTACCTCTCTCTTTTTCCCTCCTCCCAGTTACTCTATCCCACCTTTCTGTTGTCCTCTCCTTCTCTCCTCCCTCATTGTCTCACTCTCTCCGATTGGCTTGGACACTGACACTGATTCACCACATCCTCCTCCCCACTGCACAATGAAGCCTGAATCAGCACTATCACTGTGTGTGTGTGTGTGTGTGTGTGTGTGTGTGTGTGTGTGTGTGTGTGTGTGTGTGTGTGTGTGTGTGTGTGTGTGTGTGTGTGTGTGTGTGTGTGTGTGTGTGTGTGTGGTGTGTGTGGGGGGGGGGGGGAGAGAGAGAGAGAGACACAGACAGACAGAGACAGAGGATAATTAAGAAGGAGGCTGAGAAAGACAGTGAGGGAGAGAGAGTGAGGGAGAGAGAGAGGGAGAGAGAGGGCAGTTGTCGGCTGCCAACAGTATCATAAGTCAGAGATTTATGGCAGAAACTGATTACAAATTCCGCACTTTGAGTCCACCAGCCTGTCTGTCTCCTGCTGCCAGAGTCGCCTCACCCCCACACATACAGTGCATTTGGAAAGTATTCAGGCCCCTTGACTTTTTCCACATTTTGTTATGTTACAGCCTTATTCTGAAAATGATTAAATAAAACATGTTCCTAATCAATCTACACACAATACCCCATAATAAAAAAGTAAAAATAAGTTTTTAGAAATGTTTGCAAATGTATTAAAAATAAAAAGATGAAATACCTTATTTACATAAGTATTCAGACCCGTTGCTATGAGACTCGAAATTGAGCTCAGGTTCATCCTGTTTCCAATGATTATCCTTGAGATGTTTCTACAACTTGATTGGAGTCCACCTGTGGTAAATTCAATCGATTGGAAATGATTTGGAAAGGCACACACCTGTCTATATAAGGTCCCAAAGTTGACAGTGCATGTCAGAGCAATAACCAAGCCATGAAGTCGAAGGAATTGTCCGTAGAGTTCTGAGACAGGATTGTGTCGAGGCACAGATCTGGGGAAGGGTAGTAAAAAAATGTCTGCAGCATTGAAGATCCCCAAGAACACAGTGGCCTCCATCATTCTAAATGGAAGAAGTTTGGAACCACCAAGACTCTTCCTAGAGCTGGCTGCCCGGTCAAACTCAGCGATCGGGGGATAAGGGCCTTGGTCAGGGAGGTGACCAAGAACCCAATGGTCACTCTGACAGAGCTCTAGAGTTCCTCTGTGCAGATGGGAGAACCTTCCAGAAGGACAACCATCTCTCCAGCACTCCACCAATAAGGCCTTTATGGTAGAGTGGCCAAACTTCAGCCACTCCTCAGTAAAAGGCACATGACAGCCTGCTTGGAGTTTGCCAAAATGCACCTAAAGACTCTCAGACCATGAAAAACAAGATTTTCTGGTCTGATGAAACCAAGATTGACCTCTTTGGCCTGAATGTCAAGCATCACGTCTGGAGGAAACCTGGCACCATCTCTACGGTGAAGCATGGTGTTAACAGGATCATGCTGTGAGGATGTTTTTCAGCGGCAGGGACTGGGAGACTAGTCAGGATCGAGGCAAAGATGAACGGTGCAAAGTACAGTGAGATCAGACCGGGGCGAAGGTTCACCTTCCAACAGAAGAACGACCCTAAGGACACAGCCAAGACAACACAGGAGTGGCTTCGGGACAAGTCTCTGAATGTCCTTGAGTGGCCCAGCCTGAGCCCGGACTTGAACCCGATCAAACATCTCTGGAGAGACCTGAAAATAGCTGTGCATCAATGCTCCCAATCCAACCTGACAGAGCTTGAGATCTGCAGAGAAGAATGGGAAAACCTCCCCAAATACAGGTTTGACAAGCTTGTAGCGTCATACCCAAGAAGACTCAATGGTGTAAACGCTGCCAAAGGTGCTTCAACAAAGTACTGAGTAAAGGGTCTGCATGCTAATGTAATTGTTATATTTCTTATTTTTTATAAACTAGAAAACATTTCTAAAACCTGTTTTTGTTTTGTCATTATGGGGTATTGTGTGTAGATTGGAGTCTGAATACTTTCCGAAGGCACTGTATACAGTGAGGGAAAAAAGTATTTGATCCCCTGCTGATTTTGTACATTTGCCCACTGACAAAGAAATGATCAGTCTATAATTTTAATGGTAGGTTTATTTGAACAGTGAGAGACAGAAAAACAACAACAAAAAATCCAGAAAACGCATGTCAAAAATGTTATAAATTGATTTGCATTTTAATGAGGGAAATAAGTATTTGACCCCTCTCAATCAGAAAGATTTCTGACTCCCAGGTGTCTTTTATACAGGTAACGAGCTGAGATTAGGAGCACACTCTTAAAGGGAGTGCTCCTAATCTCAGTTTGTTACCTCTATAAAAGACACCTGTCCACAGACGCAATCAATCAATCATATTCCAAACTCTCCACCATGGCCAAGACCAAGAGCTCTCCAAGGATGTCAGGGACAAGATTGTAGACCTACACAAGGCTGGAATGGGCTACAAGACCATCGCCAAGCAGCTGTGTGAGAAGGTGACAACAGTTGGTGTGATTATTCGCAAATGGAAGAAACACAAAAGAACTGTCAATCTCCCTCGGCCTGGGGCTCCATGCAAGATCTCACCTCGTGGAGATGCAATGATCATGAGAACAGTGAGGAATCAGCCCAGAACTACACGGGAGGATCTTGTCAATGATCTCAAGGCAGCTGGAACCATAGTCACCAAGAAAACAATTGGTAACACACTATGCCGTGAAGGACGGAAATCCTGCAGCGCCCGCAAGGTCCCCCTGCTCAAGAAAGCACATATACATGCCCGTCTGAAGTTTGCCAATGAACATCTGAATGATTCAGAGGACAACTGGGTGAAAGTGTTGTGGTCAGATGGGACCAAAATGGAGCTCTTTGGCATCAACTCAACTCACCGTGTTTGTAGGAGGAGGAATGCTGCCTATGACCCCAAGAGCACCATCCCCACCGTCAAACATGGAGGTGGAAACATTATGTTTTGTGGGTGTTTTTCTGCTAAGGGGACAGGACAACTTCACCGCATCAAAGGGACGATGGACGGGGCCATGTACCATCAAATCTTGGGTGAGAATCTCCTTCCCTCAGCCAGGGCATTGAAAATGGGTCGTGGATGGGTATTCCAACATGACAATGACCCACGACAATGACCCAACACACGGCCAAGGCAACAAAAGAGTGGCTCAAGAAGAAGCACATTAAGGTCCGGGAGTGGCCTAGCCAGTCTCCAGACCTTAATCCCATAGAAAATCTGTGGAGGGAGCTGAAGGTTCGAGTTGCCAAACGTCAGCCTCGAAACCATAACCTGTTAGGGCTAGGGGGCAGTATTTACACGGCCGGATAAAAAACGTACCCGATTTAATCTGATTATTACTACTGCCCAGAAACTAGAATATGCATATAATTATTGGCTTTGGATAGAAAACACCCTAAAGTTTCTAAAACTGTTTGAATGGTGTCTGTGAGTATAACAGAACTCATATGGCAGGCAAAAACCTGAGAAGATTCTGTACAGGAAGTACCCTCTCTTACCATTCCTTGGGCTTCTTGGCTCTGTTTATTGAAAATTTAGGATCTTTGCTGTAACGTGACACTTCCTACGGCTCCCATAGGCTCTCAGAACCCGGGAAAAAGCTGAATGATGTAATTCCAGCCGCTGGTTGAAAAACTTTAGTGCCTTTGGTTAAGTGGTCTATCAGAGGACCATCAGACTGAGGCTCGTGCACGAGGGGATCCTATGTTTTTATTTTCTCTCTCTTTGAACGTAAACACGCTTTCCCGGTCGGAATATTATCGCTTTTTTACGAGAAAAATGGCATAAAAATTGATTTTAAACAGCGGTTGACATGCTTCGAAGTACGGTAATGGAATATTTAGAATTTTTTTGTCACGAAACGCGTCGTGCGCGTCACCCTTCTTTACACTTCGGATAGTGTCTTGAACGCACGAACAAAACAGAGGATATTTGATCATAACTATGGATTATTTTGAACCAAACCAACATTTGTTATTGAAGTAGAAGTCCTGGGAGTGCATTCTGACGAAGAACAGCAAAGGTAATAACATTTTTCTTATAGTAAATCTGACTTTGGTGAGGGCTAAACTTGGTAGGTGTCTAAATAGCTAGCCCTGTGATGCCGGGCTATCTACTTAGAATATTGCAAAATGTGCTTTCACCGAAAAGCTATTTTGAAATCGGACATAGCGAGTGCATAGAGGAGTTCTGTATCTATAATTCTTAAAATAATTGTTATGTTTTTTGTGAACGTTTATCGTGAGTAATTTAGTAAATTCACTGGAAGTTTGCGGGGGGTATGCTAGTTCTGAACGTCACATGCTAATGTAAAAAGCTGTTTTTTTATATAAATATGAACTTGATTGAACAAAACATGCATGTATTGTATAACATAATGTCCAAGAAGTGTCATCTGATGAAGATCATCAAAGGTTAGTGCTGCATTTAGCTGTGGTTTGGGTTTATGTGACATTATATGCTAGCTTGAAAAATGGGTGTCTGATTATTTCTGGCTGGGTACTCTGCTGACATAATCTAATGTTTTGCTTTCGTTGTAAAGCCTTTTTGAAATCGGACAGTGTGGTTAGATTAACGAGAGTCTTGTCTTTAAAATGGTGTAAAATAGTCATATGTTTGAGAAATTGAAGTAATAGCATTTCTAAGGTATTTGAATAATGCGCCACGGGATTCCACTGGCTGTTACGCTGGTGGGACGAAATCGTCCCACTGGCCCTAGAGAAGTTAATGACTTGGAGATCTGCAAAGAGGAGTGGGACAAAATCCCTCCTGAGATGTGTGCAAACCTGGTGGCCAACTACAAGAAACATCTGACCTCTGTGATTGCCAACAAGGGTTTTGCCACCAAGTACTAAGTCATTTGCAGAGGGGTCAAATACTTATTTCCCTCATTAAAATGCAAATCATTTTATAACATTTTTGACATGCGTTTTTCTTGATTTTTTTGTTGTTATTCTGTCTCTCACTGTTCAAATAAACCTACCATTAAAATTATAGACTGTTCATTTCTTTGTCAGTGAGCAAACGTACAAAATCAGCAGGGGATCAAATACTTTTTTCCCTCACTGTACATGCAAACACACACGCACACACTCAGAGGAGAGGAGGCACTCCAAATCGAACACCCTTTCCACCATCTACCCTCCACACCACCTCTTCACACCACCTCTTTCTCACCCTCTCCTTTAATCTGTCTGCCTTCACTGGCCCCTTTCCTCACTTTCTATCTCTTCTATACTCTGTTCTTCCGCAGATGTTTCTTCCTCTCCCACTCTCTGTCCTTCATCGTACTCCACCTGCTTTAGCTCATACTCTCCCTGTCTGGCCTCGTCTCTTTATCCTTCCTGCTCTGCTCTCCCACCAGCAGCCTTGGTGTCACCATCACAACTCTGGATACTGTGATAGTTCAATGGCATCTCCTGTAGTGCTGCAATTCTTGTATAAAATCCATAGGAGACAGATTCTGCCTTGCCAGATGGGGACAGAGGAGGGTCTTACTCAATAAATCACGCAGGCATGCATGCCTGCATGCATGCAGGCATGCAAACACACATGCACACAAACAGAATTTACATAATTGATGCTCCAACCCTGCTAATCTTTGGCTATTTGTCTGCGAGTCTAGGATTACATGTGTTATTAAATACAGAATTCCAAATGAGCCTTGTTAAATAAGAAAGTACTCCCCTTTTAATGAAGCTAATTTATATGGAAATTACACATAATACGCACAATTCAGAAAAAGATTGATCCTCATTGGATGATAGGGAGGAATTAGAGGAAAAGAGCACGAGAGTGATTACTCCTGTCTTTTTAGGGCTATAATGTTCAGGCAGAAAATTATTTGAGGTGTACACAGGCATAAAGGCATGCAGACAGACACACACACACACACACACACACACACACACACACACACACACACACACACACACACACAAGGTTTGGGGGCCATGCTAAGAGCTGTTGTACTTCAGCCTGGCGTGTTTGATGGAGAGTGTATGTGTGAACTAGTGTCCTCCTGACGACCCTGCAGAGCTCCAGTCTGATTGTCTGGTTCCCACTGATCCATCACGCTGTCTGATCACTGAGAAAATCTCCTTCACTCTGAAACAAAGCACCATACTGAGACGCTTTAGAACTGAGGTAGAGGTGTGTTTCTGCTCTCTCTCCTTCCCACTCCTTCTTTCTCCTCTCTGTTTACCCCTCCCTCCCCCTCTCTCTCTTTCCATTTCTGCTCTGCACAGATGTGTAGTGTGGGTTTAACTCTACTCAGATAGCCTCTATATCTGAGAGTGTGTGTGCTTCTGTGTGTGTGTGTGCTTCTGCGTTTCTGTGGTTGACTGTGTGTGAGTGCGTATGCTACTGTGTGTATGTGGTTGACTGTGTATGTGTCTCTCTCTCTTTGAGTGTTGATTTATTAATGCAGGTCTAGCTGCCTGCAGATATCCCCTCACAGACTGCTTCGGCCCCTCAGGTAAGAAACTCATCATTGCCCTCTGGTGGGCTAAAGGGTGTAGAAGACATCCAGTCAATGGCAGAAGAAGATGCTTATTGCAGTCCTGTTTTTTCCCATTATCTTGAGGATTGTACCATTCTCCTCTTTTTTACTTTAAGACGGGAAGACTCAAATATCTGAGGGAAATGAGGGAGGATTCTAGGAGAGGAAACAAGGATCTGAGGAAACACACGCTTGTTTCACAAGTGCATCATCACACACCAACCTGTTGCCATTATACACACACTCACAAGCGTACACACACTGAAGACTTCATGTGGATCCACAATGAGAAATTGTTAAGCGCAAAAGACCCAAGCAAGTTAACTTCAATAAATAAAACCAAATGTATTCATTGAAATGCAGGCCATAAGTCCTTAGTTGTGCTTGATTTTGAATGTGTCTCTCGTGTTGTGTGTTTGTGTGTTGCATCCACTCATACATATCCTGGCCCCAAACCCTCCAAATTAAAAGTTTAATCCGAGTTTAGTCAACAGCTTTATTTGTAAGTGCACATTCCAGAACAGAGCAACAGCAGATCTGATAAAGGCTGGTGTTTCTTTAATTCTTCACTCAGTTGTTACAAATAGAGAGCTATAAGTCATGTACGCACATAAACGATTCCTGCAACTGCCTTCTGTACATCCTCCCCACCCCAGAGCTATAGCTCCTTCTCCGCTAACTGCTGCAGTCCCTAACACGGCCACTAATTTCACTGCTGCTTGTTTTGACCTGTGGGCATTTGTGGTGGTCTGCATCAGGACCCATCACCAACCCTGCAATCCCTTCTACAGCCGCTCCTACTACTACACCACACAGCTTCTCATGTGATTGCCTCCACAACTATAGGCCCAGCAACAGCTCCTACTTCTGCCCCTACAAATAATGGCACCACCCACTTATTAATTTCTGCCAGGACCTCAAGGCAGTTGATGGCCATCATTCAGATGTCAAAGTCAGAGGTGGGAGACTTCAATGTTTTCTTAATTATGATCACCTTCCTGATGATAAGCTCCTTTGCCTTTCTCAACATTTTATTGGTATAGGACCCTCCTCCTTTCCCCTCCACCATCCTCTCTACCTTTTCTAGCAGCCCTTTCACCTGCTCTCGGTTGGCGAGGTCTTGGTGAGGTCCTTGTTGTTGAAGACATGGTATCTGTTCTGGCACCTCTTCAGCAGAGCCTTGAGTGCCTTTGGGGACTCCTATGTACTCTTCTATCTGCATGCCGTCCAGAATCTCCTTGTGGTGAAAAGAACCAACCCGTAGTTCTGCACCGCTTTCTCCCTAAAAATCGTAGTAATTTGCCCCACAACCATCTCATCTTCTTCAGTGAAGAGGCCGAGTGGGAGGACTACAAGGAAGGCATGGGGGCCAGGGACACATATCTGGCAATCTCAGTGTGGAGGTAATCTGGAGCAACAAAAAAATACACGTCAAAGGGCAATATTGGAAGCAACACCAGACACAAACCAGAAGGTAGGGCTAGTTTATAGGTTTTCTTCAATGGTTAAGTTATGACAATTTTTCCCCAATGGAATTATGGATTCAGTCAAAGTCCTGTGACAATATTGAAACATAAAGGAAATATATGTAGTTATACCTACTTGAAATGACATATTTTTCAGATTTAAGTGTCCTTAACTATTAGCTATTGGTTAACCATTCTCTGCTTTTGCAAACGCTTTTGTGGCTTTTTGTTTCATCAATGATGTAATGAGTAGAGCCTGTAAAGGATTGTTACAATACACACGTTTAACACTATTTTCAAGATACAGAAACGTTTAGGTCAAAGTAGCTTCGAATCTTGATTGAACCTTTAAAAGCAGTAATGCAATTAAGCTTCACTGTTTAAAGTGTAGCCCGTCCAGATGGTCAGCTACAGATTTCATATATCTTATTTAAGTCATTCACATAATGAAAACAAATAGCTTATATTAATATATTTTTCTAGTGTTCTCTGCTCAGCATTTACAAATCATCAGTTACTTGCCCTCAACTAAGGTTGTTACATTAGAGCTACCTATTCTTTAAGAACATACATGTAAAACATGAACAACGAGAACCATTGCCAAAATAATGTTGCATTTGGTTGCATAGGACAATATATTACAAAGTACAGACAGGCATGCATACTTACTTTATCCAAATTATGATAAGATGCAGTATTTTAATCCTTGTTCTCTTCCTGTCCTCAAAATGAGGCTTGGACACCTGTTCCCCATCAGAGAACTTTCCCATGGATTTTCATAGAAATCACCTGACCACAACCTTGCTTTCCTCTGACGTTTTGAGGAGGCAGCGAGTAGAGGATGAGATGACACAAAGAATAAAGGAAATACTTTTGACATTGAGTCAGTTAGAGCAGGGTTTTTCAAACTCAGTCCTGGCATCCCCCCCAAAAAAGACACAGGACAGAGTTTGGGAAATGTTTAGGTTCAAAGACCTCCTCCTCGAATCTTGAGCCTCTTGTCTGCAATTCTCATAAATAAACAGAAAAACAAGTTAGGGATTCATGAAGTAGAATGTGATGGTAGGCCTACTTTCATCTGAAATCGAACATAAGAAATCAGTGGAAGGGCAGTCATAGCCATATCAACATTAGTTAAATGTTTTGCATAAACCCCTGCTGTATGACTGACTATACATTTCCTCTGATATCTTTAGTGTGGGATCATTCTAACACTGTCGCGACTGGAATTACAGTTTTTTCTCTCTCACATTATCTTCAGTTTCAACAGAAATAGAAACAATTCAACTCTTCAACCTTTAAGCAACAAATCACACTGAAGGTGACAGCATCACTCAGGATAGTCAACAAAGGCTTTATTCAAACATGAAATAAAAAAATACTAACAAAGAAACAAAAAACAGAAATCACAAGGTTTCGCATAAATACATACGGTCCAGAGCATATCAGAGACGACACATTTAAAAAAGGAATATACAACAACATTTTAGACGCAAGCAGCAAAATAACCCAACAAAACAAAGACAGTGCATATAAGAACTAATCTGAAATAATGTAGTGTTTTCTCTGTTCCTGGCTGTTATGAAGCATGAATGCATCTCATCATCTCAAATGCATTAATGGTAGTTGCCACTTAAAGGTTAATATAAAACTAATAAACTATTAGCATGGGTCTTTGCATTGTGTGGACAAATTGCCACCTTACCAGAGTTCAAATGGTCATTGCAGTCAAGAGCTAGGTTATAGACGTCAGTGCTACAACCCAAAATGCTGACAGTACAGACAGTGGGATCCATTGGTGTCATGCTTCACTACGCTGAATATTTCAATAGTGTGCGTGGTGGTACCAGTGAGAATACAACTCAGAGGGGAATATCATGTCTCCTAACCTGGATGAAGGAGGCTCATGTTACTCAGCCCCTTGCACGGCGTATTATGACGAACTATGATATCAAATCAAATCAGTAAAGGAATGGATGAAGGGCAAATGCTCAAGTTAAATACTAGGGCCGGGACGATACCAATACCGCAATACTCGTTACTATCGTGGCAAGGAAACAAAGCAGGTTTAACTTCTTTAAGAAAACAGCCCTAATGTTAGAAACAAACCTCATTATGTTGTCATCCAGTCAAATTTATTTTCCAAGCTATAGCACACAATATTTGACATACAGCAGGTTTTTAAAGGACCAAAGACTTGATCTGCTTCATGTTTTAATTTTTGCCATGGAAAAAAAACATTGAGATACTGGTATCGTTCTGGCCCAATGAAATACCCCTGCAGGACACACCTTAGAACAATAAAACATAACAGGATCCTTGCTGATCAAACATTGCTATCTAATTACATGGATAGCAGATCGTTTTATAGTATTCTACTGTAATTACTGCAGAAGACACAGTTTCAGTATAGTGCTTTCAGAGCATCGTCCTATGGCAGAGTGGTTCTTATTTACTCTAATTCAATACAGGGCCTAATCTATGAAATAGAGTATAAGATGGTGAAACTATGAAATAGGACTAGTTCTCTTGCACTGAAATGTGCACCCTGACTTAAAGGGGAGCAAGCTTTGTCTTTTGATGTATAAAAACAACTCATACCAATAAGGATGCAAAATACTATTCATATATATTTCTGTGTGTGTGGTGAATATTAGTGAACTTTAACAGTTTTTTCAACTATAAAAATAGCTAAAAAAATCTGACAAGTATTTTTAGTACAGTGTAGCGTTGAATTCATATAGATTATTTTATTTTAAATATCAGATACATTAAAGTAAAAGGCTGGTATAAAAGTAATCTGCTCCTCCTTTCCTCCTAAGACATTGCCATGTAACAGACTCAAAACAGAACACCAGTCCTCCACACTTTCAACTTACGCTTTAGATAGAGCAGCATGAGGACTAAACTCAAGTCATCTATTTTCTGCCGAAGCAATACTACTACTCAACATACCAAACAAGCAGCCTGGTCCCAGATCAGTATATGCTTCAGCCAACTATAATGCTAGTCAGAGAAGTTGGTGAAGCACAAACAGATCTGAGCTCAGGCTAGGAATGGTAACTCGTCCCATTTGTGACAACAGCATTGGGTCTCTACAGGACATAACATAAGTGTCCAATTGCAATGTCCAAATCACTGGACTGGTGGAGCAAGAAGGCCCCTTCAGCCCAAATGTGGCAAACAGAAGTCACAGAATCTATTTCACACAGGACAGGGGTTAAGGAAGGGCCAGGGGTTGTAAGCAAACATCCAATAAGACTTTATATAAAATATAACTCAGTTACCACTCACTGTCTTCATTACAAAAGCCTTTTTTTAAATAAATTAACAAAAAGGTGAAATGAAAACAAGGTAAAGGATTTAAAAGGAAACAAGGGGAGTTAAACTGTCTGTCAAGCTCCATGAAGTCAAAAGGGCAACAACTTTTTTTAAGTGAAAATGCAGACACTAAAGCATGAATCACGCAGAGCCTTCACTTCCTCACGGACGCACACAGTAGGCATAACCACAGGTAGAACTAGACACGGGCATGCACACACACACAGGCTCAAACACGCACCAACACACACACACACCAGTCCCATCTGAGAATTAGTCTCTTATAGGCAGACCTTGGGCAACGGCACATTCAAAGATTGCGGAAGTAAGCCGTCTGGCAAAAGAGACTATCTGAGAATGGGATGTACAGTATAATAAGTGGGTGTCGATGGAGGCAGCTGCCTGCCAACATACACCACAGGCGGCCGGTGACACCTTAATTGGGGGGGGGGGGGGGGGCTCATAGTAATGGCTGGAACGGATTAATGGAATGGATTAATGGAATGGTATTGAACACACCAAATACATATTTTCCACGTGTTTGATACCATTCCATTCATTCCATTCTAGCCATTATTATGAGCCATCCTCCCCTCAGCAGCCTCCTGTGCCATACACTCAGATATAAAAAAGGCAAAAAAAAGAAAAAAGGAAACCCGAGGAGAACTCCATGGCTCACGCCACTGACATTTTAAGGACACTTAAAAAGAGGATTGTATCGTTTGGGTTGAGACTGAAAGCGTTTCGCTTTGTACCTCGTCTATGCTGGTTATAGAGTTGCCAAAGCATGATATAAAAAAATAAGATACGACTGAAATAAATAACTCAACTCTTCCAGTAGATGTGAAAAAAAGGCCACTGAATGCTTCTGAGATGCAAACTCAACAGCTCGTCAAAACCTAACCATGACCCTTTAGGCTTAACGCCATAACTTGAGGCCTTAATTATTGGCATTGTTCATTAATTAATATAATCTTATCGGAGATTGAAATCTTGAACTGAAACACAAAAACCTCACCTGAACTCCTGCACAAATCCTCCACATACAGTACCAGTCAAAAATTTGGACACCTACTCATTCAAGGGTTTTTCAAGAGATCATCCACTCTGCGTCTCACAAAGACACGGCGGTTGGAACCAAAAATCTCAAATGTAGACTCATCAGACCAGATAGATTTTCACCGGTCAAATGTCCATTGCTCGTGTTTATTGGCCCAAGCAAGTCTCTTCTTCTTATTGCCATCCTTGAGTAGTGCTTTCTTTGCAGCAATTTGACCATGAAGGCATGATTCACACAGTCTCCTCTGAACAGTTGGTGTTGAGATGTGTCTGTTACTTGAACTCTGTGAAGCATTTATTTGGTCTGCAATTTCTGAGGCTGGTAACTCTAATGAACTTATCCTCTGCAGCAGAGGTAACTCTGGGTCTTCCATTCCTGTGGTGGTCCTCATGAGAGCCAGATTCATCATAGTGCTTAATGGTTTTTGCAAGTGCACTTGAATAAACTTTCGAAGTTCTTGACATTTTCCGGATTGATTGACCTTCATGTCTTAAAGTAATGATGGACTGTCATTTCTCTTTGCTTATTTGAGCCGTTCTTGGTCTTTTACCAAATAGGGCTATCTTCTGTATACCACCCCTACCATGTCAAAACACAGCTGACTGGCTCAAACGTATTAAGGAAAGAAATTCCACAAATTAACAAGGCACATTTGTTAATTGAAATGCATTCCAGGTGACTACCTCTTGAAGCTGGTTGAGAGAATGCCAAGAGTGAGCAAAGCTGTCATCAAGGCAAAGGGTGGCTACTTTGAAGAATCTAAAATATATTTTGATTTGTTTAACACATGACTCCATGTGTTTTTTCATAGTTTTGATGTCTTCACAATTATTCTACAATGTAGAAAATAGTAAAAATAAAGAAAACCATGAAATGAGTAGGTGTGTCCAAACTTTTGACTGGTACTGTACATCAATGCATCATTTGCTCAAGAGATCTAGTTCTGTCTGCATGGATAAAGGAATTATCTCCAGTAATGGAGTTTTGGATAAAGGCCAGTTGAGTCAGAATATGGCTGATAGAGAGTTGGTCAATCTGTGAGACGGGGCTACTCAATGACTAACTACTAACAGTGCCTCAATCCCATAATAGCACAGATTTCATATGGCAAAAGCAAGTAACAATACAGGCATCAAACGGACACCGTTAGGAGTTAATGGTGATGTCCCTATACAAAACCAATGACAAGGTAAAATAAACTTTTAGTCCAATGTTTCACACACTTCTTGTTTTACATGTTTTGTTGAGCTCATGAATCGTGACATGCACTCTTGCTGTGAAGATTGAACAGTGCATGTTTGACTTCCTCAGAAACCCAGTTAGAAAGTTTGATTGACTAAGGCCCTGAAGCTGGATGCAATCGCTACAGATAATTCCTCTCCAAAAATGACTTTTTGACCAATTATCTATCCAGTTACTTCCCACTTCCTCTCTCTCAAGCAACAAAATTTGAGTGGGAGAGATTTAGCACAGACACACCTTGCCCAAAAGGCCAGCCCAGAGTGGCTTAGGGCCAAACCCCATGTTTTCGTTCAAAGTGAACACACAGCACAAGCAGTGGGGCAGTTGGTGGGGCACACACGGGTAGTGGATTCATACTTTAAAACATTTAACCAGTCGACCCTGCCCTGCTTACATCCCATCCACAGAAAGAACAACTGAACACAAACATATTAGGTCCTCAAAACAAACAAAAACATAACTATTAAAACATAGGTTCTAACACAAAACAGACAGTTAAGGTTGTTTTGGGGAATAGATTAAAAAATGTAAGTGATGAAAAGACAAAATGTCACATTGAGAATAGCCCCCTCACTTCTCCTCAGCTCCATCCCTCCATTCTCTCCCTCCAACTCTATGAGGCTTTGGCTTTTCTCGCACGGGGTGACGTCTTGTCATCGGACTTCACCACACCGTTGGCAGAACCTACTAACAAAACAAACAAGAACAACATGTCAGAAACATATCTGCATCACAGAGTTGTAATGGTTGGAGGTGGGTGTTCCAAGGGGGCAGGGGCAGCGGCAGACTCACCCCGGGCCAGGTCCTTCTTGTGGGGCTTGCTCTTCGGGCTGAAAGCCTTCTTCTTGGAGGCCTGGCTCTGGCTGTGCTCCCTCCACTTCTTCAACTGGAAGTTGATGAACTTCCACATCATCCAGGCCTGGGTCAGGCAAATGGCAGCCAGGCACGTCATCCTGGGAGGCAAGGGGGGAAACATTATGAAGACCAGCCATGAGCAATGACAGGCGTTTTACTTTCTTTGATAGATGAAAAGTTCAAACTTGCTCTCAAGGGCCGAATCAGAGGGGGTAACAGGGCAAATTAAGCGATCTTAAGAAACATGACTTGCCTAATGGTAAGCACATTGAAGTTTCCCTTTGCCAGTGAGAAACCCTGGTTCTCTGCGCGGGGCAGTCCGAAGCCAAAAGTCAGTACGGAGAGGGTGAGGGTAAGGAGCCGAGCGATGACGAAAAGTAGCGCCCACAGAGTGAAACTGGAAAAGAAAAGAGAATCTGAGTTAGTCACCATGGGAACAACAGTGACACCTTCCATGGGCTCACATAAGACACTATCGGTTATTCAAATCAATCAGTTTAGTCCGATAAGGGAGGAAAAGTTTACATCAATTATAATTTCTAAAGTGGAAATTGGAAAGTTATATTTGAGTGTCATTGAGTGTCAGTGAGTGTTCATTCCAATCTCCTTTGCATTAGCGTAGCCTCTCCTGTAGCTTGTCAACCATGTGTCTGCCTATCCCTGTTCTCTCCTCTCTGCACAGGCCACACAAACGCTTCACACCGCGTGGCCGCTGCCACTCTAACCTGGTGGTCCCAGCGCGCACGACCCACGTGGAGTTCCAGGTCTCCGGCAGCCTCTGGAACTGCCGGTCTGCGGCCAACAAGGCAGAGTTCATCTCAGCCTATGCTACCCTCCAGTCCCTCGACTTCTTGGCGCTGACGGAAACATGGATTACCACAGAAAACACTGCTACTCCTACTGCTCTCTCCTCATCTGACCACGTGTTCTCGCATACCCCGAGAGCATCTGGTCAGCGGGGTGGTGGCACTGGAATCCTCTTCTCTCCCAAGTGGACATTCTCTCTTTCTCCCCTGACCCATCTGTCTATCTCCTCATTTGAATTCCATGCTGTCACAGTCACTAGCCCATTCAAGCTTAACATCCTTATCATTTATCGCCCTCCAGGTTCCCTTGGAGAGTTCATCAATGAGCTTGATGCCTTGATAAGTTCCTTTCCTGAGGATGGCTCACCCCTCACAATTCTGGGTGACTTTAACCTCCCTACGTCTACCTTTGACTCATTTCTCTCTGCCTCCTTTCCACTCCTCTCCTCTTTTGACCTCACCCTCTCACCGTCCCCCCCTACTCACAAGGCAGGCAATACGCTTGACCTCATCTTTACTAGATGCTGTTCTTCTACTAATCTCACTGCAACTCCCCTCCAAGTCTCCGACCACTACCTTGTATCCTTTTCCCTCTCGCTCTCCTCCAACACTACTCACTCTGCCCCTACTCAGATGGTATTGCGCCGTCGCAACGTTCGCTCTCTCTCCTGCTACTCTCTCCTCTTCCATCCTATCATCTCTTCCCTCTGCTCAGTCCTTCTCCAACCAATCTCCTGATTCTGCTTCCTCAACCCTCCTCTCCTCCCTTTCTGCATCCTTTGACTCTCTATGTCCCCTATCCCCCCGGCCGGCTCGGTCCTCCCCTCCTGCTCCGTGGCTTGACGACTCATTGCGAGCTCACAGAACAGGGCTCCGGGCAGCCGAGCGGAAATGAAGGAAAACTAGCCTCCCTGCGGACCTGGCATCTTTTCACTCCCTCCTCTCTACATTTTCTTCCTCTGTTTCTGCTGCTAAAGCCACTTTCTACCACTCTAAATTCCAAGCATCTGCCTCTAACCCTAGGAAGCTCTTTGCCACCTCCTCCCTCCTGAATCCTTCCCCCCCCTCTCTGCAGATGACTTCGTCAACCATTTTGAAAAGAAGGTTGACGACATTCGATCCTCGTTTGTTAAGTCAAACGACACCGCTGGTCCTGCTCACGTTGCCCTACCCTATGCTTTGACCTATTTCTCCCCTCTCTCTCCAGATGAAATCTTGCGACTTGTGACGGCCGGCCGCCCAACAACCTGCCCGCTTGACCCTATCCCCTCCTCTCTTCTCCAGACCATTTCCGGAGACCTTCTCCCCTACCTCACCTCGCTCATCAACTCATCCTTGACCGCTGGCTACGTCCCTTCCATCTTCAAGAGAGCGAGAGTTGCACTCCTTCTCAAAAAACCTACACTCGATCCCTCCGATGTCAACAACTACAGACCAGTATCCCTTCTTTCTTTTCTCTCCAAAACTCTTGAGCGTGCCGTCATTGGCCAGCTCTCTTGCTATCCCTCTCAGAATGACCTTCTTGAACCAAATCAGTCAGGTTTCAAGACTGGCCATTCAACTGAGACCGCTCTTCTCTGTGTCGCGGAGGCTCTCCGCACTGCTAAAGCTAACTCTCTCTCCTCTGCTCTCATCCTTCGAGACCTATCTGCTGCCTTTGATACTGTGAACCATCAGATCCTCCTCTCCACCCTCTCCGAGTTGGGCATCTCCGGCGCGGCTCACTCTTGGATTGCATCCTACCTGACAGGTCGCTCCTACCAGGTGGCGTGGCGAGAATCCGTCTCCGCACCACGTGCTCTCACCACTGGTGTCCCCCAGGGCTCTGTTCTAGGCCCTCTCCTACTCTCACTATACACCAAGTCACTTGGCTCTGTCATATCCTCACATGGTCTCTCCTATCATTGCTATGCAGACGACACACAATTAATCTTCTCCTTTCCCCCTTCTGATAACCAGGTGGCGAATCGCATCTCTGCATGTCTGGCAGACATATCAGTGTGGATGACGGATCACCACCTCAAGCTGAACCTCGGCAAGACGGAGCAGCTCTTCCTCCCGGGGAAGGACTGCCCGTTCCGTGATCTCGCCATCACGGTTGACAACTCCATTGTGTCCTCCTCCCAGAGTGCTAAGAGCCTTGGCGTGACCCTGGACAACACCCTGTCGTTCTCAGCTAACATCAAGGCGGTGACCCGATCCTGTAGGTTCATGCTCTACAACATTCGCAGAGTACGACCCTGCCTTACACAGGAAGCGGCGCAGGTCCTAATCCAGGCACTTGTCATCTCCCGTCTGGATTACTGCAACTCGCTGCTGACGGGGCTCCCTGCCTGTGCCATTAAACCCTTACAACTCATCCAGAACGCGGCAGCCCGTCTGGTGTTCAACCTTCCCAAGTTCTCTCACGTCACCCCGCTCCTCCGCACACTCCACTGGCTTCCAGTTGAAGCTCGCATCTGCAACAAGACCATGGTGCTTGCCTACGGAGCTGTGAGGGGAACGGCACCTCCATACCTTCAGGCTCTGATTAGTCCCTACACCCAAAGAAGGGCACTGCGTTCATCCACCTCTGGCCTGCTCGCCTCCCTACCTCTGCGGAAGCACAGTTCCCGCTCAGCCCAGTCAAAACTGTTCGCTGCTCTGGCACCCCAATGGTGGAACAAGCTCCCTCACGACGCCAGGACAGCGGAGTCAATCACCACCTTCCGGAGACACCTGAAACCCCACCTCTTTAAGGAATACCTGGGATAGGATAAAGTAATCCTTCTACCCCCCCCCCCCCCCAAAAAAAGATATAGATGTACTATTGTAAAGTGGTTGTTCCACTGGATATCATAAGGTGAATGCACCAATTTGTAAGTCGCTCTGGATAAGAGCGTCTGCTAAATGACGTAAATGTAATGTAAATGAAAAGCTCCCATTGTATCACACAAGTGACTTGCTGAAGGTGGCAATAATACAAATTAAATTCAAAACCTCTCTCTGTATGCAGGTTTTATTCCCAACTTCTCCCCCTCCTTGTATTGACTGGTATGAAAATGGAGGGGGTGTCCAGCGTACAATTCATACATACCCCTTCTGCTTGTTCTCATCACTGAAGTAGAAGAGGCGTGAGGCGTGGAACAGGAGCTCCACCAGGTAATGAGGTACCAACAGCACCAGCCCCAGCCGGTGGAGGCTGAACACAGGAAGTCCGCAAACACCAGGGGAAACAGATAACAGACCTTCATCAGATTACATTTTCTGCCCAGGGATTAACAGTACTGAACTACTCAATAAAATTAAATATTATTCACATTTGCAGGAGGAAGCATCTTTAAAAGTTGTTCAGAAGATAGAAGCGATGATTTATGCATATCTACCATAAAAAGGGCCTATAATTGATCCATGCAATGCAATTATGACCGGCACTACTTCCAATATTATTGCTTAGTATGTTTGGGCAAAATGGTTCTGTTACAGTCTAATGCTACGTAAATGCTTGAATAGTACTATATGTAGTGTATCAACTGGTAATTTTCCATAGCTGTCCAGTACCCTCTTCACACACCGCACAAAGGAGGGATTTGCTGCTGACTCCTTATCGATCGGGCACTAGAGGCCTAGCTCAAGGCTAAATTCTTCTTCTAACTGAAATGAACTCATCACTCCCCTCAGTCATGTAGGCTGTGAGGACTGGTTAGAATATGCTTTTGTTTGTACAATGCTTTAAGGAAGTGGAGCCAAGTCCCCCTTATCTCTCATGTAAGCTTGCTTTCCCCTAGGAGAGGCAATCAGCTCTTTGTGTAGAATAAGTATATAATGACTGTGTGATTCTGTAACTCTTGAGTTCTTCTCCGGTTTATCCTGAGAGTGATCTCTCTTGCAATTGATTGAATAAACTCCTATAGCTGCTAAGTTCTGCCTGATTCCTGGAATGAGTTTTCCTCAACAAGTAGGTGTCCTCCCATCGATTAGAAATATTAAGGTTGTTTTTTGGGGTAAGACCACCACCACGAGGGCTGTTCGAGAGAGGATACGGAAAGGACACAGGGAAAAGTGATTCAGCCCACAACATCAGCAGGGGAAAAGGATACATCATAACACTGAAGCCATTTGCAAAAAAACTTGAATGACCTCCTTCCTTCCCTATACTCCTGTCAGTCATGCCCAGTGATCAGAAAGAGGTATGTGGAGCACTAGGATCAAATTAAAGCCCTACGCTGCCTTTACCCATCTTCCAGACCAGTGGTCTTGAAGGAGAGGAGCTGAGTAACAGAAGGCCATTAAAATAGTATTGGGTCAAGGAGGTTCAGAGGTCAGCTAAAACAGTTAGAGGTACTTCTGATGATTATACTACTTTGATAGGATATCACAACTACCGTGATTACTGCTGAACTTTTCCACAGTCACTTTCACACAACAAATTAGTTTGTCAGACTTGACCTGCATGTAGGAAACTTAAAAAGGTTGCCTGTATGGGAGGTATTTTGAGGACAAAGCAAATACATCCATACAGGTTTACAACTAACCCCACCCATCACCCCAGACACCAAACTCTCTCCGGGTAAACAGTGCATTCGGAAAGTACTCAGACCCCTTCACTTTTTACACATTTTGTTACGTTACAGCCTTATTCTAAAATTAATTAAATACATTTTTTTGTTGTTAATCTACACACAATACCCCATAAGGACAAGGCGAAAACAGGTTTAGAAATTTCAGCAAATTTATAAAAAACGAAATACCTTATTTACATAAGTATTCAGACCCGTTGCTATGAGACTCGAAATTGAGCTGAGGCACATCCTGTTTCCATTGATCTTCCTTGAGATGTTTCTACAACTTGATTGGAGTCCACCTGTGGTAAATTCAATTGATTGGACATGATTTGGAAAGGCACACACCTGTCAATAGTTGACAGTGCATGTCAGAGAAAAAACAAGTCATGAGGTTGAAGGAATTGTCCATAGAGCTCCGAGACTGGATTGTGTCGAGGCACAGATCTAAGGAAGGGTACCAAAAAATGTCTGCAGCATTGAAGGTCTCCAAGAACAAAGTAGCATACATAATTCTAAAATGGAAAAAGTTTGGAACTACCAAGACTCTTCATAGAGCTCGCCGCCCGGCCAAACGGAACAATCGGGGAAGAAGGGCTTTGGTCAGGGAGGTGACCAAGAACCCAATGGTCACTCTGACAGAACGCCAGAGTTCCTCTGTGGAGATGGGAGAACCTTCCAGAAGTACAACCATCTCTGCAGCACTCCACCAATCAGGCCTTTATGGTAGAGTGGCCAGACGGATGCCACTCCTCAGTAAAAGGCACATGACAGCCCGCTTGGAGTTTGCCAAAAGGCACCAAAATAACTCAGACCATGAGAAACAAGATTCTCTGGACTGATGAAACCAAGACGGAACTCTTTGCCCTGAATGCCAAGCGTCATGTCTGGAGGAAACCTGGCACCATCCCTATGGTGAAGCATGGTGGTAGCAGCATCATGGTGTGGCGGTGTTTTCCAGCGACAGGGACTGGGATACTAGTCAGGATCGAGGGAAAGATGAACGGAGCAAAGTACAGAGAGAACCTTCATGAAAACCTACTGGGGCGAAAGACAACGACCCTAAGCACACAGCCAAGACAACACAGGAGTGGCTTTTGGACAAGTCTCTGAATGTTCTTGAGTGGCACAGCCAGAGTCCGGACTTAAATCCGATCGAATATGTCTGGAGAGACCTGAAAAGAGCTGTGCAGCGACGCTCCCCATCCAACCTGACAAAGATTGAGATAATCTTCAGAGAATAATGGGAGGAACTCCCCAAATACAGGTGTAGCCAAGAAGACTCAAGGCTGTAATTTCTGCCAAAGGTGTTTCAACAAAGTACTGAGTAAAGGGTCTGAATACTTATGTAAATGTAATATCTGTTTCTTATTTTTAATAAATTAGCAAAAATGTCTAAACCTGTTTTTGCTTCATCATTATGGGGTATTGTGTGTAGATTGAGAGAAAAAAAAACATGTAATCTATTTCAGAATAAGGCTGTAACCTAACAAACTGTGGAAAAAGTAAATTGGTCTGAATAGTTTTCGAAGGTAATGTATATACAGTACCAGTCAAAAGTTTGGACACACCTACTCATTCAAGGGTTCTTCTTTATTTTTACTATGTTCTACATTGTAGAATAATAGTGAAGACATCAAAACTATGACATAACACATGGAATCATGAAGTAACCAAAAAAAGTGTTAAATCTAAATATATTCAAAGTAGCCACCCTTTGCCGTGATGACAGCTTCACACACACTGCATTTTCTAAACTAGCTTCATGAGGTAGAATGAATTTCAATTAACAGGTGTGCCTTGTTAAAAGTCCGTTTGTGGAATTTCTTTCCTTCTTTATGCGTTGGAGACAATCAGTTTTGTTGTGACAAGGTAGGGGTGGTATACAGAAGATAGCCCTATTTGGTAAAAGACCAAGTCCATATTATGGCAAGAACGGCTCAAATAAGCAAAGAGAAACGACAGTCCATCATTACTTTAAAACATGAAGGTCAGTCAATCTGGAAAATTTCAAGAACTGTGAAAGTTTCTTCAAGTGCAGTCACAAAAACCATTAAGCACTATGATGAATCTGGCTCTCGTAGGACCGCCACAGGAAAGGAAGACCCAGTTACCTCTGCAGCAGAGGATAAGTTCATTAGAGTTAAATGCACCTCAGAAATTGCAGCCCAAATAAAATGTTTCACAGATTTCAAGTAACAGACACATCAACATCAACTGTTCAGAGGAGACTTCGTGAATAAGGCCTTCATGGTCAAATTGCTGCAAAGAAACCACTACTAAAGGACACCAATAAGAAGAAGAGACTTGCTTGGGGCAAGAAACACGAGCAATGAATATTTGACTGGTGGAAATCTGTCTTTTGGTCTGATGAGTCTAAATTTGAGGTTTTTGGCTCCAACCGACGTGTCTTTGTGAGACGCAGAGTAAGTGAACGGATGATCTCCGCATGTGTGGTTCCCACCGTGAAGCATGGAGGTGTGATGGTGTGGGAGTGCTTTGCTGGTGACACTGTCTGTGATTTATTTAGAATTCAAGGCACACTTAACCAGCATGGCTACCACAGCATTCTGCAGCGATACACCACTAAGTTTGCACTTAGTGGGACTATCATTTGTTTTTTTTAACAAGACAATGACCCAACCCACCTCCAGGCTGCGTAAGGGCTATTTGACAAAGAAGGAGAGTGATGGAGTGCTGCATCAGATGACCTGGCCTCCACAATCACCCGACCTCAACCCAAATGAGATGGTTTGGGATGAGTTGGACCGCAGAGTGAAGGAAAAGCAGCCAACAAGTGCTCAGCATATGTGGGAACTCCTTCAAGACTGTTGGAAAAGCATTCCAGGTGAATCTGGTTGAGAGAATGCCAAGCGTGTACAAAGCTGTCATCAAGGCAAAGAGTGGCTTTTTTGGTTACTACATGATTCCATATGTGTTATTTCATAGTTTTGATGTCTTCACTATTATTCTACAATGTAGAAAATAGTAAAAATAAATAAAAACCCTTGAATGAGTAGGTGTTCTAAAACTTTTGACTGTGTATGTTTATGTTAGCTATGACATGCTGTGGCTGTGGTTTGAGTGTCTTAATGCCTATTGGTCCACATATTTCATTACAGTGATTGTGTTCCCCATACTCTATATAATATATATATATTTATAGATGTGTTGTGTATTTTATGTATTGATACAGGGCTCATCCGTAAAAGTATTGATGCAGGGTTCACCCCCTGCTAAAATAAAAGTCTAATAAAATAAGTAATAGTAAACTTGAGTTCAGATTTTTTTTTAAATCCTCAATAGTGGTAGAGGTGACCTCTGCGAGCCAACTCCAAAGAGACCACATTCAAGTCATCCATCCCCACTCAGTTAAACGTAGGAACTGGTTCCTCCAGTCTGACCCCTGCTGCCGTCTCTGGCTCCACACCCACCCGGCCATCTAGACGTGTGAAGAGGCCAGCTCAGAAGTGGAGGAGGGCCAGTGCACTAGGGGCAACTACCACTGAGGGAGAGGAGGTTGGCACACTGCTAGAGGATGATGTGGAGTCACTTCCACCATCATGTCGACCTAAAAGGCAGCCAGGACCTCAGCTGGACATGACTGGAAAGTACAGCCCCCATCTTTGTGTGTAAACCTAAATTTTTTATTACCATAGCATTTTTGTATTTTCTCTATATTTATCGACTTGAAAATGTATCAACTGACCAATTCGGCCACTTGGGTACATTTGGGCAAACTCGTGAGTGACACCTGTGAGACTTCATACAAAATATTATGTAGCTCTCTCATTCTTAAATGTATCAGTCTGTTGCCCTGTTGTGGACAACATCTAAATTTCCCCCGCTTCCTCTCTCAATGTATGGCCTTTCTTTGCAATAAAAATAGAAAACACATTTTTTTGTTTGTTTGTTTTATCTTTTACCAGATCTATTGTGATATATTCTCCTACATTAATTTCACATCTCCACATTCAAAGTGTTTCCTTTCAAATAGTACCAAGAATATGCATATCCTTGCTTCAGGTCCTGAGCTACAGACAGTTAGATTTGGGTATGTCATTTTAGGTGGAAATTGAGATGAAGGTTCCTATCCCGAAGAGGTTTTAAAGTGCATTAGTAAGGAAGTGCTGAACGGTAGCTCCATTCATATAGTCTTTATCTTCTTATCTAACCACTTCCCTGAGATGACGCACACTCACTTTAAGATGTAGGCACCGGTGATGTGGAAGACGTAAAGACAAATGTAATAGAGCTGGCGGGGAATATCCTCCTGAAACACACAAGCAGGAAAGAGCCTTTATTAATGACTGCTGTATCAGTGTAGGTGTGTGGCACAGCAGCTTCAGTGCCACATGACTTTTACACCCACAAAAGGGTTTGTAAGAGGAGAATAAAGAATATGAACCATGTCTTGCAACAATGGGGAATTATAGAATGACAAGATGTATCCTTCCATGTTTAAATGACAGATGTGTCATCTTTAGGACCTAACCCAAGGTGTGATCATGCACCCTTACCTTTCGCACTTTCTGGAAGTACAGCTCAGGAAGGGCATGGAGCCAGTATGCGATTTGGCAAATGTAGAAGAACTTCACCTGAAAGCTGCAGAGAGGGCAGGTTAGAGGCAGGCAGAGATCCGGTCTATCTATGCAGGGAGCGAGTGGATATGATGGGACATGAACGTTTGCTCATGATAACTTAGATCCTGTTACATGCATTTACAAACATGATTTTCAAAGATAGATGAAAGTCCATCAATAAGAAAAATGTATGTAACCTGGGTGAAAATATTCAGTTCACAATCTATGCATTCCTGCTTAATCTATTTCCCCTAATAAAATGGATTGAAATAACACCTCTTTACACAATGAGAAATGAGGAGAGGGATGGAAAAGACAGACACTTAGCGCTGTGTGTCTAGCTTGAGTAAAACATCACATTTGGAATAAATATTTTAGGGGAACCTGATGTCTAAAATAGATTTGATGAGACAGCAGGACAGTGTACTCCCATGCGCAATACTAGGGCTGCAATCCACCCTGGGTCACTAAGGCCTTTCCACTGTGTCAACTCAAAAATCTGAGCCGTCACAGAACACTTGTGGAGAATTATTGTGTTCTAGAACACTTGGTAACTCCACAAAAAGTTGTGATGAAAACAGTACTAACCCTGTCCCTCTGAAATGTTGAAATAATGAATGAGTGACCCGAAGGCGTAAAATGTATGTATAAATCCTTACTTACACCATGTGGGTGTGTGGGTAGCCCTCCCATAAGAAAGTAGGATTTGTCGCAAATTCCTCCTAACAGGTAAGAAGAGAGACGGCATGAGCCAAAGAACAAATACAACGGGATGGACTGCTTGTCTTCACATAATGCTCCAAGGCTCCTGGCAGCGTTTCATTGGTCTTCTTACCGCTGTTAAGATGCTGCAGCCCCAGATGAAGGACAATAAGTAGAAGGCAGCAAGCTGTCCCGATTCATTGAACTTGCTATGTTTGGTTTTCGACAGGTGCAACCGCCTATTCATTTTCTGAAATCAGAGAGAATAGGACATGAGACATGCATACCGACGAAGAGAAACGTGTCCGTTATCATTTGCTGTGGGCTGTGTAAGAGAAGGAAGTGGCCGAGGAGGTTACTATTTGACTGCCTAAGAGGGTGAGAAGGATAAGACTGCTAAGAGAGACAGGGCCAGACCTTCAGTTATGATCACACTTGGGCTGGAAAAGAGGGGGAGAGACACACACGAGCACACACAGTGACTATGTGTTCTGTAGATTAACTACCTATACAGATATCCTCCTTTCTCTTTTAGTCACACACGTGCATGCACATACACGTACGCGCACACACACACACACACACACATACAAAAAGGGGTCTGTGTGCAGAGACACTCACATCGAGAATGTATTCCTGTATTAAGGCGTGGAGTATGACAGCAATGAGCAGGTAGAAGAACACAGTGGCTATGTCTTTAGGACCGTACTGGTACAGGTTCACTTGCTCAGCCCTCTCGTCTGATAACATACAGATGAACAAAAAAACAACTTGGTCAATGGCTTCAAATACAAGGTACTGGATACATGCACTAAATACTGTAAAATTATATTACGTTTTAGAAATAAATACAAAGAATTATGTCAGCTGCATACCACCCTGCATCCCACTGCTGGCTTGGCTCTGAAGCTAAGCAAGGTTGGTCCTGGTCAGTCCCTGGATGGGAGACCAGATGCTGGGCCAGTAGGAGGCACTCTTTCCTCTGGTCTAAAAAAATATATATACATACCCCAATGTGCCAGGGCAGTCATTGGGGACATTACCCTGTGTAGGGTGCCATTAATTGGATGAGATGTTTAATGGGTGTCCTGACACTAAAGATCCCATGGCACTTATTGTAAGAGTAGGGGGGTTAAATTCCCAATCTGGCCCTCATACCGTCATGGCCACCTAATCACCACCAGCTTCCAATTGGCTCATTCCTCTCCCTTGTAACTATTCCCCATGTCATTGCTGTAAATGAGAATGTGTCAACTTGGTAAAATAACTACTAATAAAAATTATGTAAACTTACCAAGACTTTGAGTCACATTGTATTGAACGGTGATGAACATGATGGCAAACTTTGCTGTGACCTGCAATAAACGAAAGATATCAAATAGAAGCATTGTTGTAGCAAAAGGTCTTGTAATGGTACTTTGTAACAAGAGTGGTTCTTCCTGATAATGCAGATGCATAGGAATCAATCACAATAAAATGTTTGCGATTATTGTGGATAGCCAGGTTCGATTAAAACCAATACATGCTTTGCAAGAATAACTATTTCCCTAATAATCCTGTTTGGCTACCTGATGGCACTCTGATAACTGCTGAAAATCGCCAATCAAAATAAACGTTCTACCACAGCAAACATGTTATTTTGGAGAAACAAGTGTTATTCTGATTTCAAACATATGACGTGTGTATGTGAAAACTACTTCTAAGACCCATACATTCAGTTGTTCCTAACATACCTCACTCGTGCTAGACGGAGGCTCGCTCGGCTGGTGCTAGCACATGCGCAGACCAAATACACCGCTGGAACGCCATTAAGGTGTTTACATGATTTAATCAATCCAAAGATTGCCCAGACATTGTGTTTTAATTGGCGTATGTTTACTTCGATTTTGACCTTAATAAGATTAAGATAAACAGAGTAAGGCGTTTACATGACTATTGCATAATCTGTCTACTGCCATAATCAGTTTAATATCGGATTATTAGTGTACATGTAAACGTACTCAATGAGACTGACAAATTGGGTGGGGAACTGGCTAGATAGCCAACATGCGATCGTGTTTCATTTTCAGAACAAGTTGCCTAGCAGGCCAACCTTGCAAGTTCAGTTAACAGCAACAAGCACTCAATTGATTACGTTTTTGCAGACTTGAATGGGAGTTGGGTAATGTAAACAATCCCCATCGTTTACTGTCACATGCATGGATGTGATAGCAAACTGGCTAGCGCTTTCTATCCATTTGGTAATATTAGATAGCTAGCTAGTTGGTGTGACATGCTAGCTGACCAGCAACTATTTAGCAGTGTGCCTCCTGTCTTCCTTGGCAATCGGTGTGACATATGAGAAGGGAGACGCTTGCGCCCAGTCCCCTTTGAGTCTTGCTGACGTTGTCATCACAGTTCAGACGAGGCGTTTTCTTATATACTGTGCAGCATACATTCCAGGGTTTAACACTGTACCTCGAACATCAGGCCGAGGAGAATTATCATAGCCACACATGAAACCATATCCGCGTGATTCTGGATCACGAACTCGTGGCTCAGCACCGGCGGGCTCTTGTTCTTCTTTCGGAAACCCATGGCTGACCGATACAGCTCTCACTACCTGCCGCTATTCAGTCACTCGCAGCCCTGCTTGCATTCAGATGCAAACTGTCCTATTTTGCTCCCGCCACTACTGCCAGTTCACGGTGTAAATTGCCGTTCATGTGTTAACTAGCTTAGAAACGATAAAAATGTACACAACACCACGCACTTCGTTACTGGCCAGTCAAACGTCCCCTCCCAGTTCGGTTCCTACACTCAAGATCCGCCCATTGACGTAGATAGAAAATCCCGCCTCGTTGAACCCATGGTTGACACTATGCTGAACAAATCACGTGCAAGGGAATTGGTGGAGGAGGTGTCGGTTTCCTAGCAAGTCAATTAGGGGATTCGATTAATCTGGCACAGGGTTAAAGTTGATTGCAATCGTTTTGGACCCGGGCTGCCTCCCGGGCGTGAGCCAGGTGCCCCGTTCAAAGCCCACGGCGAAGTCTGCTCCACACAAAAGTGACGCAGTTAAGCACGAGGAGTAATGAGTAGGATTATGTGTTTTCGCATGCAAAATGTATTGCTTTTGATAAAAACGCTTTATCTGCCTTCCCATAGAAAACTAGTTTGAAAATATATGTTATGGAGAAAAGGTTAATGCTTCTGCAGGATGCATGTCACGGACCATGCACCGGTACCCCGAAGTTCAGCGTAATCGAATCCGCCCAATCAATGTTGAGGGAAAGAAGGGATACCTCTAAGCCATCTTTCATTCCGTCCAGTCAGATTTTATTTTACATACATATCTTCATTATCGGGTACGTATTGATTGTTTTACGTGAAATACCATTTATTCCTTTAGTTTTAGCAAAATAAAGCGTGTAAAATAGGAAATATTTCTCAATGTGAATCAGGAAACGGTTGTTATTATTAACGTCAGCAGCTAGTTAGCTAGCTAACATTAGCTAGTTACTGTAGCCAACAAAGCCCACTACGCAAAGGAAGTAGCTAGTGGTGATGGTGAACCCGTTTGATATAGCTACGTAGTTACACTTTACAAGTCTGTTAAGTATATGGAATTGTATTGCCAAAAGGAACCAACCTAGGTAACTTGGTACACATTCGGGTAATCCTACTGTCAATGATGGTTTAATCTTTCACCCTGGCTTGTCACTCATTCAGTCACTCCTGACCCCAGCCTTCACATTCAATAATAACACAATTATATGTATTTTAGTATAGGCTGTCAAACCATATTGATATGAGCTGTTATGGTATAATTGGGCTCTGCCATATCATTTGTACAAATGCCAGGATTTATAGATATGTCTGTATCAATATGTCCTTTTTTAAAGTGGAGTACCGAGTAGCTACAGTCATGGATTACATTTTCTGTACGCTTAACTTTTTAAACCTAGCTAACTGTTAACTGTTCCGGAAACATTACACAATAGTCAAGGTACCAAGAGTACGAGCTGATTGAAAACCAATCAATATAGACCTAGTCCTTTCGACAACATTTGTCATACAAATTTGTCAAACAAATGCTTCACAGTAACCCGGCCAAGATCCCTAACAGAGCAAGCAGAAAAAAGGCACAGAGTGAATAACCATCTGGCCAAACAGTTGTCCTTTTAGGCAAGACACCGCACAAATAGTTCAGAGGAGTGTATATCCATCAATCTAGGCTAGACAGTTGTCACATTAGCATGGTTGGTGCCGACAAATATGTCAATAGTATTCATATAGAGGCAGGGTGAAGAGTCACCGGTGGAAATGGTGAACCTGTGAGGGCCAGGGGCGTCTGAATCTGTCTTATGTTATTCTCATTTTATTCACTAGAGGACAGCATTGCACGTGCTTGAATTGTGTTATGAAACCAATTACTTCTGTGTTCTTCTAGCCCCAATTCTCCACCAAGCACACATGTCCTGTGCTCACAACAACATATCCTTTCAAAAGGGAAAGGGGGATACCTAGTCTGTTGTACAACTGAATGCCTTCAACTGAAATGTGTCTAACCACATTTAACCTCTGAATCAGAGAGGTGCGGGGGGCTGCCTTAATCGACAACCAGGTCATCAGCGCCCGGGGAACAGTAACTGCCTTGCTCAGGGGCAGAACGACAGATTTTTACCTTGTCAGCTCAGGGATTCAATCCAGCAACCTTTCGGTTACTGGCCCAACGCTCTAACCACTAGGCTACCTGCCGGAAAGGCTATAATGATATAACCTAATGCCTTTGCTATTCACATATCTGCACCTGTGGTAAGGAATAGTGGCAGATGGTGAAGAGTAGTAGTAGTTACAAGCACAGAGTGTTAGGGCTCAGACACACCAATAGCGTTTGCTGGCCGAGAATATTTAGCACTTCTGAACGAAATTTGAGAACCGAGTGCGCACCGATTTTACATGTGGAATTGTGTGAAAAATGGTGACGGAGGAAACAGAAACTCTAGATCCACATTCAATGTGTGCGAGCCTTAGTTACCATTGCTTGTAACCTCTGTGTTGGGAGTGTGGCCTGGTGAGCTATTTAAAACCTACTCCAATTGACAAACTGGCCTGTCTGAGAGTTAGCAATAACAGACAGGTGCTGTTACCCAGGTACAGTGAATTATTGATGATTTTCACAAAGCACATGATGCAAGCGGGAGGTTCCTTGGAACACACGTACATGCACACACTGTCATTTGTTCTGGTCTGCATTGTCTGGCATTACAAAATAATTTTAGTCTTTTTTTCAACCGAAAAACAACCCCCAAACTACTCTGGGGAGCTCCCAAAAAATCACTATTGAGCCTGTTGCTGACCCCTGGTATATAACAATATGTAACGTATTGTATGTATTTATTTTTTTGCCTAAAAAGTATTGGCTTTTTTTTTATGAAATTGTTTTTGTTTTACTTGTATGTTTCTCTTTTAGAGAAACTGAACTTTCAAGTAATGTTGTTTGGCCTGATGATTTATTAATTATAGAAGTATTATTTTAGTAAAATGTTTTAATGTAGCTCTTAGCAGATAAAATGAGTCCCATCTTGTTGTAGTATACATAATAGCTATTTTTATTTTGGAACAAGCCCATAAATAGCCTTTCTTTTGAATTTATTCATATTTATTACAGAATATTTGTAACTTGTTTCCTTTTATGTTAATCCTATTATTTTTTGTATATATCATCTGGATTTACCATTCAGTTTTTCTTTTAATTCCACTTATATTATAGGGAAACCTTCCCTGGTCTACATTTTAAATTGTGTGCAATTTCTCCAGGCCTTGGTTGTAGTTTTGGTGAAGAACGAGCCTATGTGCCCTCTCTCTCCTGAAGACGGTTGAGAAGAAGGGAGGGGTTTAGACAAAGGCCTTCTCTACAAAAATGGAGGTTACAACAGAGCAGCCCTGCTGTCTGTTTTTCATTTAGTAGATGCTGCCATTTCTACTATATAATCTGTGAAAATAACACAACTTGCACCAGATGCAACCTTAGGAAAAAGTATTACATTGTTGTGTGTGTGTTATTTTGTGATTTGGGCCTAGCTCTCTCTCTCTTTTATCTCCATGTCTCTCCTGCACTCAGAGCTGCTCCTGCTTGCGCTGAACAAAGATAATTACTCAGGAAACCCTTCGGCCAATCGGATGCGGTCTTACATCCCGCCTGTGACAAAGGGGCCAGTCAGGGCCTGGCTACCATCAGACAGGCCTGATCGCCTTGCCTGAAGAACGGAGCCTTCCCCGGCTGAGAGTGTCCTCCATGTTTTATAAGTGTTGCCATAACAGTGTGTCAGGCAGCCATGCATCCACAGAGGTAAGCCCTGTCTCTTTATCTCAACTCTAATTACAACATTCCTTCCTCCTCCTTCTCTGTTGTGTGACTGTTGCTGTGCAAATCTGAATGTGAATACCTGAAAATCACAGATTGCTTTCCCAAAGGAGTGGGGGGGGGGGCTTTGGGGGCAGGGGAGGCCTTGCAAGGCCCCTGTACCACAGAGAGCTTAGGTGGGGGTTGGGTTAGAGCTCTCCCCTCTGCACTCTCTGTCTGTCTCTGTGTGTTTGTGTGTGGCAGGCAGGCTCACATGTGTTCCCCAGACATCCAGGCTGCCATGCAGTGGACTGCAGAGGCGACCATGGCAAATCCTTGTTTTCCTTGTCTTTTTTATAATGCAGAAGAGAGTAAGCTACAAATGGGCAATCTCTTATCTATCTCCTCTCTGCTGTGCCAGCCTTGTGTGTCATGGCACACAAGACTGGGGGATGGGTGGCTGAGGAAGACTAGTGGGGGGGGTGTTATGTATCTTTTGTTGTTGTGATCTAATGTGTCACGCCAGGCCAGGGAGAATGGTCGTGGGGGAAACGCCAGGGAGACTGGTTGTGGGGGAAACACATGCCCTGTTAGACTGACCGGGGCGGGGGGTCTCCAGACGCTGATAGCTAACTCAACACTGGTTTCTTACAGTAAGTAGTGTGTGGGGGGACAAAATTAATACTTTCAGAATTAATATCTGCAGATTTTCCCGAGTGGCGCAGCGGTCTAAGGCACTGCTAGAGGCGTCACTACAGACCCTGGTTTGATTCCAGGCTATATCACAACTGGCCGTGATTGGGCGGCGCACAATTGGTCCAGCGTCGTCCGGGTTGGGGTTTGGCAGGGTAGGTCGTCATTGTAAATAAGAATTTGTTCTTAACTGACTTGTCTAGTTAAATAAAAAATGTAATACAAAAATATGAAGGATAATTCTTCACCAATTGACGCAAATACGAACAAAGCAGCGACTGCCTGCCTCATATGGCTAAATTCCTTTCCAGTCTCACCCTCATCAGAACTGAGTCCTCAGAGTTCAATTAGTGTTCCTAACCAATTGGTACATTTCATTCTTCCTCCACACATTAGTAGCCCTGTGTAGTCTAGTTGTTTTGAAGCTCATGGAATATGGGGTCTCAATTTACGGCCAAAGGCCTCCAGTTTACAGGCCAGTGCTACGATGACTGTAGCACTCATCCTTGTAAAGCTGCTTCTTCTGCTCTGTGCCTCAAACAGTGGCCATTTTGTGTTAGAAACTGAGTGTCCCTCTGGGTAATGCTCTACTCATGTCATTACAAATCAAACTGCCACCCAGAGAAACACTAAATTTTTAGTGATTGTTCATTGCATGTATCTTGTTTGTGTGATGGTTTGTTTGACTTCAGCTTAACTCATACTTGTCTGCATTTGTGTGCTTGTGTTCTTTCCCCCCCTTGCACTGCTCGGGCCTCTCACCTATTTATAGCTGTAGAGACAAAAACACCATTGATCTGCTGCTTCATTTAAATGCCTGGTTTGACGTTTCTGAAATACTTGTGTTAAAATAATCATATCCCCTATTGTAAGTAGGTTATTGAAACTGCATATCTGGCTTTCAATTCACAAGAATCCTTTTTGGTAGCATTTTATGGTACTGTTTCCACTGCTTTTTAGTAGGACATTACTTTATGGTTCTTAATTCAAATAATGAATCACAATTAATAACTAGCCCCTTCCAGTTTCCAAGTAGTGCCTAAAAGTAAATGTTTGCATGAGTCAAAGTCATTCATAGGTTCTAATTATGTAATTAGTTACCATGGCACGGCAGATCTTAAAATCCACATTTTTCTTCGATATGCCTACATTCATTTTTCTAGTATTGTATTTCCATTTACAATTATGAGCTAACTTTGGTATCAAATCTATAATTGAATTTCTACATCCTCACTATCAACCACCTTGGTTTGGCTCTATACAAAGCATGTTCTAATTACAGTATGTGAATGGCACATCAAGCACCATTACGTTAGCTTCCTCTTTTACTGTGGTTCATGAAAGGATGGGGGATGGGTGGCGCAGCGGTCTAAGGCACTGCATCTCAGTGCAAGAGGTGTCACTACAGTCCCTGGTTTGAATCCAGGCTGTATCACATCCAGCCGTGATTGGGAGTCCCATAGGGCGGCACACAATTGGCCCAGTGTTGTCCAGGTTTGGCCGGGGTAGGCCGTCATTGTAAATAAGAATTGTTCTTAACTGACTTGCCAAGTTAAATAAAGGTTGGACAAAGCCAAAAGTGATCCAACACCCCCGGAAAAAAAGAAATTGACATAATTTTGAACAATCATTAGGTGAGCTTGGAGATGTGTATAAATTCACATTGAGCTCCATTAGCGTTATGTTAGTGGTAGGCCTAATGTTAGTAATCTGGTGACAGGTTATCTTTAGGCAGTCCTCTGGGGTTGCTGGGGTTAGCTGAGGCAGCATTGCTCGTAAATTGGACACCAGGCTTTTAAATGGTCTGCTTGTGATTTACTGCCTCCTAACCACAAACAACAACTTGAAAACCCTCTTCTAAAACCTCTACCCATTCGCTTGGTCGCAATCAAAACAGACTGACAACCTTTTAAACCGAGGTGAAATTACACAGTTTTATTGCATAGCAGCAGAAAATATGTTTTAAGGAAGAAAGAAGCCTGCACACAGCGAGTCGTGTGGCATACCACAGCCGACCAATCCGGTCCCGCCCTGCAGACCCTCCAGCCAATTACAGCAGCAGTTGAGGTTAAAGATTGACAATCGCAGTGAGAGCGGCAGCACAAAGCGAGCAGGGCCTTCTGGAAAATTCTACAGCCATCTTTGTTTCATCTCTTCCAGCCCAGTGTAAAAATCAGGCTGAAGGATTTTTCTTACATATTCAGTGGTATAAGACAAGGTATGCTACTAAGTGTGAATTATCTCTGATGAAGAACATGTTATTTAGTTTTAAAAAATTTACAAAAATTCATCAGGTGTAATGAATCTTATCTTTTTGCAGTGATTATAGTATGAAATGCAGGCAAAAGCATAGAACCTATTTCTGCAAGACTGTGCCTAAAACTAGTGGTTTCATATTGTCTTGAGCGAACGGTAAATTTAATCTTGATGGTGTTGTTTGTGTGTTGTTATGTCCCTCAGAGTCAGTCTTCTCTCTGGAGGTCAGGGGCTGCAGGGTGACAAGGGCGCCAGGTTGTTTCTCCATCAACAATACTGATCCTCAGTGGATTCAAGGACACCAACACAAAGCATTCAACGAAACAACCCTGCTTTCATGGCACCAATTACAAAGCAGGAACCCAGACCCTCTCTCTGCACTAGACACAACTGTGTTGCATGAGACGGAGAAACAGTGTATTCTCCCCAGGGATAGGTCCTAAGTTTGCCAGATGTCTTTATTCTTATAGTCAAACTCTCTCTCTTTCTCTCAGTCTATTTCTTATTATGCCTAATTATTATTCGACAGCAGTGGGCACAGTGAAACTGAAGATGGGGGTTACAATGGATAACTGATTTCCAATTAGCTGGATTTCTTCTCTCTCTCGTCTGTCTCTCATCGGTCTCCCTCCTGTTGTACTCGGCAGTGACGTTGGTTTGGTTTAACTGTGTTTTGGTGTTTGGATGTTGCGCTCTAATCTCCACGGATCTCCTGGTCCTCGTGTGTGTGCCTGTGACTGGAGCCTCGGTCGGCATGGGGGAGAGGGGGGAGGGGAGTCGGCTGTGGCCTCCATTTTCTGTGACAAGAGAACCCTGCTCTGCCTCAGCTCGCCTGTCTCTGAGGAGCCAGTGGAATCTCAAGGCACAGATTCAATGTGTGTGTGTGTTTTTTTCTTCTTCTATCAGCCATTAATCCTTGGCTGTTTGTCAATGTTATCTTGAATTTTGGTCGTCTGGAATATTCACAGATACTGAAGATTTTTTTGCTATCTGTTCTCCTGTGATTCTGCCAGGTTTCAGGAATTCTGCTCCTGGTCTGAAATGCCCTCTGGAAGAACATAGGATGACCAAACGATCTGCTTAGCTAGACGCTACAGGGTCAGGTGGTTCTTGTGTCACTCTGGCTGCTCGGTGGGCCTATTTTTGAGTGAATAATGAGTGTGAACCTTGGCTTACTGCTGGGTTGCATGATTAAAGTGCTCAGTCCTCTCACAGTGCTCTCGCTGGTAGGACACGTTGCACAGAGAGTTGGCAAACATGCTCTCTTTCATGTGGGCCTCGTTCGTTTTTTTGTTCTGTGTCCGGAACAGGAAGGCCCTGAAGGGCAGCATGTTTAAACAAGACAAGACTCATATGCTGGATACTTTTAGATTTTTCTTCCATTTGTATCTTCTTGATCTTCTCTCGTTATCCAGATGGCATTATGGGTGATTTCATGCCTCAGTCTTTTTGATAATGGAGATTAAGCCTAGTGATTTATTTATGGAGACTTCTCTCATGTGGATGTGGTGACAGGGTTGTTAAGCATTACCTTAGGTTTATGAATGATCAGTGTCATGGACTTGGTTTGATGAGCAGGATGTCAAGGTTTACAGTGCGTGTTAATGAGGGTGGCTTTATTGGCTTAGTAGATTTAGTTAATGGCCTCTCAGTGGTAGTCATGCTTGGGTGCATCAATGGCTGCCCTCAGCTCTGGCTCTGGGAGCATTGTGCCTCTCCTTTTTCTACTCCGTCCTTTTTGTCTTCCAGATCAATGACCATGATGGATGTGGATTCTGAAGAATATATCAACTCTAATCTTATCCAAATCTTTGTCTGAAATGTTCCTCTGAGAACATCTATAACATTCCCACTTGTCCACTTCTTGAACATTTTTTTCCTTCTAGATCTAGTGCTGAATATTAGACTATTAGGCTACCTGTACCTAGGCTACCTGTACCTAGACGTTCTCCTATCAGGAGCCACCAGGGCAAGGCATTGGGTCTGGTTCAGCGTGTGACCTGTGCTGGATCCTGAGGATTATTTTCTTTAAGCGGACGATGAATACGACTACATCCTTGGAACGAGGCTCTCAGTGGCCCTGACAAAGGAGGGGATGAACTCTCAAACAACCCCATTCATCACCAAGGATCCCCCCCCCTTTTCTTCTCCTCATTTTTCTTCCTGAGAGGGAATTAGAGGAGAGCAAAACCAAAGACACAAAAAGCTCCAGGGTTTGATTTGGCCGTTTCTGTAAATGGAAGAGGCTATAGTTAACATTTTTGCACAATATTGTTTATTATCGATATGATTTGCTGTGGAAATCTTATTTCGGATGTTAAGAACAGGCTAGTTAACAGACCTATGTAACAGGTAAAAACCTGTAGCTAGCTAGTCAGACCAAGGTTGACTCCGTAGAGCTTACTGAAGTGATCTGGTGCAGTGGGTTTCTATACTGAACAAAAATAGAAACGCAACATGTAAAGTGTTGGTTCAATGTTTCATGAGCTGAAATAAAAGATCCCAGTACTTTAAAAGGCCACTCTAAAATGTGCAGTTTTGTCACACAACACAATGCCACAGATGTCTCAAGTTTTGAGGGAGGTGCAATTGGCATGCTGACTGCAGGAATGTCCACCAGAACTGTTGCCAGAGAATTTAATGTTAATTTCTATACCATAAGCCGTCTCCGTCATTTTAGAGAATTTGGCAGTACGTCCAACCGACCTCACAATCGCAGACCACGTGTAACCACGCCAGCCCAGGACATCCACATCCGGCTTCTTTATCCGGCGGGATCGTCTGAGACCAGCCACCCAGACAGCTGATGAAACTGAGTATTTCTGTATGTCATAAAGCCCTTTTGTGTGGAAAAACTCATTCTGATTGGCTGGGCTTGGCTCCCCAGTTGGTGGGCCTGGCTCCCAAGTGAGTGGGCCTATGCCCTCCCAGGCCAACGCAAAGCTGCGCCCCAGCCCAGTCGTGAAATCCATAGATTAGGGCCTAAAGAATGTATTAAAATGACTGAGTTCCTTATATCAACTGTAACTCAGTAAAATCGTTGAAATTGTTGCGTCTATTTTTGTTCAGTATAGGAATAGCCAGTTGTGAGAGCTGGGGTTTGAGTGGCTACCAAAAATCACCTTTTTACACTCTCATCCATGACTGTCTGAGGCAATCTTCTGTGAGTCACCGTCCATTTTGAAGGTGAAAACCCTTTTGTGACGTAGCCTATGCATTTGTTGAAGTGTTTTTGTAATCATTGAAAACCCAAAAATGTGTTTAAGGCGTTGCTCTTTTGAATGAGCTTGCATTGTACAGAAAGATCTTCTTTAGTGTAGGTAGGTGGGCAAATGGGGATGCAAACAAACTCGTCAATGCATGGCCCTCATCAGGACTGAAGCCCTTGTCTCTCCATTGTGTCCTGGAGGACAGGAGCACACAGCCTACTCGGTTGGATGGCCTTATTTGTTGTGCTGAAGCACAAGTGTTCCGTTTATTGCAACACTTGTGCAAGCTGAATAAAGAGGACCTGTTGCTATGGAGATGCTATGGAGATTCTCTCCAGTGGCACCCCATGGAACACAAACTCCCAACGTCTGAAGTTTATCTGACTGTGATTACCAATGATTATAGACATGCATAGGAAGACATGATTACACTGGGGGAAAAAACGTGGTTGTCATTTAACAGACTCTTATCGAGAGCGACTTACAATTCGTGATCATGTATGATCTTAAAGGCCATGGTTCTGAGGTCGAAGTCAATTCTGTGCCACATCGGTTGCGCCTTAGATCTGGTAACATTAGTAACCTATTGATGTTTCTCAATAAAGCTGATGAGGTAACCACAATGGAAACCTGGTGAAACTCTGGTGACTTTATCCCCTGGGACCCTGCCTTAGGTGGTGTTCCACTTGTTTACTGTGTGACAGGATTTGTTTTGTGAACACTGTTTGTGACTGACTCTCTCTCCTTTCATTCTGTGCTTTGCAGTCTGGCTGAGGACGAGGTACAGACAGAGTCGGATGTGGTAGAGGGGATGGATGTGGCACTGCGATCCAAAGGTAAGAACAAGGCCCTGCATGCTAAGACCAATGTTGTGTTTTGAGAAGACAGCTTATTCTAGTATTCTTCTTCTATTGTTTATCTTACCGTTAAACATACTTGTTGTTTGATGTGCATCTCATTGAGCTACACAGAGCAACCATTGTGCCATTCAGTTAAAATCGTATCACTACTACCTCTGAGGTTGTTGCACGGGTTCAACCTCACCATCACGTGCTGTGGATGTTAGCCTAAGTCACCATTTAGGTGGCATCCTCCACACGTGATCATCATCACAGGGCCTGACCACACTGACTTAACATATTACATTTGTTGCCAGATTGGGAAACCAAGCAGTAGGGTTTGGTGACCAAAATCCCTTATCTGGTTGGATTCAGTATTCCTGGGCAACCACCACCGTATTAAGTCTCTCAATGAAGGGGTTCTGCTAACAAAAAGAATGCTTGAGGATTTACACTGCCTTTGACATTCAATGACCCCCCCATCTGAGTGTCATTGTGTAGAGTGGCCTGGGAGTGCCTCTGCCTTTCATGCCAGGGATCTAGTCTCTGTCCTTCTAAGATTCCTATAAGCTGCTACTCTCTGTGTTGTATGTATGGTTACCTGGTGTCCCCTCTGCTCCGGCCGCTAGTGTCTGACCCCGGGTTAGCAGAGCGGGTGCTGGTGGCTCAGAAGAGGAAGGTGTCCAGCCCAACCCACTCCTCCAACGGCCACTACCCTTCAGACACCTCCCCTAGCCCCTTGAAGAAGAAGAAGAAACCTGGAGCTGTCCACAGCAACAACAAAGACCAGGTGGGGGGGGGGGGGGGGGGGGGGGGTGTAGTTTGTGACTGTGCGCTTGTGTAAGTGTGTTTGTGTGTGTGCACCTGTGCATGACTGACTGTGCACCTGTGCATGACTGATTGTGCTTCCAGGTCTAAATGAAAGACTCTGCTTCATGTTCTGTGGTCGGATGCATTTGTTCATATCCCAAAAAGATCTACCATGTATTGATGATTTGACTATTAAGATTATTTATGTCTGCTGATTAATCATGATAACTGTTTATAGAGTGGAATACTTTAAAATTACTTTTCTAAACTGCCTTTTTTGGAAAGAGTAGATATGCCTGCCAAATATGTTTGTTTGTGTTGTTAATGCTTTGTTTTACATGTATGACATGATTCAACCCCAAGCCAAAACTTTTGAATTTAGTTCCACTGACAATGAACATGTCACACATTCTGAACAGTCACATAGATGTGTGCTGACTAGTATTGTGTCTTGTTCACCGATTGGCTGATGTGGGTTGATGCGGTGTCAAGCATGATACCCAACACAAAACTGGTTATTGGTCCACCAGGGAAAGTCATCAATGAAATTGCACATTGCAAGTCTGACAACATAAAAAGATGACAATAACACAAACTTCCAGTTTAAATCAAGAACAATGACTTTACTATTGTATAGGCCTAGATTGATATTGACTAGACCAACTAAACAGTCTTGTGTTTGGTGCCTGCCTTATTTTGCCTTACATGTTGCTTATTACCCTGCCTTACTTGCCACTTTGTGATTATCTGTGTGTTCTGTTGCACTGCACCTTTTGTGTTTTGTTTTCTGCGTGTGTTTTGAAACCCGCCCCCTGTTTCTCTTGCCTGCATTTCAGTCAGAACTAAGACATGGTCCCTTTTACTATGTGAAGCAGTCATCACTCACCACAGACCCTGTTGATGTTGTCCCGCAGGACAGCAGGAATGACTTCTACTGCTGGCTGTGCCACCGCGAGGGCCAGGTGCTCTGCTGTGAGCTCTGCCCGAGGGTGTACCACGCCAAGTGCCTCAAACTGCCAGCAGAGCCTGAGGGTGACTGGTTCTGTCCAGAGTGTGAGGTACTCACTCACGTGTGTGCCGTGCGTGTGGGTGTGTAGGTGTATATACGTGTGCAAGCGGTGTGGGAGTGTTCCAGGCACATTCTCGCTTAACCACTAGCTTAATGTCCGCTTGCTCTTTGGGGTGTCAGGTGATGGGGTTGGAGGCAGCCTTGGGGTCAATTCCAATTGGACTCTGCATTCTAGTAAAACAATAAACATATCTTATAATAATGGTAATACACGTGGTACTTCCTAATTTTTTTATTTAAATGGAATGGACCCCAGGCCTGTTTAGATGGGGCTAACATAAAGTTGGCAGGATCTTTATCGTCCCTCTCTAGATGGATGTTGCCTTTCTGAGGACTAGTACCACAGTCTCCTATAGATTATGACATACTGTAGATGCATAGTTAATAGCCAGCCCAGCAGACCTACTGTGAGTGGTTGTGTTTACCCAGCTACTATTTGTCAATGGTACATTGTCCTGATTTTGTCATTTTTCTAGAAAATCACAGTGGCAGAGTGCATAGAGACACAGAGCAAGGCCATGACTATGCTAACGATAGACCAGCTGTCCTACCTGCTGAAGTTTGCCCTCCAGAAGATGAAACAGCCGGGGGTAAGTTAGTGAAAGTCTCTCTCATGCCCTCTAGGTGCCCACTGTGGGCTAGAGATGGGGCTATCGCTTCTGTTGTTTATGAGACTAATACCAGTTTCTTCTGTGGGCAGACTGAGCCCTTCTGGAAGCCTGTGGCTCTGGAGCAGCACCCTGACTATGCTGAGTACATATACCACCCAATGGACCTCGCAACATTAGAGAAGGTACCATTACATTCACATTTCAGTCATTTAGCAGACGTTCCTATCCATTCCCGACTTGGAGCCCTCTAATAGCAAGGCAATGATGAGCTTTTTGAGTCTATAAATCATGGTCTACAGATAATACAGTGCCTTCAGAAAGTATTCACAAGCTTTCATTTTTTTCCACATTTTGTTGTGTTGCCTGAATTTTAAATTGATTACATTTAGATTTTGTCACTGGCCTACACAAAATAACCCATAATGTCAAAGTGGAATTATGTTTTAAGAAATGTTTACTAATTTAATAAAAAATGAAAAGCTAATATGTTTTGAGTCTTAAGTATTCCACCCATTTGTTATGGCAAGCCTAAATACACTGAACAAAAATATAAACACAACAATTTCAGTTCATATCAGTCAATTGAAATAAATCAATTAGGCCCAAATCTCTGGGTTTCACATGACTGGGAATACAGATATGCATACGTTGGTTACAGGTACCTAAAAAAAAATAGGTAGGAGCGTTGATCAGAAAACCAGTCCGTATCTGGTGTAACCACCATTTGCCTCGGTGCATAGAGCTGATCTGGCTGTTGATTGTGGAATGGCTGTGTGAAGTTGCTGGATATTGGCGGGAACTAGAACACGCTGTCGATCCAGAGCATCCCAAACATGCTCAATGGATGACATGTCTGGTGAGTATGCAGGCCATGGGACATTTTCAGCTTCCAGGAATTGTGTACAGATCCTTGTGACATGGGACGGTGGATGAATAGCATGACAGTGGGCCTCAGGATCTCGTCACGGTATCTCGGTACATTCAAATTGCCATCGATAAAATGCAATCATGTTCATTGTCCGTAGCTTATGCTTGCCCATACCATAACCCCACCGGCACCATGGGGCACTCGCTGTCTGTCATCTGCCCGGTACAGTTGAAACCTGAATTCATCCATAAAGAGCACACTTTTCCAGCGTGCCAGTGGCCATAGAAGGTGAGCTTTTGCCCACTGAAGTCGGTTACTACGTCAAACTGCAGTCAGGTCAAGACCCTGGTGAGGACGACAAGCAGATGAGCTTCCCTGAGACGGTTTCTGACAGTTTGTGCAGAAATCCTTTGGTTGTGCAAACCTACAGTTTCATCAGCTGTCCAGGTGGCTTGTCTCAGACCATCCCGTAGGTGAAGAAGCCTGATGTGGAGGTCCTGGGCTGGTGTAGTTACACGTGGTTTGCGTTTGTGAGGCCGGTTGGACGTACTGCCAAATGTTCTAAAACAATGTTGGAGGTGGCTTATGGTAGAGAAATTAACATAGCATTATCTGCCAACAGCTCTGGTGGACATTCCTGCAGTCAGCATGCCAATTACACACTCCCTCAAAACTTGAGACATCTGTGGCATTGTGTTTGACAAGACTGCGCATTTTAGAGTGGACTTTTATAATCCCCAGCACAGGTGCACCTGTGTAATGATCATGCTGTTTAATCATCTTTTTGATATGCCACACCGTCAGGTGGATGGATAAGCTTGACAAAGGTTAAATGCTCACTAACAGGGATGTAAACAAATTTGTGCACAAAATTTGAGAGAAATAAGCTATTTGGGCATATTGGAAAGTTCTGGGATCTTTTATTTCAGCTCATGAAACATGGGACCAACACTTTACATGTTGCGTTTATATTTTTGTTCAGGAGTAAAAATTGTAAACAAATTGCATGGACTTACTCTGTGTGCAATAAGTTTTTAACAAGATATTTTAATGACTATCTCGTCTCTGTACCCCACACATACAATTATCTGTAAGGTCCCTCAGTCGAGCAGTGTATTTCAAACACAGATTCAACCACAAAGACCAGGGAGGTTTTCCAATGCCTTGCAAAGAAGGGAACCACCAATTTGGTAGATGGGTAAAAATAAAGCAGATCGAATATCTCTTTGAGCATGGTGAAGTTATTAATTACACTTTGGATGGCATATCAATACACCCAGTCACTACAAAGATACAGGAGTCCTTCCTAACTCAGTTGCTGGAGAGGAAGGAAACTGCTCAGAGATTTCACCATGAGACCAATGGTGACTTTAAAACGGTTACAGTGTGGCTGGGCGATATGGCCTGAAACTTCACTTTTTTTTTTTAACTATATCTACATTTTTTAAAAAATCTTTAAATAAGCATTGTTGTACAATTAAAGGTCAAATACACTGCATTTAAAACAGTCAAAAATAAGCTAACTAATTCCGAGCTTGTGAAATTATACCTAGACTGAATATATGCCTTCCACAACTATCAATCAAATCAAATTGTATTGGTCACATACACGTTTTAGCAGATGTTATTGCAGGTGTAGCGAAATGCTTGTGTTTTTAGCTCTGACAGTGCAGTAATATCTAACAATTTCACAACAAAAATTGTTGTAAAAGACGCACTAATAATTTAATTATTTTATCAAAGTAGTTGTACATACTGTTTTTGCTATAATCACTGATCTGGCGTTCAGGTGTGTCTATAAAATGTACTTTTTGTTACATTTAACCAGAACCATGCATAATGCACATTCACTAACAATGTAGCAGGTATTATAGTCAATTAACACCGATCTCATAAATAATCTCTCAAGCACAAGCCCACGTGCTACTGAGAAGTCAGCTAATATTTATATTTTAAGTTTAACCAACTTGGATCAAAGATATAATTTCACAAGCTCTGAATTCAGCTAACAAGGCAAAATAGTTGAATTGTTATGAACACAACTTTCTGTCCGTCTCCAACTGTTTGAACAGCTTGCTAGTCTGTCCACTTTGTTCAGATGTTGAAATCAAGTGGCGTACCTTATTTCTCAGAATGAGAATGAGTTGCCAATTCCTTATATAATTGTTTTATGCTTATTGCAGATTTATTAAACAGTCATCCAAACAGCTAGTATAACTATCTTTATTTGACAAAAATGCTGTTAGCGATACGTGTTACCATAATGCGCGCGAGACAAACTGATCATCCATTTTCTAGAATGAATGTTCATTGGTACATCCGTTTTAGTAGTGTCTGCTCTTGTTCGAAATTTGAGGAGTTGAAACAAACAGGGTATGGTTCGAAAGATTAACTTCTCCTCTATTACAGTAAAATAATGTCTCCATATGTTTCAGTGTCCATATGACCGATTCTGTTGGATCAAACCTTTGTTGTTGTGGTGGGGGAGGGGCTTGGGAGAAAGAGACAAACCGAGAGGTTTCACTCCTTGCCAAAATCTGTAAAAATAATCCCAAAGCGTTTCTAACACAAGGCCAAATATACACTGGAGTTGCTTAGAAAGATGACATTGAATGTTCCTGATAGTTACAGTTTTGACTTAAATCGGCTTGAAAATCTATGGCAAGACTTAAATTGTTGTTTAGAAATGATAAACAACCAACTTGACGGAGATTGAAGAATGTTAAAAAGAATAATGTGCAAATATTATTTGTACAATCCAGGTGTGCAAAGATTTTAGACTTACCCAGAAAGACTCACTCACAGCTGTAATCGCTGCCAAAGGTGATTCTAACATGTATTGACTCAGGGTGTGAATACTTATGTAAATTCGATATTTCTGTGTTTCATTTTCAATCAATTTGCAAAAATGTCTAAAAACATGTTTTCACTTTGTCGTTATGAGGTATTGTGTGTAGATGGGTGAGAAAAAAAGGCATTAAGAGTTGGGCCAGATTTTAGATTTTTTTTTAACATAGCATTGTTTAAATATTCCCCATGCAATGTTAATGGGGCACTAACATAGCTGCCATAGAATTGTCATGTAAATGCATCATAATGCAGAAACATTAAAGCGTCAATCAGCAGTTAAAACATTAAAGCGTACTCCCCACCATTGTTTCGGTAAAAAGCCCCCGGTCTGCCCCCCCTCTCAGGGTCACCCACACCCCCTGGTATGGGCAAAGTTGAAGGGCTTCCCCTTCTGGCCAGCCAAAGCACTGCGGGAGAAGGATGGGGCTGGAGAAATGTAACCACTCTCAAATTCAAAGACAGAGCTATGGCTTCAAGGACTGATCATCCATGATATCAAAATTATAGTTTTAACCATGTTTTTTGGCTATACAGTGTTTGTTTACATTTACTTTGTTTACAAACATTGGAGTAAAACAAGCTTATATTTTGGGTTATGATGGGGAACGACAGTTGAACAAAGCTCATGATCCATTTATAAATTATGTTCTTCAACAATCAATAGGTACATAATATTATTAAGTCCAAAAATGGATGTAGCAATTGCTGATCGCCACTTTTAATGGCCCAACCATTGAGATCCTATTAAATTATTCTAAATCCTAGTTCAATGGGCCCAACTCTCTAAATACATGGCTCTGGTGTAATCAAATCATATTTTTCTTTGCTATATTGGTAGAATATGAAAAAGAAAATGTATGGCTGCACAGAATCCTTTTTGGCTGACATGAAATGGATCTTACACAACTGCATCATCTACAATGGAGGTAGGTCAAAAACACATGTTTGAGACGGTTTCCTCACTATACTGCTTGCAACATGCATTGGAAATAAAACTTGGCTCTTACAAACATGTTTGTTCCAGGAAATCACAAACTAACAGCAACAGCAAAGGTTGTTGTGAAGATCTGTGAACATGAAGTGAGTATCATTTTTACATGATGACTGAAATGCCATTCAGTGGTGTGTTTGTTTTCTCCTTTCTAAATGTATTTCAGTAATGTGGAAAATGCTATTTGTTTCAGGTGAATGAAATTGAGGTCTGTCCGGAGTGCTACCTGTCCTCGTGCCAAAAGAGGGACAACTGGTTTTGCGAGCCATGTGTAAGACAAATGTTTCCTCATCTTCTTTTGCAAAGGACATTTTATGGATGTAAATGTTTGTCCTGTGACTTAGGTCACAATTCGGTTTGTCCTGAAGACAAATGTAGATTAGCCTAAATGTAATGTTTCAAATCTCAAAAATACTCTTTACAACACAGGAAAAGTCTTTGCGAATCCTATTCCTCTGTGTTTATGCTGTTTTATCTGACTGTGCCCCCGGTCTGCCCCCCCTCTCAGGGTCACCCACACCCCCTGGTATGGGCAAAGTTGAAGGGCTTCCCCTTCTGGCCAGCCAAAGCACTGCGGGAGAAGGACGGACAGGTGGACGCACGCTTCTTTGGACAGCATGACAGGTGAGCCTTGCTATTTAATGAAAGTGGCGGATTGAAGGGACTTTCCATAGTAATTACTGAAGTACTGTTTGCGTTCGTATGGTATTGGACTCCTCTGACGGTAGTCATAGGTCTCTCTGCTTATCCTACTCCTAACTTGTCTCTGTGTTCTTTCTCTGCAGGGCGTGGGTTCCTATTAACAATTGCTACCTCATTTCCAAGGAGATTCCCTTCTCTGTGAAGAAGACCAAGAGCATCTTCAACAGCGCCATGCAGGAGATGGAGGTCTATGTGGAGAACATCCGCAAGAAGTTTGGGGTGTTCAACTACGCCCCCTTCCGCACCCCCTACACGCCCAACAACCAGCTTCAGATGCTGCTGGACCCGGCCAACCCCGACGCAGGGACCGTGAAGACGGAGAAACCTGACAAGATGCGCTTCAACTTCGACATGACCGCATCTCCCAAGATGCTCTTGGGCAAGAGCTCTCTGTCGAGCGGGATGGGGCGAAGGATCTCTCTCACGGACATGCCTCGCTCTCCCATGAGCACCAACTCGTCTGTACACACAGGTTCTGACGTGGAGCAGGATGGGATAGAGAGAGGGCCTAGGAACCCCCCATTCCACTACAGCGCTGGGGAGGAGTCTATGGACTATACCGGTAATTAACATGCTCCTGAATCTAACGCATCATATAACTAACACAGTATAGTCACATTCAAAACACAGGTTAGGATCAAGACTCAAACCATTTGTGGAGGTTAAAGTGTTATGCGTTATGGCCTCAGCATCCCCGGCCTCAGTGAAGATGGGCCATGCAGGCAGCATGACGGGCAGCCCCAAGCCCTTCTCCCCTGGTCTGGTGCCCAAACAGGAGAGGGCCCTGGGCACAGGCAGCATCCTCAACCTCAACCTGGGTGAGTCCCATCTAACCCCACCCCCTTATGTAGCACCTTATCTTGTGCTGTCTGTTTGGTTAGGGCAGGGGTGGGTAAACTACGGCCCTGCGGGAGGTTTGAGTCTAGATTTTTTAAATTTTATTTTGGGTTATGATTGGTAAATTATTATTTGGGGTAAAAAAATAAATAATTAAAAACACTCCGCACGTGAACGTCTAAAACTATATAGTATGTACAAATGATTATGAAGCTATATATTTTCAAATTACTGCCTATTTTCTGGCCCGCAAATTGATTTTGACATTTTAAAAAAAATCCCGATGTGGCCCTTGAGCCAAAATGTTTTCCCACCCCTGGGTTAGGGGTAATGTTGAGGTTGAGTTTTAGTGTCAGGGTTCATAAGGTCATGAGAAGTCATGGAATTTTTAAATGATGTTTTCCAGGCCTGTAAAAGTTTTAGGAAAATGATCAAATCAAAAAGTTTTTGAAAAGTCATGGAAATTAATTAAATAATTTCTGTTAATGTAAATAATTTAGGCACAGTTTTTTAAATATTTTATCAATCACATAAAATCAACATATCAGACAGGATCGGAATATGACACTTCAGTGCATCTGTGTGTGTGTGCGCAAGCATCACCTGCATGTGTGCGAGTGTGCCTTGCTCAAGGAGTGAGACAGTCGGACATTACATTCCCTCTATGATTGCAGCAGTAGGTAGGCCTAGCCTATAAAATATGACAGAGAACAGACTAATTGGGTAGCCAATTCAAAACATATATTGTAGCCTGGCCAGTTAACTAGAGAGAACTGTTTAGTTGTTATTAGTCATGTCCCAAAAATCTTTCCACCTACACTCGTGAATAAGGCCATAAAGTGTCATACAAATGATTCATTTAAATAATTATTTTTGACGAAACTAACAATTAACTTTGTCATTGTATTAGTTGGGATTCTTTTTAATCTCGATGAATCGAGTCATGTTAATCAAAATAATAATGTGTGAATTGTGATCAGTAGTTTTATGAACTGGTTTTGTAGATACTTCCAGTTGATTTGGGCATTCGATGTACGAGACATTGCAAGTCAATAGATACTAATCAGCCTGCAAAGTAAACACTTCTAAGGTAGCTAAGAGAAATATGACTAAACTAGAAAAGGTGAATTTCCTGAAGAAAAGTTGTGGGCTTGTTTCAGCTGAATAAAAAGATTAGTAACCGACCATACAGTTAGCCATTTGATCTTTGATATATTGAATGAGCACATTATTGTATAAAGGTATAAAACATATTTGGTTGCAATGTTTTACATCAAGGGTGGTCAACCATCCTCCAGGAGAACTACTGGGTGTGCAGGCATTTGTTCCAGTCCCCCTCTAACAAAACACATTTTAGAAATGAGCTGCTCAAGCGGACCTTGATAAACTGACTTTTATGTGTATGATCCAGTACCTCTCCAGACTGAGGGAAAGGGGATACCTAGTCATTTGCACAACTTAATGCATTCAACCAAAAATCTTTCTTCCGCATTTAACCCAACACCTCAGATTGACCCCATGTGTATTATTCAGTTGCCTAATAGGTATTCTACTTGGTGGGGGGGTTAAGTGCCTTGCACAACAACAGGAAATGGTACATGGGATCAGAGAGCAGCTTCCCAGTGTCTATTACATTTATGCTTACTGTTTTTGTATATAGAGATGCCACAAATTGTTGGTCATGGAAATTTGGTTAAAAGTAATGGAGAAGTCATGAAATGCCATCTGTCAAAATGTGTATGAAACCTATAGTGTTGTTTGTCACAGATCGTGTGAAGGCTGAGATGGACCTGAAGGAGCTCAGTGAGACAGTACAGCATCAACAACAACAACAGGGGTCATCACTCCTCCTCACCACCCCCAAGAGACCCATGAGGAGCCTGGACAAGACCATCGAGAGCTGCAAGGCCCAACTAGGTACTCGCACACTTTCACACACCATCCATGAAATTGTGTCTAGAGCTGGGATTGGCAACTCCATTCCTCGGGGCCGGAGTGGTGTCACCCTTTTCCCCATCCCTAGCAAACACAGCTGATTTAAACTAATTGCATTCTAAACTGAAGATCTTCATTATTGGAGTCAGATGTGTTGGCTGGGGCAAAAGTGTGACACCGATCAGGTCCCAGAGGACTGGAGTTGCCCGTCCCTAGTCTAGAGGAACAAATTTGAAGACCTATAAATGTTCATGTTCATCATGTATTAATTCTATGATTTATATGTTGTTTCTTTATCCCTGTGCAGGCATTGATGAGATCTCTGAGGATGTATATAAGGGCGTGGAACACAGTGACTCTGAGGATTCCGAAAAGTCAGACTCCAGCAAGAGCGAGTACCTTAGCGACGAGGAGCAAAGACTGAAGAGCGCCGCCCATGACGACAAGGACAAAGCAGAGAGGGAGTCTAGGAAGAGGCCCAAGGCAAGCACACCGGTAGAGGACAAGGGGGCAGTCACAGGGACCAGGGATAAAAAAAACTCTGAAGCCCTGCTCAAAGACAGACATGGCAGCAATGGTCCAGAGAGAGATTCCCGAGAGAAGCCCATGACTCCCCAGACTCAGCCCCCCACAGACAGGCCCAAGGCCCTAGAGGCGGGTAGGGCAGGCGCACCCCGGGCCCTTGCTGGCCCAGACCAGGACTCTGACTCAGAGAGGGAGCTGGTGATTGACCTGGGGGATGAGCAGGGGGGCAGAGACCGTAAGAGGGCCAGGAGGGAGCCAGGGGCTGTAGCCGCTAAGCCCACGAAGGAGCCCCCTGGCACCAAGCTGGAAGGTGAGGGCTCATTTCATGTCTTGTTTATTTTGTTTTGTGTACTCTAGTTGCTTCGTTTTATATTTTTTTGAGAGACTGAGGCCTAAAGGCTTATCAGAAGGGAGGAAAATACTGTTTGTTCTATCTTTATTTAATCAATGTATTTTTTTCTCTGACCAGGCAAATTCCCCACCGCAGTGACCCCCTCTCTAGCCTCCGCCACCTCGTCCAACCCCAAAGACCCCAGTCAGCCCCTCATCAACCCCACACTCAACCTGTCCTCTAGTACAGGCTCTGGCCAGCCCAACACGGCCTTCACCACCACCCCTGCAGCTCCAAACCCAGCTCCCACCCCAGCTCCCACCCTCTCCTCCACTGCTGCCTCAGCCCAGTCGGCAGCAAAGAAACAGCGCCCCCTGCTGCCCAAAGAGACAGCTCAGGCAGTGCAGAGGGCAGTGGTGTGGAACCCCGCCAACAAGTTCCAGACGTCCTCGCAGAAGTGGCCCATGCAGCAGCAGGAGGAGCAGCCGGCTGGGCCAAACCAGACACAGGTTCCTGTTCCTGTCCAGGCTCCGATGCAGACGCAGGCACAGACACGCAGTCCACAGCAGCTCCAGTCACAGCAGCAGTTGCAGGCATCCTCCAGTACACGTTACCAGACCAGACAGGCAGCAAAAGGTACATAGAAACTAAGTCCACTAAACACAACTCCCCAACATCTGTAAAAGCATACATAATCATCTCATATTAGTTCATATGAGCTGAATTGTAGTTTTCTTTCATTCCTCATCCCTCTTTTCTTCTGTGGTTTGCAGCCGTGCAGCCTAAAGATGGTCCCCAGACCTCCACCTCATCAGTTACCTTGGTCACCTCTGGTGCCTCCTCCGCCTCTTCCTCGTCTTACCTGGCAGGAGACTTCCAGATCCCCACAGCTTCAGCAGATGTGGCAGCTGACATCGCAAAGTACACCAGCAAAGTGAGTTAGTCTGATGCTATATGTCTAAACAGAATAAATATATGGAAACTTTACAGGGAAAGTTTATTGATTCACAGATTTATATTTGTGTTATATTGATATGGAAAGTTACCTGACTGTCATCAATCTGTGAATTGTTATAATCTCACCTGATCTCTTCAGATGATGGACACGATTAAAGGGACGATGACAGAAATCTACAACGACCTTTCCAAAAGCACTTCAGGAAACACAATCGCAGAAGTGAGTGCTGGTGAAGAGACTTTTGGTTGAGTCTATAACATAAGTCAACTTCTCTCCTGTCTCACTGCATTGTGATAACTGTTGAATGTTTTTGCCCAGATCCGGCGGCTGAGGATAGAGATAGAGAAGCTTCAGTGGCTACATCAGCAAGAGCTGTCGGAGATGAAACACAATCTTGGTTTGTTATACTTGCCCTTTCCTTAAAAAATATAATCATCTTTTAGGTTGGTATCATTGTGAGTGTACAAAACAATAAGAACACCTTCCTAATATTGAGTTGTACCCCCCCCCCCCCCCCTTTGCCCCCAGAACAGCCTCAATTCGTCAGGGCATGGACTGTACAAGGTGTCTAAAGCATTCAACAAGGATGCTGGCTCATGTTGACTCCATTGCTAGTTAGCTGGATGTCCTTTGTTTTGATGGACCATTGTTGATACACACAGGAAACTGTTGAACGTGAGAGACCCGGCAGCGTTGCAGTTCTTGACACAAACCGGTGCGGCTGGCACCTACCACCATACCCCATTCAAAGGCACTTAAATATTTTGTATTGCCCATTCACCCTCTGAATGGCACACATAGACATAGACAATCCATGTCTCAATTATCTCAATGCTTAAAAATCCTCCCCTTCATCTACACTGATTTGAAGTGGATTTAATAAGTGACATCAATAAGGGATCATAGCTTTCACCTAGATTCACCTGGTCAGTCTACGTCATGGAAAGAGGGATACCTAGTCAGTTGTCCAACTGAAATGTGTCTTCTGCATTTAACCCAACCCCTCTGAATCATAGAGGTGCGGAGGGCTGCCATAATCGACATGCGCGGGGAACAGTGGGTTAACTGCCTTGCTCAGGGGCGAACGACAGATTTGTCAGCTTGGGGATTCGATCCAGGAACCTTCCGCTTACTGGCCCAACGCTCTAACCACTAGGCTACCTGCCATTCCTAATGTTTTGTACACTGTACTGTATGTTTGTCTTTGTCAGCCAATTCATGTGTGTATGAGATGGACTAATGTGTTCTCTTATCTATGTGTTTCTAACATTTTTATAACGCAAGTGTGTGCATTATAGCTGTGTTTCTAATATACTCATTCAATGCATGTGTTGTAAGAATTGTATAAAACACATGCATAGTACACATTTTTATCCATGTGTTATATTCATTTATTATATTCGATATCAAGTGAATTCTATTCATAGATTTTCTAAATGTGTCCTGTAGAGCTGACTATGGCAGAGATGAGGCAGAGTCTGGAGCAGGAGAGGGAGCGTCTCGTGGCAGAGGTGAAGAAGCAGATGGAGGTGGAGAAACTGCAAGCGGTGGATGAGACCAAGAAGAAGCAGTGGTGTGCGTACTGCAGGAAGGAGGCCATCTTCTACTGCTGCTGGAACACCAGCTACTGTGACTACCCCTGCCAGCAAGCCCACTGGCCAGAACACATGAAGTCCTGCACACAGTCCGGTATAATAATAATTTAGTTATTACACACACAAAAGACGTAATTTGCACCAAAAACCCCACTCCAGGGTTTTTTCTTGATTTATAAAGGGGCTTAGTTGGTGGGCGTTTACAAATCTCTCCATAGAGATTTATTTTAGCAGTTTTAAAGCTAATTTCCTGCAGTTCTACATATGCTGGCATGGAGCTGAGAGGAAATGTTACAGTTTTCAAGCTAGTTTCCTGCAATTCTATGCATTTTTACATGGATAATGCAGTGTTATTTTGCTCAAACATAATAACTAAATGAATACTAAACTCAGCAAAAAAAGAAACGTCCTCTCACTATCAACTGCGTTTATTTTCAGCAAACTTAACATATGTAAATATTTGTATGAACATAAGATTCAACAACTGAGACATAAACTGAACAAGTTCCACAGACATGTGACTAACAGAAATGTAATAATGTGTCCCTGAACAAAGGTGGGGGGGGGGTCAAAATCAAAGTAACAGTCAGTATCTGGTGTGGCCACCAGCTGCATTAAGTACTGCAGTGCATCTCCTCCTCATGGACTGCACCAGATTTGCCAGTTCTTGCTGTGAGATGTTACCCCACTCTTCCACCAAGGCACCTGCAAGTTCCCGGACATTTCTGGGGGGGAATGGCCCTAGCCCTCAACCTTCGATCCAACAGGTCCTAGACGTGCTCAATGGGATTGAGATCCGGGCTCTTCGCTGGCCATGGCAGAACACTGACATTCCTGTCTTGCAGGAAATCACGCACAGAACGAGCAGTATGGCTGGTGGCATTGTCATGCTGGAGGGTCATGTCAGGATGAGCGTGCAGGAAGGGTATCATATGAGAGAGGAGGATGTCTTCCCTGTAACGCACAGCGTTGAGATTGCCTGCAATGACAACAAGCTCAGTCCGATGCTGTGACACACCGCCTCAGACCATGACGGACCCTCCACCTCCAAATCGATCCCGCTCCAGAGTACAGGCCTTGGTGTAACGCTCATTCCTTTGACGATAAACGCGAATCCGACCATCACCCCTAGTGAGACAAAACCGTGAGCACTTTTTGCCAGTCCTGTCTGGTCCAGCGACAGTAGGTTTGTGCCCGTAGGCGACGTTGTTGCTGGTGATGACCTGCCTTACCACAGGCCTACAAGCCCTCAGTCCAGCCTCTCTCAGCCTATTGTTGACAGTCTGAGCACTGATGGAGGGATTGTGCGTTCCTGGTGTAACTCGGGCAGTTGTTGTTGCCATCCTGTACCTGTCCCGCAGGTGTGATGTTCGGATGTAACGATCAGCTGTCCGTCCTGTCTCCCTGTAGCGCTGTCTTAGGCGTCTCACAGTTCGGACATTGCAATTTATTGTCCTGGCCACATCTGCAGTCCTCATGCCTCCTTGCAGCATGCCTCAGGCACATTCACACAGATGAGCAGGGACCCTGGACATCTTTCTTTTGGTGTTTTTCAGAGTCAGTAGAAAGGCCTCTTTAGTGTCCAAAGTTTTCATAACTCTGACCTTTGACACTAACTGCTTATAGACAGTAGGCAATTAACGACCGTTCCACAGGTGCATGTTCATTAATTGTTTATGGTTCATTGAACAAGCATGGGAAACAGTGTTTAAACCCTTTACAATGAAGATCTGTGAAGTTATTTGGATTTTTACGAATTGTCTTTGAAAGACAGGGTGCTGAAAAAGGGCCGTTTCTTTTTTTGCTGAGTTTATTAAATTCATTTTTTGGGGAATTTAATTCTGCCTGACTGTCTAGTTTTTATTTAAGTGGTTGTTAGTAGAGATGCACGATATATCAGTTAACATATCGGAATCGGACGATATTAGCTAAAAATGGCAACAAATGATAGTCCCACTAAGTGCAAACCAGATTGGATGGTGTATTGCTGCAGAATGCTGTGGTAGCCATGCTGGTTAAGTGTGCCTTGAATTCTAAATAAATCAGAGTGTCACCAGCAAAGCACCATCACACCCCCCCCTCCATGGTTCAGTGGAAACTACACATGCAGAGATCATCCGTTCACCTATTCTGCATCTCAGAAAAACACAGCGGTTGGAACCAAAAATATCAAATTTGGACTCATAAGACCAAAGGACAGATTTCCACTAGGCATGCACAATATATCGGTGAACATATCGGAATCAGCCGATATCAGCTAAAAATGTCAACATCGGTATTGGCCGATGTGCAAAACCGATGTCAAAGCTAACGTGCATACCTATATAACGAAGGTACATGACGTAATGACACCACGTAAAATTTTGCGCTATACGTGCAACACAGCATTCCTAAACTAGCCCACAATGTCTGCTGTGTGGATCGAACAGTCAACAAGTCGAGCAGTATTTTGAAAGAGTAACAAAATTTCAGCAATACAACTCAAAGGTGAAATCCATTAAAGCCAAGGTAATCGAATTCATTGCCCTTGACAATCAACCGTTTTCTGTCGTGGGTGATGTCGACTTTCGCTGACTGGTCGAGCACCGGTACACACTACCAAGTGTGCTATTTTTCCGATGTTGCCCTACCGGAGTTACACAGTAATAGTGTCACTGCTATTAGCTTCACGACATGCATACTATGGAACTCCGTTTGGGTCTTTGCGTGTCAAAAAATATACAGTAGCACTGTCAAAGCTGTACAACAAAGTCAGCAAACACTGGCCACGAACGATGTGTTTACAATACCGCGTTGGTAATAAAGCATCATTTGTTCGACCGCAACTTCTGGGGTAGCTAGCTTTAGTTTGGTACCTAGCTAGCACCAATACAACCAGCCTGAAAACAATGACCAGCAGAAACTGCAGTCATTTTCATTATTCTTAGCAAAGATTTAGGAATCCTTGTGAGTAAGAATTAGCTAGGTTGTCACTTGTTGTTTGCCTATTGAAATTGAACTTCAGTTCATTAAAATAAATAGTTAGCCAGCTACTTAACCCTGTTGCCCAAAGCTAACATTATAAGCAGCCAGCTAGCTTCATCTGGCTAGTGATGCTCGACAAGACCGGGTTATGTGTTGTGAAGCTAGCCACAATAAGGATTAGGCACAATAATGGAATTTGCGGTTTGCCTTCAAAATAGAGATATGTCATTGACAGTGAAGCAAATTAATACAAATAGTAGAATTATGCCATACTTTTATTTTGAAGGCTAACCGCAAAGTCCATTATTGGGGCTAATCCTTATTGTGACTAGCTTCACATAGATGGGTTCCACCACCATTAATCAAATATGAACTGTCTTATAAATGAGGGTTATTTTAGATGATGACACCTAGCTATATAGTTAGCTAGCTAACTATATAGCTACTGAAACGGATTGTTGTTTTGCTATGTTTTTGGGGAAGAACATTGTTTGCATTCATTAGCTTTTTTTATGACCAGCACTGTAGGTGCGCAAGACAACTTTACCAGCATCATAGAATACATATTGATGAATCCTTCTGACATATGAAATACGAGTCATAGTGTAATCAATGTGTAATAACTACGTAAAAAATGTATGAACGCGTTAAATTATTATGTGACGTGCAGTCATATTCAGGTCCTGTTTGGTCAACAAACTTATTTGACACGTCAAATAGTGTTAAATAGTGTATTTTCTGACACACAAAGACCCAAACGGCGTTCCATAGAAATCGTGGTTGAGAATGAAACGACTGAACAAATTAACAACTAAACAGCACAGCAAGTAAGTGAAAGAAATAGGTTTTGATTATGTTTTACTGGTAATGGGGACATACGTAAATGCCAACAAAATAACTTTTTGTTGTGTGTTTGTAACCTTTATTTAACTAGGCAAGTCAGTTAATTTAAGGACAAATTCTTATTTACAATGACGTCCTACCCCGGCCAAACCCGGACGACGCTGGGCCAATTGTATGCCGCCCTATGGGACCAGTCACGGCCGGATGTGATACAGCCTGGATTCTAACCAGGGACTGTAGTGACGCCTCTTGCACTGAGATGCAGTGCCTTAAACCGCTGCATCCATGTGTGTGTTTAACTATTTAACTGTACTAGAATGCTTTAAAGGCCGCAAAATCTGTTTTTATCGGTATCGTTTTTTTTTGGCAAGGAAAATATTGGATATCGGTATCGGCCAAAAATGTCATATCGGTGCATCACTAATTGTTAGTTCTCAAAGATTATTATAGTCACAAATATATAGGTCCGTTTTTCCATCCCGGGAAAATATATAAAAAAAGAAAAATACAATTTTGGACTTACGTGACCCGAATAAACTCTTAGACGGCACACCCAAAGATTACAATGGCAGAAAAGTCCCTGCTCTCGCACAAACAAAACCATACACATCGTCTTTCTCTGTATTTTACTATCTGAACTTGTATCATGTCCTCCTCCCTCTGTTCCGACAGCAACAGCTTCTCAGCAGGAACCAGAGGTGGAGTCAACCTCTGACCCCTCAGCCAAACCACCAGGTCCCTCTTCCAGCGACCAGCCCCCCTCTGGTACAGCATCTGCCCCCACAGACAAAGGCTCCTCTCCTACCTGCAGCGTGGACAAGTGCAAGGACAGTGCCTCTGTTAATGTGCCCTAACCACTACACTGCACTCACACATTTTTACTCTACAATCCTACATTCTGTTAAATGTATGTATCTGTCAGAAAGGGACTAGAGGATATGTACAATAGACCAAGTCTCTCTGCGACCAACTAATCTGGGAATGTCAAGCGAATCTCAGTATGACCACAGAGGCAATTAAACCACCAAAACACCCTCAACCTCTCCTAGTCAGGCTCAGGGCTTTTAAATGCCATGGACACTCTTTGCATGAAGGCCTGCTCCTCTGTGATTCAGCTGACTCGTCCCGTCTCTCGATTTGTTCAATGTCTGCTTCATGATCCGATATTTCAAGCCATCATTCATCCTCCTTAAAGTCTGTGCCCTAGACTGAAGGAGTCACTTACCTTGTTCTTGTGACTGTATTTCATCTGGATGTAATACATTTTCATTACCTCTCTCCTCCTTTCATCCCCATTTGATGTCCCTCTTACCAACTACCTTAACGCTATAGGTATCTACAGGAGAGCACATCAAAAGATCAGACATCAAAGTTTTCTGTATTCTGACAACAATCTTAAAGGAAAACTCCACCCAAAAACGATATTTTGGTATTTCTTTCATTAGTCCATGGTTGATATAGCCCCAAAATGTTTTGCATGTCAGCAATCAATTTTAAGATATGTAAATGTCAAAATACAGAAATACAGCCAGTATGATGCATTTTGCATCATATGATGCTGCGTATTGCATCATTTGGGTGGAATTTCCTTTAGACAATCTTAAACTGTGATGCTTCTCTTTAAAATATACCCCAAGTCTTTATAGTTATTTGCCAACGGAAGTGAAACAGCACATTATTGTGCGAGCCATTTTTGGCACACCCAACAGATTTAAAATGTAAATTCTACATTGTCAATGGGGTTTAAAAGGTATTGTCAATACAGTTTTTAAAATATTTCATAATTTAGTAAGTTATCAATCACTTCCCCTGTGTGTGCGTTATTGGTTCATACTCATATTATATAGTAACTCAGTGTTTACATAGAATTTAACCAACTGTGATGTATAAAAAAAAATTAAAAAAAACATAAAACTGTACAATGTTTTTGTAAGAAGACACATGGACAATATTTATAGTGCTACAACAAGCATATGAGGTTCTCTTTTTTTTTATAGCACTGTTTGTGAATGTTCCAAATGTCTTGAAACGGCTCGACTCTGGAAAACAGTTGTATTTGAAAATGCATTAAGACTTCATATGAATGTCACTAGGACCCTCTGTTTGGATTCTGTCAGATCTATTTCTCTCATCAACCTTCGTTGTTGTTGTTGTGGTTACTCAATAACAATGTAAGCCTATTCCAAAATTACTTCGGACTATGATAAAGCGTGTTGGAGGGTAAAGGAAACTACAAAAATTACTATTATACTGAGCATGTTTATTTGTCCCTTTTTTTTGTCTCACGTGCTCTTGTTTACATATTGTACATACAGTAAATGGATTGTTAATGTCTTTAAGAAAACAATTAAAACAGGTCTGACCAATGTGTCTTGTGAAAGTGTTTTCTTGGAATAAGTGGGCTTTGTTGCCACCTGCTGTCCTACTGGTAACAGTATTGAATGGTTTGGCAAAGTAGCATTTGTTGGTGTGCTCAAATTCAAAGCTAAGCTATACAGCGTTTTGTTTTCAATTTGATTGTTTATATTTTGGGTTCTGATGGTGGTACGACAATTGAATTTAGCTCATGAGGCATTTAATTTGTAAGTCGCTCTGGATAAGAGTGGCTGCTAAATGACGTAAATGTAAAAAATAAGTTATATATTGTTCAAAAATCAATAGTGTGTGTGTGTGTATGTATGTGTGTGTGTGTGTATATATATATATATATATATATATCCACCCACTAAGGTTAGGTAGGAGGATTACTTATTGGTAGGCTACTGTTTGAGCACAGAAGGCAGCTTTTGTGGTTACTTGCATTTTTGTAGCTATACTTCCAAAAGGCTTTATGTAGAAGTATGTAGCCCTGAATAGTGAGAATGAAAAAACGCACCTTTCAACATAAAGAGGACTCATCATGCATATAACCTGTTTTGGCATGGACATTGCCATTGAGGGCTTCCATCATTTGAAAGTAGTCAACTGGGTGGAGATTCCTTTGAATTGGGAGCAATCAGCCAATGAAGAAGAAAATTGACTACTTTAAAATGGAGATCGCCTCAGAGTGGTGAGGAGGAATCTACCGTGTCAGGAAGCAACTTTACCATTTTTGGTATTCAGGTTTAACTCAAATGTAAGCTTTGTTTTACTATTGACAGTTATAGCTGAGTTTGGGGATGGTATTTATATTTGCTCCCCTTAAATATAAGTAATCTGATTTATTTGTTTGTCTCTGAATTATTGTTGTAGGGTTAGCTGGTCTTGGACTGACTGGTCTTGGGACTGTGACAACGGGCAGTCTCACCCCGCTTGGCTCTGTGGGATATGTAGTGATTTTGCCAACACAGCCAGTACGCAGCAGTGGTTGGTCGGTAACGTTTAAGATGAGGGAGGACAATCTTTTATTTTTTATTTATGAGCATGGCCTTATTTCTATTACAGCACATTGGATGACTGTCATTCATATTCCATTCACCCAGCTCAATGTAACATCGATAGGTTTAGGCTACTACATGATACTCAAATTTTCCCTATACCCATCATGAGGTTGCTACAATCTAGCCTATGATGTAGGTGCACAGGTCGAAATAAATTTGAGTAATCAAGGTGACAAACAGTGACACATTCAAAACCGCCTTGCACACTCTTGCCTGTATCTAGCTGATCTGGGGTGTAATCATTAGTCCAACAGTTGCAAACGAGAGTTTCTATTGGACAAAAGTCAGGTATGTATATCCCCCTTTTGTTCCGTTTGCTTCCATTTTTAGAAGAAAAAAAAAGAATGGGCAGAATGAATACACCCCTGATCACATGCAAACACAGTTCACTTTCATAGCAGCCACATACAAACAGCATGATCAGTTAGCTCGTTGTATAATTCCTTCTCACATCTATACGCTCTCTTCTCACCTTTTCCCTTCACTTGTGGACTTCAGTGCACAACACATCAGCTGTCTGTGACCAGGCAAAATAAACTTTCCAAGCCACATCTTTATATCATAACGCTAACCGCTACACAAACCTTCATCGTTGTCACCATATTACCTAACGTTATAGTCAATATAGCTACTAGAACTAATGCATTAGTAAACTCGCCACAATCATGCAGTCAGTTTAGCAGTTACACCGGCGGGCCCCAGTGGCAATACATTTATAAAAGCTTACCTTGACTTGTTGGATAGCCATAGCCAGCTAGCTAACAGAGCATCCCTCTCTGTTTGAGCCAGGTGTTTGAGTAGGCTAAACTACCTAGCTGCATTTTTAAATAAAATAATTTGTTCAAAACTGTTAAACTATTGTCTGTCTCTCTTTGTCAACTACTCAGCACATTTTATGCACTGCAGTGCTAGCTAGCTGTAGCTTCTGCTTTCAGTACTACATTAATTATCTGATCCTTTGATTGGATGGACAACATGTCAGTTCATGCTGCAAGAGCTCTGACTGGTTGGAGGACGTCCTCTGGAAGTTGTCATAATTACTGTTTAAGTCTATGGAAGGGTGTGAGAACCATGTGCGTCCTAGGTTTTGTATTGAAGTCAATGTACCCAGAGGAGGACGGAAACTAGATGTCCCCTGGCTACACCATGGCCGCTACCCTACAGAGTGCTGTTGAGGCTACTCTAGACGATCATTGCAAAACTGTGTTTTAATAAATTATTTGGTGACGTTAATATACAGTGCATTCGGAATGTATTCAGACCCCTTGACTTTTTCCACATTTTGTTACATTATAGCCTTATTCTAAAATGTATTAAATTGTTTTTTCCCTCAAATCTACACACAATAATCAAATCAGATTTTATTGGTCACATACACGTGTTTAGCAGATGTTATTGTGGGTGTAGCGAAATGCTTGTGTTTCTAGCTCCGACAGTGCAGTAATATCTAACAAGTAATATCTAACAGTTTCACAACATATACCCAATACACACAAATCTAAGTAAAGGAATGGAATTAAGAATATATAAAAATATGGACGTGCGATGTCAGAGCGGCATAGACTAAGACACAGTAGAATAGAATTGAATACAGTATATACATATGAGATGAGTAATGCAAAACATGTAAACATTATTAAAGTGACTAGTGATCCATTTATTAAAGTGGCCAGTGATTTCAAGTCTATGTATATAGGCAGCAGCCTCTAATGTGCTAGTGATGGCTATTTAACAGTCTGATGGCCTTGAGATGGAAGCTGTTTTTCAGTCTCTCTGACCCAGCTTTGATGCACCTGTACTGACCTCGCCTTCTGGATGATAGAAGGGTGAACAGGCAGTGGCTCGTGTGGTTGTTGTCCTTGATGATCTTTTTGGCCTTCCTGTGACAGCGGGTGCTGTAGGTGTCCTGGAGGGCAGGTAGTTTGCCCCTGGTGATGCGTTGGGCAGACCGCAGCACCCTCTGGAGAGCCCTGCGGTTGCGGGCGGTGCAGTTGCCGTACCAGGCGGTGATACAGCCTGACAGGATGCTCTCAATTGTGCATCTGTAAAAGTTTGTGAGGCTTTTAGGTGCCAAGACAAATTTCTTCAGCCTTCTGAGGTTGAAGAGGTGATGTTGTGCCTTCTTCACCATGCTGTCTGTGTGGGTGAACCATTTCAGTTGTCAGTGACGTGTACACCGAGGAACTTGAAGCTTTCCACCTTCTCCACTGCGGTCCCGTCGATGTTGATAGTGGGGTGCTCCCTCTGCTGTTTCCTGAAGTTCACGATCATCTCGTTTGTTTTGATGACGTTGAGTGAGAGGTTACTTTCCTGGCACCACACTGCCAGAGCCCTCACCTCCTCCCTGTAGGCTGTCTCATCATTGTTGGTAATCAAGCCTACTACAGTTGTGTCGTCTGCAAACTTGATGATTGAGTTGGAGGCGTGCATGGCCACGCAGTCATGGATGAACAGGGAGTACAGGAGGGGGCTGAACACACACCCTTGTGGGGCTCCAGAGTTCATTATCAGCGAAGTGGAGGTGTTGTTCCCAATACCCCATAATGACAAAGCATTTACATTTACGTTATTTAGCAGACGCTCTTATCCAGAGCGACTTACAAATTGGTGCATTCACCTTATGATATCCAGTGGAACAACCACTTTACAATAGTACATCTATATCTTTTTTGGGAGGGGGGGGGGGTTAGAAGGATTACTTTATCCTATCCCAGGTATTCCATAAAGAGGTGGGGTTTCAGGTGTCTCCGGAAGGTGGTGATTGACTCCGCTGGCGTCGTGAGGGAGCTTGTTCCACCATTGGGGTGCCAGAGCAGCGAACAGTTTTGACTGGGCTGAGCGGGAACTGTGCTTCCGCAGAGGTAGGGGGGCCAGCAGGCCAGAGGTGGATGAACGCAGTGCCCTTGTTTGGGTGTAGGGCCTGATCAGAGCCTGAAGGTACGGAGGTGCCGTTCCCCTCACAGCTCCGTAGGCAAGCACCATGGTCTTGTAGCATGGTGCTAGCAAAAACAGTTTAAAAAAAAATGAAATATAACATTTACATAAGTATTCAAACCCTTTATTCAGTACTTTGTTGAAGCACCCTTGGCAGCGATTACAGCCTTGAGTCTTCTTGGGTATGACGGTACAAGCTTGGCACACCTGTATTTGGGGAGTTTCTTCCATTCTTCTCTGCAGATTCTCTCTAGCTCTGTCAGGTTGGATGGGGAGCGTCGCTACAAAGCTATTTTCAGGTCTCTCCAGAGATGTTCGATCAGGTTCAAGTCCGGGCTCTGGGTGGGCCACTCAAGGACATTCAGAGACTTGTCCCGACGCCACTCCTGCATTGTCTTGGCTGTGTGCTTAGGGTGGTTGTCCTGTTGGAAGGTAAACCTTCGCCCCAGTCTGAGGTCCTGAGCGCACTGGAGCAGGTTTTCATCAAGGATCTCTCTGTACTTTGCTCCGTTCATCTTTCCCTCAATCCTGACTAGTCTCACAGTCCCTGCCACTGGAAAACATCCCCACAGCATGATGCTGTTACCACCATGCTTCACCGTAGGGATGTTGCCAGGTTTCTTCCAGATGTGACACTTGGCATTCAGGCCAAAGAGTTCAATCTTAGTTTCATCAGACCAGAGAATCTTGTTTCTTATAGTCTGAGAGTCCTTTAGGTGAATTTTGGCAAACTCCAAGCGGGCTGTCATGTTATTGAGGAGTGGCCTCCGTCTGGCCACTCTAGCTCAATTTCGAGTCTCATAGCAAAAGGTCTGAATACTTATGTAAATAAGGTATTTCTGTTTTTTATTTTTAATACATTTGCAGAAATGTCTAAAAACCTGTTTTCGCTTTGTCATTATAGGGTATTGTGTGTAGATTGATTAGGGGGGAAAAAATTATTGTATCTATTTTAGAATAAGGCTGTAACCTAACAAAATGTGGAAAAGTCAAATGGTCTGAATACTTTCCGAATGCACTGTATTTAGTATAGTTTTATCTCAAAAGGATAACTTATTGAATGTTTCACTATTTTTATGAAATTCACTGAGGTTGATAGTCCTCCCATTCCTCTTCTGAGGATTCTCCACTGCATCTGGTACCCTTAACCTTTTTTCAACTGACTGTCTTATCTGTTGATTAAATTAAACTTGATTAATATAATGAGTAATCCAGGAATGTCACGAGTTAATTTGACACGAGAAACTTTTGAAAATAGCAACTCTATATAGCACGATGACAACAATGAATGGCTAAATTACTTCCAGACACGCAGAGCTCCACCTCACTGCTCTATGGCGCTGACCATGGTATCACAAACCCTATAATGGTAGATACAAAGATAAGTCCTAGCTCTATGCCACAAATAGAACAATAAGACAGATATTTCACTGGATGTATAAATATGAAGCATCTGCATGGCGTTTCCATTCACTACCAAGTATGGTAGTGAGAGTAAGTTCAGGGGCGGGAAGTGGGAGAAGATGGATTTTGGCCTACATTCTGCAAATTTTCTCATCGATTAAACATTTGATCTAAATACAGTTTTCTGTTCCCAAAGCTAGAATATGTTATGAACAGAGTGGACTAAGGTTTGTAGACTTTAGCCTTTGCCAAAGTTGTAAAAGATCGCGTTGTTTAGAAGGAGTGAAAAGGCGAATTGAGTTATTGCACACGCGCACTTCACAGAGTAGGCGTTCCATAACGACAGTTTGCCGACATATGCTAGCACGTGCCGATCTCGCTAGCTCTTGCTTGGTTCTGCCCACCATGACTCCTCTGTTCCCATTGGAAACGACAGGCTATGGTCTATCTTGGTTTAGTTATAAAAGTCGTTGTCCATGCCTTTCACACACCATTGACCTCGCGAGCATTGTGCGTACTTCTCGCGCGACTTCTTTCCACGTCAAGAGCTGGAGCTTGATTGAGCGCTCATGAAGAGAGGAAGAGGCGAAGGAAGAGGCGAAGCAAGAGGGATAACTGCCCAAAATCTGTGTTCCCCAGCAGGTAGCGTTTTTTCCCGCTCACCAAGCGAAGAGTTTTTGTATGGAGGTCAATGAGACAGTGTCGAATTTGGTTAACAAAAAATGTAATGGCTTATTTGCAACGTGTGGATTATTTGATCGAGTGGAAGTTTCGTAATGATTAGGTTGTTATGAGTGTACTGATATATGTAGGACATTGTACCGGCAACTTTGAGAAAAAACACTTAACATAGGTGTTGTGCCTGGTCGTCACTTGTTACCACACCCACAAAGTCATAAACCCTGCATCTTCTTAAAATGTGATTTTTAAACCTAACCCAAACCGTAACCACACTGCTAACCTTATTCCTAACCCAGACCTTGAATTAAACCAAAAGGCACATTTTTGTTTTGATGAATGTTGATTATTTTGACTTTGTCTGTGGTAACTAGTGGACACCATTATACCTGTCTGACTTCTCATTGGCTGGAATGGTCTGACAGACTTGCCTCTTACCGTCTACCTTGTATTTTTGAAGAAATGTATTTTCATTGATAATAACAACTCGTTCATAACCAAGTGGGAAGGTGGGATTTACCACATATGACAGGAAACAATTCAGTTGAACGGCCCTCCAACTCGTAAATTACTCGGTTTTTTTTGTGATAAAAAAATACTATGCATAGCACGAACATTGTACAAATCAATATACAAATATCGCACATAACAAAATCCCCCCAAAATACAATAAATCCATAAATCCAGAGAGACACAAAAAATGTACATTTTGACATTTTCAGATATAATAAGTTTCTAATTTTGTTAGAAAGCCGTTTTCATTTAACGTTAAAACATACTGTTAGCTAGCTAACGTTAGCTGGCTGGCTCGCTAGTTAACGTTACGTGTATGATCTGTGTAGTAATATTATTTTTTATCTCAGAGCCATTTGCATTGCTTGTTATAGCCTAATGTTAGCTAGCATGGTAACATTGAACCTGGTTGGCTAGCTACCTGCAGATTCATGCAGGGTAGTAACATGAGTTGGGATTAAATCAAATACAATTTTATTTGTCACATACACGTGTTTAGCAGATGATATTGCGGGTGTAGCGAAATGCTTGTGTGAAGTTCCATGAGGGACGTCATGGTATCGGCTTGAGGGGGGATATACACGGCTGTGAGAATAACCGAAGAGAATTCTCTTGGAAGATAATACGGTCGGCATTTGATTGTGAGGTATTCTAGTTCGGGTGAACAAAATTACTTGAGTTTCTGTATGTTATTACAATTACACCATGAGTCGTTAATCATGAAACATACACCCCCGCCCTTCTTCCCGGAGAGATGTTTACTCCTGTCGGCACGATAGACTGAGAATCCAGATGGCTGGTCCGACTCCGACAGTATATGCCGGGAGAGCCATGTTTCCGTAAAACAGAGTATGTTACAATCCCTGATGTCTCTCTGGAAAGAAATCCTTGCCCTGATCTTGTCGACCTTGTTATCCAGGGACTGAACATTAGCGAGTACATCTTCTCCACCAGCGTTGTTTTGGGTCGGCCTCTGGAACCAGTTCAATTGCCCTGGGTGGTGCGAACAAAGGATCCGCTTCGGGGAAGTCGTATTCTTGGTCGTAATACTGGTGAGTTACCGCCGTTCTGATACCCAGTAGTTCTTCCCAGCTGTATGTAATAACACATAACATTTTCTGGGCTAACAATGTGGTTCATTGTTTAGCTAGCTAGCTTCGTGTCTAAACAAAAGTCTCCACTATGCAAGTAACCATTTCACTACACCTTCTGTATCCTGTGCATGTGACAAATAAACATTGATTTTATTTGATATAGTATGTGTTTACCAGAGATGGTAATGTGAAGAACATGACCTGCACCAAAGTCAAATCACGTTAGGCCAATGAGACAGTGTCCAGGTTCTAAAATTCTCTGGTAGAATGCCTTGCTTTTATTTTGTCACAACACTCACAACCGTAAGCTATTTTCTGTAATTGGCTCGCCATTAACTTGTAAATAATGATCTTGTTGTGAGTTTACTTTTCTGTAATAACGGCTCTCTATCCACCGGATGTGTACCAAACTCACTAAAAGTGGCAGTAATAAAGCCTCTCTTGAAAAAGCCAAATCTTGACCCAGAAATTATAAAAAAACTATCGGCCTATATCGAATCTTCCATTCCTCTCAAAAATTGTAGAAAAAGCTGTTGCGCAGCAACTCACTGCCTTCCTGAAGACAAACAATGTATACGAAACGCTTCAGTCTGGTTTTAGACCCCATCATAGCACTGAGACTGCACTTGTGAAGGTGGTAAATTACCTTTTAATGACGTCAGACCGAGGTTCTGCGTCTGTCCTCATGCTCCTAGATCTTAGTGCTGCTTTTGATACCATCGATCACCACATTCTTTTGGAGAGATTGGAAACCCAAATTGGTCTACACGGACAAGTTCTGGCCTGGTTTAGGTCTTATCTGTCGGAAAGATATCAGTTTGTCTCTGTGAATGGTTTGTCCTCTGACAAATCAACTGTAAATTTCGGTGTTCCTCAAGGTTCCGTTTTAGGACCACTATTGTTTTCACTATATATTTTACCTCTTGGGGATGTCATTCGAAAACATAATGTTAAATTTCACTGCTATGTGGATGACACACAGCTGTACATTTCAATGAAACATGGTGAAGCCCCAAAATTGCCCTCGCTAGAAGCCTGTGTCTCAGACATAAGGAAGTGGATGGCTGCAAACTTTCTACTCTTAACCTCTCAAAGGCCAGTGGGACGATTTCGTCCCACCTACGTAATAGCCAGTGGAATCCCGTGGCGCGTTATTCAAATACCTTAGAAATGCTATTACTTCAATTTCTCAAACATATGACTATTTTACACCATTTTAAAGACAAGACTCTCGTTAATCTAACCACACTGTCCAATTTCAAAAAGGCTTTACAACGAAAGCAAAACATTAGATTATGTCAGCAGAGTACCCAGCCAGAAATAATCAGACACCCATTTTTCAAGCTAGCATATAATGTCACATAAACCCAAACCACAGCTAAATGCAGCACTAACCTTTGATGATCTTCATCAGATGACAATCTTAGGACATTATGTTATACAATGCATGCATGTTTTGTTCAATCAAGTTCATATTTATATCAAAACCCAGCTTTTTACATTAGCATGTGACGTTCAGAACTAGCATACCCTCTGCAAACTTCCGGTGAATTTACTAAATTACTCACGATAAACGTTCACAAAAAACATAACAATTATTTTAAGAATTATAGATACAGAACTCCTCTATGCACTCGCTATGTCCGATTTTTAAAATAGCTTTTCGGTGAAAGCACATTTTGCAATATTCTAAGTAGATAGCCCGGCATCACAGGGCTAGCTATTTAGACACCCAGCAAGTTTAGCCCTCACCAAAGTCAGATTTACTATAAGAAAAATGTTATTACCTTTGCTGTTCTTCGTCAGAATGCACTCCCAGGACTTCTACTTCAATAACAAATGTTGGTTTGGTTCAAAATCATCCATAGTTATATCCAAATAGCGGCGTTTTGTTCGTGCGTTCAAGACACTATCCAAAAGGGTAAAGAAGGGTGACACGCCCGACGTGTTTCGTGACAAAAAAAATCTAAATATTCCATTACCGTACTTCGAAGCATGTCAACTGCTGTTTAAAATCAATTTTTATGCCATTTTTCTCGTAAAAAAGCGATAATATTCCGACCGGGTATCTGTGTTTTAGTACAAAGAGAGAGAAAATAAAAACATGGGGTCGCCTCGTGCACACGCCTCAGTCTCATTGTCCTCTGATAGACCACTTACCGAAGGCGCTATTGTTTTTCAGCCAGGGGCAGCCTCGACATCACTCAGCTTTTTCCCGGGTTCTGAGAGCCTATGGGAGCCGTAGGAAGTGTCACGTTACTGCCCCTAGCCCTAACAGGTTAAACTCGGACAAAACAGAGATGCTTGTTCTAGGTCCCAAGAAACAAAGAGATCTTCTGTTGAATCTGACAATTAATCTGGATGGTGGTACAGTCGTCTCAAATAAAACTGTGAAGGACCTCGGCGTTACTCTGGACCCTGATCTCTCTTTTGAAGAACATATCAAGACTGTTTCAAGGACAGCTTTTTTCCGTCTACGTAACATTGCAAAAATCAGAAACTTTCTGTACGAAAATGACGCAGAAAAATGTATCCATGCCTTTGTTACTTCTAGGTTGGACTACTGCAATGCTCTACTTTCCGGCTACCCGGATAAAGCACTAAATAAACTTCAGTTAGTGCTAAATACAGCTGCTAGAATCCTGACTAGAACCAAAAAATTTGATCATATTACTCCAGTGCTAGCCTCCCTTCGCTGGCGTCCTGTTAAGGCAAGGGCTGATTTCAAGGTTTTACTGCTAACCTACTAAGCATTACATGGGCTTGCTCCTACCTATCTTTCCGATTTGGTCCTGCCGTACATACCTACACGTACACTACGGTCACAAGACGCGGGCCTCCTAATTGTTCCTAGAATTTCTAAGCAAACAGCTGGAGGCAGGGCTTTCTCCTATAGAGCTCCATTTTTATGGAATAGTCTGCCTACCCATGTGAGAGACGCAGACTCGGTCTCAACCTTTAAGTCTTTACTGAAGACACATCTCTTCAGTAGGTCCTATGATTAAGTGTAGTCTGGCCCAGGGGTGTGAAGGTGAACGGAAAGGCTGGAGCAACGAACCGCCCTTGCTGTCTCTGCCTGGCCGGTTTCCCCTCTTTCCACTGGGATTCTCTGCCTCTACCCCTATTACGGGGGCTGAGTCACTGTCTTCTGGTGTTCTTCCATGCCGTCCCTGGGAGGGGTGCGTCACTTGAGTGGGTTGAGTCACTGACGTGGTCTTCCTGTCTGGGTTGGCGCCCCCCCTTGGGCTGTGCCGTGGCGGAGATCTTTGTGGGCTATACTCGGCCTTGTCCCGGGATGGTATGTTGGTGGTTGGAGATATCCCTCCAATGGTGTGGAGGCTGTGCTTTGGCAAAGTGGGTGGGGTTATATCCTACCTGTTTGGCCCTGTCCGGGGGTTTCATCAGATGGGGCCACAGTGTCTCCTGACCCCTCCTGTCTCAGCCTCCAGTATTTATGCTGCAGTAATTTATGTGTCGGGGGGCTAGGGTCAGTCTGTCACATCTGGAGTATTTCTCTTGTCTTTTCCGGTGTCCTGTGTGAATTTAAATATGCTCTCTCTAATTCTCTCTTTCTCTCTCTCGGCAGCCCTAGGACCATGCCTCAGGACTACCTGGCTTGATGACTCCTTGCTGTCCCCAGTTCACCTGGCCGTGCTGCTGCTCCAGTTCCAACTGCTCTGCCTGCAGCTATGGAACCCGGACCTGTCCCAGACCTGTTGGAACCCTGACCTATTCACCGGATGTGCTACCTGTCCCAGACCTGCTGTTTTCAACTCTCTAGAGACAGCAGGAGCGGTAGAGATACTCGCAAAGATCGGCTATGAAAAAGCCAACTGACACTTACTCTTGTGTTACTGACTTGTTGCACCCTCGACAACTACTATGATTATTATTATTTGACCATGCTGGTCAATGATGAACATTTAAACATCTAGGCCATGTGCTGTTATAATCTCCACCCGGCACAGCCAGAAGAGGACTGGCCACCCCTCATAGCCTGGTTCCTCTCTAGGTTTCTTCCTAGGTTTTGGCCTTTCTAGGGAGTTTTTCCTAGCCACCGTGCTTCTACACCTGCATTGCTTGCTGTTTGGGGTTTTAGGCTGGGTTTCTGTACAGCACTTTGAGATATCAGCTGAGGTAAGAAGGGCTATATAAATAAATTTGATTTGATTTTGAAATTTGATTAATAATGAAGACGTTGTCAGCTATATAATATGGTCATTATTTGAACTGGCTAGCCAGCTAACTTAACATTAGCTAGCTGGCTAACAAGCTAGAAACAAACATAAATATTGTTTAGAAAGTTGCTTTTAGTTACCTGGTTTGCTAGATTGACATATACTAAAATAATTTTTAAATGGCTGGGTTTATTGGTATTGAAATACACTAGTTATGCTATTTTGGACCACCAGTGCTTCCGATGTCATGCAGGCAATAGTTTTTGTGATTATACTTTTTCATAACGACAACGATAAGTTTGATGTCTGACGACAATAGAATGTTTATGATGTCACTGCGACAACTGTCGATAGATGTAGTATAAACCAGCCTTTAGTCTTGAAAGCTTTGGTTGTTTAGTACATGGCCTCACATTAATTCTTAAAGAGATAGGTGGGGATAAGGCTTAAGAGGGTGTAAAGATGCTGAATGGGTGTAGACAAAGAATACCTCTTCAGTAGGTTTACCAAAACATTTAAGGGCCATTTTCTCAAAAGTTATTAAACTTTCAAAGCAGAATTACTTTCCCATTGTTGTAGTGTATGATATACTATTTTCTAGCTCTGTGTCTACTTTGATCCAATGTAAAAAACACTGTTTCAAATTTTGCTGCATAAGACCAAATTGAGCCAGTCGGTCACAAATACTGTAGACACTTCTTTGATAATTTACTTTTTCTTTATTTTAGAGATGTTATGTAATATTGTAAATCAATGAACATTGAACATGTTGGATGAAAATTTTTGTAAATCAATGAACATTGAACATTTTGGATGAACATTTTTCCCAATAAAATAAACAAATTCACCATTTATTGGCAGCCACTACCAAAAATGTTAATGCTTATAGGTTTACCCATCTTATCACTAATATATATTTTCATATCAGTCCAATATTTCACTATGCAAACAATCACAAAAGCTGTATTCATTTTCTACATGAATTACATATTTAGAAATAAGACTATTACAAGGATAACATCTGTGAAGGATCTTGAAAGAGACTTTTCTTACTTCATTAGTTATCAAATATTTATGTTAATTAGTCCACCCACGCTGTCATTTCACATAAAATGATGATGCCCATTGGAAAATTGCAGCAGGGTAAAACTTCCTGTTAGTAATGTCTCTGACTAAATTGTTCTTACATTTCTAATATATTGATGCCATTAATTTCTACACTATAACTGCAACTTAGTGTATATAATGAAAAGCTTGATCGATCCTTCAGTAAAGTAAAGATTCCATATGGGTAATAGCTTTCATTAAAATGTCATATTCCCATAAAGTTATATTTGGCTAATAATTCATTCTACATATTAAGATTACCATTATCATTTATAAGTTGACTAACCAAAGATGGCATTGGAAAACTACAAATTAAAAAAGGTTTTATTTCTATGTCTAATATCACCGTTATTCCAAATAAAACATTTATATGGAGAGAAGTTGTGCTTGTGTATCAAGGACCAGCACATTAGAGCTTGTTTTTTAAATGTTGTTAATTTAACAGGAAGTTTAACCACAGCATAAGGGCATTGGAGTAAAAAATTAAGCCCCACAATTTTCTGGAAAATAAACAGTATTTGTTTTTAGATACTTCTTCATCCAGTTCACTTTTGTAGTCTGATTAAACAGCGTAAAATCTAAAACATTTAGACCACCATCACAAATCTTGTTGGTAATAACATCCTTTCTGATCTTGTGTGGCTTATTTTTCCAAATTAAATTGAGTAATAATTTGTCGAGAGTGGTAAACGTAAACTTGGGAATCTCTAAAGATGTAAAAAGATAAGGAGTTCGAATAAACCCTCTGCCTTTACAAGAACTCTACCCTGAAGAGATAAATCTCTTGCCAACCATGAATTAAATGTCTTTTTTATAGATTTAATTAAGGGATTGACATTAATTTCTTTAATTTCATTAGTATTTCGGGTAATTTTGACACCTAAGTAGGTTATAACATCATTGACAGAAATTTCAGGACTCACTGCGTCTTTAAGTGCTAAAAGTGGTAAAATTTCACATTTTGCAATATTCAAAACCAAACATGACAATTTAGATAATAGCTCTACTGAATGTAGGGTTACTGGAACCTGATTTTAATTTCTCAAAAACAGGGTTGTATCGTCGGCTAACTGGGAAATCTTCACCTCCTTATCACATACAGTTGAAGTCGGAAGTTTACATAAACCTTAGCCAAATACATTTAAAATCAGTTTTTCACAATTCCTGACATTTAATCCATGTAAAAATTCCCCGTCTTAGGTCAGTTAAGATCACCACTTTATTTTAAGAATGTGAAATGTCAGAATAATAGTAGAGAGAATGATTTATTTTAGCTTTTATTTATTTCATTACATTCCCAGTGGGTCAGAAGTTTACATACACTCCATTAGTATTTGGTAGCATTGCCTTTAAATTGTTTAACTTGGGTAAAACGTTTTGGGTAGCCTTCCACAAGCTTCCCACAATAAGTTGGGTGAATTATGACCCATTCCTCCTGACAGAGCTGGTGTAACTGAGTCGGGTTTGTAGACCTCCTTGCGCGCACACACTTTTTCAGTTTTGCCCACACATTTTCTATAGGGTGAGGTCAGGGCTTTGTGATGGCCACTCCAATACCTTGACTTTGTTGTCCTTAAGCCATTTTGCCACAACTTTGGAAGTATGCTTGGGGTCATTATCCATTTGGAAGACCCATTTGCGAACAAGCTTTAACTTCCTGATTGATGTCTTGAGATGTTGCTTCAATATATCCACATAATTTTCCTGCCTCATGATGCCATCTATTTTGTGACGTGCACCAGTCTCTCCTGCAGCAAAGCACCCCCACAACATGATGCTGCCACCCCCATGCTTCACGGTTGGGATGGTGTTCTTCGGCTTGCAAGCCTCCCCCTTTTTCCTCCAAACATAACGATGGTCATTATGGCCAAACAGTTCTATTTTTGTTTCATCAGACCCGAGGACATTTCTCCAAAAAGTATGATCTTTGTCCCCATGTGCAGTTGCAAACCGTGGTCTGGCTTTTTTAATGATGGTTTTGGATGAAGGAAAAAAAGGAAACCGCACACTGATCTTGATAGTATCACTGATATTTAATAAGCTTACGTATCGGCCTAACGGCCTTCGTCAGAGCTTGATGGTTTTGGAGCAATGGCTTCTTCCTTGCTGAGCGGCCTTTCAGGTTATGTCAATATAGTACTTGTTTTACTGTGGATATAGATATGTTTGTACCCGTTTCCTCCAGCATCTTCACAAGGTCCTATGCTGTTGTTCTGGGATTGATTTGCACTTTTCACCCCCACCTTCATGTACAAATTACCTCAACTAGCCTGTACCCCCGCGCACTGACTCGGTAGCGGTGCCCCCTGTATATAGCCTCGTTATTGTTATTATTGTTATTATTAATATTCTTATTGTGTTACTTTTTATTATAACTTTTTTTTTGTCTACTTGGTAAATATTTTCTTAACTCTTCTTGAACTACACTGTTGGGTTAAGGGCTTGTAAGTAAGCATTTCACGGTAAAGTCTACACTTGTTGTATTCGGCACATGTGACAATTAAAGTTTGATTTGATTTGAATTCACCCCCCTGAGACAATACATGTTAGAAACACCTTTGGCAGCTATAAAAGCTTTGTCTTTTGGGGTAAGTCCAAGAGCTTTGCACACCTGGATTGTACAATATTTGGCCATTATTATTTTTTAAATTGTTCAAGCTCTATCATGTTGGTTGTTGATCATTGCTAGAAAGCAATTTTCAAGTCTTGCTATAGATTTTCAAGCCGTGTCAAAACTGCAACTAGGCCACTAAAGAAAATTCAAAGTCATCTTGGTAGGCCACTCCAGTGTAGATTTGGCCTTGTGTTTTAGGTTATTGTCCTGCTGAAAGGTGAATTTGTCTCCCAATGTCTGTTGGAAAGAAGATTAAACCAGGTTTTCCTGTAGTATTTTGCCTGTGCTGTCTGCTTCTTTTTATCCTAAAAAACTCCCTAGTCCTTGCCGATGACAAGTATACCCATAACATGATGCAGCCACTACCATGCCTGAAAATATGAAGAGTGGTACTCAGTGATGTTGTCACGCCTGCTTCCACTCCCCCTTTCTGGCGTTCGAGGCTGCCAGGCTGCCCTTCATTACGCACATCTGTCACCATCATTACACGCATCAGCGCTCATTGGACTCCCCTGGACTCCTTGTTGTTGATTGTCCCCTCTATATCTGTCTGTTTCTCAGTTTTGTTCCTTGTGTCAGAATTATTGTTGTAATGTTGTTTTGTTCCCCCCTGTCCAGACGCTGTTCTTGTTTAGTTTGATGTTTGTTTTCCATTAAATGTTCACTCCCTGTACTTCAAATCAAATTTTATTTGTCACATGCACCAAATACAACAGGTGTAGTCCTTACAGTGAAATGCTTACTTACAAGCCCTTAACCAACAATGCAGTTTTAAGAAAAATACCTAATAAAAGTAAGCAATAAAAGTAACAAATACTTGCTTCTTGTCTCCAGCATCAGTCCTCACAGAATACTGACACCACTATTTGAAGCATCAGGGAATTCTTGTTTTTTGTTTTTGGTGGTGACGTCGGGTCCGGGTGCCGCCGCCGATGGAACCAGGGGTGCCTCAGCTGGCTCGTCGGGCTTCCACGCCTTAGCTGGCTCGAGAGGTTTCCTTGCCTCGGTTGGCTCGGCAGGCTCCCATCCCACGCCATGCCTCGGCTGGCCCGTCAGGCTCGCCCAGGTGGGACGCCGGGTGGCGCTCCTAGATGGTGAGGTACTGTCACGCCTGCTCCCGCTCCCCCTATCTGGCACTTCAGTACCCTTCATTACGGACACATGTCACCATAATTACACACATCAGCGCTCATTGGACTCACCTGGACTCCTTCACGTTGTTGACCGCCACCTCTTTATCTGTCTGTTCCTCAGTTTTGTTCCCCGTGTCAGCATTATTGTCGTAATGTCATTTTGTTCCCCCTGTCCAAACTCTGTTCTTGTTTTCTTTGGATGTCCGTTTTCCATTAAATGTTCACTCCCTGCACTTGCTTCTCGTCTCCAGCATCGGTCCTCACAGATGTGTTGGATTTACCCCAAACATAGTGCTTTGTATTCAGGACAAAACGTTAATTTCTTTGCCACATTTTTTACAGTATTACTTATGTGCCTTGTTGCAAACAGGATGCATGTTTTGGAATATTT